>NC_053493.1:71051885-71362242 GCF_905171775.1 Rana temporaria
ATCACCAATCACTAGAGGTTGTGGAAGGTGCCACAAGTAAATGGGGCTTTACATTTTTCTTCAAATTGAACAAATATTTTATAGGTACATCTGATTATGTGATGCAATGACCAGTAAGATTTCTTGCTCCTGCTTCTCTACCCTTTTACTAAGCCTAGGATTGCAAATGTTATAGTTCACAGCTATATATGCGGTTGATATGTCTATTGCAGCTTTATTTGTTTGCATATAACAGCAATACATATGCATGAGTTGATATTAAAAAACGCAGGATGTGGAGGGGGCACCTTGAAGTTACTGGACAAAGATCAGATGCACATGGGAAAGAATTTGTTTAAGATGGATAACCCCTTTAACCATATAAAATGTTACAAATCTTTCTGCAATAGCTGCCAAAAATGACTTGTTTTCTCTATCATTTATTGCACTTATTCATCATATGTTTAAATGTTTTTGCAACCTTTGTTATTGTGCTGATGAGATATTTATTACAAATAGAAAACCAGGCAGAAAATTGTACATATTGTTCTGTCTCTTTTTCTATCATTCTTTTGTATATCAAGCTAAAATAGTTTAACAAGGGCACTCTGAACCTTAACGTATAAACTTTTTCCTTCAAATCTCATTTAATTTGAAAAATATAGTGTTTTTTTCCTGTTACGGACACACTTCACTTTAGATACTCACTTGAGTATGAAAACATGTGAAGTAGAGAGATAAGAAATATAATCAGATAGTTTAGGTGTAACCAAGTTTAATTGGTGACAAAGAGTCCATGAAATTAAAAGCCTGTCTTATGATGCATTCTAGGCCTCTATCTCCATGCAGGATCTCAGCACTGTGTGTCAGCCAATCGTTATTTTAGTATAAACTTCTGTCTGTTAAAGTGCGTTCAGCACAGTGGTTGCTCAGGAAAGTTTCACGGATCCATCCTCGATAAAAGACTTGGAATTCATTTAGGTCATAGATCATCGTGCCTCAGATTTTCTTTGTGACTTTTATTTTGTACAGCTTTATTGTATGCTTAAAACTTGAACCCAGTATAAAACTGAAAAGCCTTAAAGTAAACCTGAACTTAACAAGTGAACATTTGCTAGCCTATAGTGAACATCTAAAAATTTTAATTGTGCTTTAGCAGTACCCTGAAAATGTACCTTTTTCCTAAATTCCTACCGAAAAATAGCAACACACTACCTAGGTACTTCTGTGCTTTGAGACCCTTATCTGTATATTGTGAAGAAAATCGACTTTATTCTGGATTTTCTCATAGGTTCTGTTTGTTTTTTAAGAACCCCTGGACCGATCTGGGTGAAATTTGGATATGTTGGTCCCCCAGATCGGGGCTATCAGGGAATATGTAATGGCAGGGATACCTTGTGTGGAAAAGGGGTGTTCCAACTTTTGGGAAAATTGGGGTGCTCTCTGCCCGGAGATAATGGGTTTATTCCTTAAACTGATCTCAATATCTCAATGTGTCATGTAAATGAACTTTGGTCTGTCTCTCAAGCAGCATTCATTGTGTGAATTTCTATTGTTTAGCAAGTTCTTATCTCCAAGTCACCTCGTCTGGGCAGATGACCAGTAATTAACTCATGTGGATTCTATTGGAGACAGACGTCTGTCTCCTAAAAGAGGTCTATTGAAGGGGTGGCTCGTTAGTAACACCATTGTATGATGATGTGGGAGGAGTGTGGCATTGTCTATCTGATTACTTCAAGTATCCCTTTTGCTGTATATAAGTAACCTGCCCTCTCAATAACGCGATTCTATGCCTGGTAACCTTCATGAAGTCTTGGCTCATGTTTGGGGGAATATTCTAACCATTGGAAGAATCATCCTGGAAACTGCATTCATCTCCACTATCCCTCTACCTCCTATGGTAGCGATAATCACTTATGCTCGGCGATTGAGGGATGGAAAGAAGGCCGCAGTACCATAACCACTGCAGGTCTTAACAATCTGCAGTGTATCTAATGGACTATTTCCTCTGACTGTTATGCCGTGTACACACGATCGGAAATTCCGACAAGAAAACCATGGATTTTTTTTCACCGGAATGTTGGCTTAAACTTGTGTTGCATACACACGGTCACACAAAATCCTGACCATCAAGAACCCGGTGACGTACAACACTACAACAAGCTAAGAAAAATTAAGTTCAATGATTCCAAGAATGCGTCAAATTGATTCCGAGCATGCGTGTATTTTTTGCGCGTCGGAATTGCATACAGACGATTGGCATTTCCGACAAGAACTTTTCTTGTTGGAAAAATTGAGAACCAGCTCTCAATTTTTTGCTGTCGAAAACAGTCTGATGGAGCCTACACATGGTCGGAATTTCAGACCAAAAGCTCACATCAAACTTTTCTTGTCGGAAATTCCGTCCATGTGTACGACAGTACGTGGCATAAGTCTCATGAAATTTGAAGTAGAATTTGGTGATGTCACTGTTGGGTTGCTCACTGTTTTACTTAATGGAGAGGATACTGCAGTACAATAGGTAGGCAGCTCTAATAGGGAGCAAAGTGTAGAACAAGGCATGATATGTCAGTAATGGGGAAAATCTATAAAAACACATTTACCCTACATACTTTATACATGGTCTGCTGTCCTTGTATTTAAAAATATGTCATTACTGTGCTAAGAGTGAAAGTTTTACTCAAGCCGGCCATAGATGGTTTGAATCTCAGCTGGTACAGTAGGAACTTTCCGAGATTCAAACTATGTATGGGCAGGCTGATTGTACCCAAGCTGATCAACCAATCGACATGGGTACAACCAGCCTGTGGGATTTTTCATGTGGCTATAGCCAATAGCAATAATCACTGTGTTCTTCTAGCCGCTATGGCAGCCAGTGGTTGCTGGAAAGAAAATCTATGGACAGCTTTAAACCTAAAAGGATCAATAAAAAATAAACAAAACCAAATATACACAGAGGGCCAGATCCACAAAAGGGATACGCAGGCGTATCTACTGATACGCCGTCGTATCCCTGTTTCTATCTATGTGACTGATTCATAGAATCAGTTACGCATAGATATTCCTAAGATCCGGCAGGTGTAATAGTTTTACACTGTCGGATCTTAGGATGCAGTACCGCGGCCGCCGCTGGGGGCATTTCTCGTCGAAATTCCGCGTCGGGTATGCAAATTAGCACTTACGGAGATCCACAAAGCTTTTTCCCTTTGTTTTTTTTCCGTAAGTGTTAGTTTGCCGTCGCAAAATTAGGGCTGCTTTTACAAAGTGTAAACTTAGTACACCATTTAAAAATAGACCCTTCTTTCCCGCATCGCTGTCAAATTTTTTTTTTACATTTTTTTTTCCCGCCGCAACTCTTTTTTTTTCTTTTACGCCCGTCGCGATTCTCAAAACTCGGCGCAATGTAACTTCGCGCAAAGCACGTCGCGAAAATCGCGTCGGGAGCATGCGCAGTACGTCCGGTGCGGGAGCGCGCCTAATTTAAATGGGACTCGCCCCATTAGATTGGGCACGCCTTGCACCGGACGGATTTAAGTTACACCGCTGCAAATTTCTAGGTAAGTGCTTTGTGGATCGGGCACTTAGGTAGAAATTTTGCGGCGGTGTAACTTAAATCCGAATATTTAAGTTGCGCCCGCTGTACGTGGATCTGGCCCAGAGAGCTAAAATTTAGTTTGAGCCTATCTTAACCACTTGACCTCTGGAAGGTTTTACCCCCTTCATGACCAGGCCGTTTTTTGCTGTTCAGCACTATGCTACTTTATGGTCATGCAACACTGTATGCAAATTACATTTATATCTTTTTTTTCAAACACATTTTTAATCACCACTCGGTTTCTTATTTTTTTTGCTATATAAATGAACAAATACAGTACATTAAAAATAATAATAATAATAATAATAATAATAATAATAATATTTTCTACTTCCCATTATAAAACATATCCAATAAAATCAAATTTCTTAATAAATTTAAGCCCATGTCTATTCTGCTACATGTCTTTGGTAAAAAAAAAAAAAATAATCCCCATAAGTGTATATTAATTGTTTTGTGTGGAAGTTATAGCATCTACGAACTGTGGTATATAACTGTGGTATATATATTTGAAAATTAATCAGTCTTGATGTAATGACAGCCTATCTAATGTTTTTTAGATAGTACAAATACCCCACAAATGACCAATTTTTGGAAAGTAGACAGTGTGAGGTATTTTGTAAGTGGCATGGTAAGTTTTTTGAAGTTGTAACTTTTTGTCCAAATTTTTTGGAAAATTAAGAAATGAAATAAAACTATTTTTTTCCACAATTTTACTTTCTACATACTGTTACCATTGCAGTACAACAGCATGATCATATGACTACACCAGTAATCAGGAATACTGACTGGTGACAGTATGTGATCAGGGATTTTTTTTTATTTGTACACTATTATTGCTTATATAGTGATGATCACTGTATAAGCAATAGTTTTAGCTGACATGAATGGGTTAACAACTTGCTTATGATTGTGATATGTGATTGGCTACACATGGTACAGATAACCAAGTGTCATGTGATTTATTTGGGCCAATCACAGATCACCGTAAAAAAAACTGTTCATGAATGGAAATCCATTCATGATGGTATGTTTAAATTTTTAGTGTGGGATCGCTACAGGGCTGGCCCTGGACTTCATTCAGACTGTCCCACTTCGGACAACTCCCGCAACCCCCATCCCCGCCACCCAAGCCCCCTCTCCCCCTTCACAAGCCACGAGCCATTCTACTTTATTAGAGTAGAACGGCTGGTACTGCTACTCTTATAGGCAGTATCAGTGGGGAAGCTAGACATTATTTCACCCAGGGCAAAGAATCAGTTTGGTTCCCCCCCTTATGGGACAAGATTAGGCAGAAGTGAGAAACTCCCAGGCCATAGCTGTTGAGTCAGCTGTCTGTCCCCTCCCCCATGCTCCTCTGTCGTCCCCCCTGCTTCCCTGTTCCCCCCAGGTGAGCGCTGCAGGGAGGGAGAGGAGGTGAGCGCTGCGGGAAGGGAGAGACAGAGGAGCGGAGGGGGGGCGGCGGTCCGCTGCCACTGAAACCGGCCCACAGAGCCATCGGCCCACCGGGAAACTCCCTGTAGTCCCAATGGCCAGTCCATCTCTGGATCGCTATGACCAACCATAGCAATCGCATGATACCTGGCACCCAGTTACCAGTAACTGTAATCTGCTATGTCCAGTCACAGGAACAGTGCACTGTGTGCCCCTAACCCAGAACAGGCTGGATAATGTCCAGGTAAATCATTCAGGCTGCCTGTGCAGTTTGCACGTAAATGTACTGCTGGTGATCCGGAAGCCAGAACTTAATTTAAAAAGTTGCAAACTACATGACAAAAAACAACTGTTGAGAAAAATAAAAACTCTTTGGTCAAGACTGTATATTATTCACAACACAGTGTAAATAATGCGGGGGCAGTTCTATGTATACCCTGCACAGGATGTAGAACTCAGGAAATGCAATATACAACATATGACACGCACGGGCGTAGGAACCGGGGGGGACGGGGGGGACGCATCCCCCCCAGGAAATAATGCAGGGGGGACATGTATGGTAAAATCCCCCCCAGATGTGACAGCGCAGTCACTAAATTGTGTGCCCGCTGGCGCCGACTCACTGGCTGCCGCGTGCGCTCCTGGCTGGCTCCCTTTCCTCCTGTGCGTCTCCTCGCCCCCCCCATGGAGGATTGATTTGGTACATTCCAGTTCCACCGACGTGCGCCGCGTGACGTCACGCCGGCGGCCGGAGGTGAGAGGTGAGAGAGGGAGGAGGGAGCGAGAGTGACTGTCGGCGTCAGAGAACAAGTCATGACTCACGAGGAGCCTGCTGCTGCGCCTGGGCCTGCCTTACTGATTACAGTAAAAACTGGTAAGAGCACCACCTGTAGTGTGTATGTACTCTCCTATGCAGTGTGCTGCCATACCGACCTATACTGCCGCTCAGGAACACCCACAGGTGTAAATGAAGGCCTTGGTGCACCAGCCACCCGTACAAGGGCTCTACTATATCAGCTCCGGCCATTTCATGACATAAGCTATATATTAAAGCAGATAATTCATATTTAGTGACCAGAGAAAAGAGCATGCCTGATAGAAATGACTAGTCATGACACACCTCTTATCTGTAATGCCTGCAGCATGTGGAAGCTGGGAGGATAATTCTGCCTTTTGTAGTAACTTCAATGTAAACTTTTAGTATTAACATACAATCTGTGAGGAGTTACAAATGATTTTAGTTTAATAAATCCAGTCAGTCTGTGGTGCATTTTCTATGACATCATACTATCACACATACAGCATTGAAGCCATCTTCTGTCCTCTCTGTGACCACCGATGATGTAACTTGGGATACCGGTGTCTGCACCCTACTCCATTCCTGTAGATGCATGGAGTGTACACAGGGCCGGTGATCTGCCAATATGGTTCCTGTAAGAACTGCGCAGGCACCTCTATGATCAGTGCTCTCTACGGCAGCCGCATGCTTCCTCTAGCACCGGTAAAAAGTATGAAAGTATTGTGTATTGGGGAGGAGGGGGGGGTGTTGGACTGAGCTGAGGACCTCAATGTTTTTTTTTTTTCTTTAGTCAGAGAAGGCAAGCTCAAAATAACAAACATTTTTTTAAACTGCTATTTTTTCTTAAAAAAATGATGGTCACCTCAGCCTGGGGTGACCATAATTTTTTAAATACAAAATAGCAGTTTAAAAAAATGTTTGTTATTTTGAGCTTGCCTTCTCTGACTAAAGAAAAAAAAACATTAATTGCAGCCTCACTGTGCCACCAAACTCAGTCAGTGTGCCATCACATGCAGCCACTGTGCCCATCAATTGTCGCCACTGTGCTTATCACACGCAGTCACTGTGCCATCACATGCAGCCACTGTGCCCATCAATTGTCGCCACTGTGCTCATCACATGCAGCCACTGTGCCATCACATGCAGCCACTGTGCCATCACATGCAGCCACTGTGCCCATCAAACGTAGTAGCCACTGTGCCCATCAATTGTCGCCACTGTGCTCATCACACGCAGCCACTGTGCTCATCACACGCAGCCACTGTGCCATCACATGCAACCACTGTGCCATCACATGCAGCCACTGTGCCATCACATGCAGCCACTGTGCCCATCAAACGCAGCCACTGTGCCCACCAATTGTCACCACTGTGCCCAAATGCATCCACTGTGCCAATTACACACAGCCACTGTGCCCATCAAACGCAGCCACTCTTCGCATTACCCTCTCTGGATTGCTTTAATAGTTTGATTTATTGGCTTGAGATACGAATATACCTGGCGAGTAAAAATGCTGTCCCCCCCAGATTTGTAAGGGTTCCTACACCCATGATGACACGTGCATCAGTAAAGAATATGTATAATAGGTTGCCACTTTCCAAAACTGGTAGAAAACCTTCCTAAATAATGAACCTAATAGGAGGGGTTCATGGAGGAATGCCTATTTTTTGGGAGGCCTGGTACCCAATGCATGCTCCATTTTGTGCTGCAGCTGCTCGATCTCTCCTGCTCTGGCTTTTGGGTGCTTCAGAAAGCCTAAGTACAGGGAATGTTCTTTAAAAAATCATTAGTGCAGTAAGCTTAGATATTACTTGCAGCCCAGAATGCTGCCTTCTGTTCAACAGAGTTAGGGGACACCTCTGAATCATGTGACCCAACAATGTATGCAAATGTAATCAGGGGTCTAGCTCACATTAATGAAAAATAAAACTAGGGGCCTTTTTGACTTTAGCACAGTTCTATGTTTTCTTGGATTACATTAGCAGTAGCGTTATATAATTTTTTTTTATATGTTGTTTTAAATTGATCTTTTATATCTTTGTCTACCACGAATAGAACATCTGGCCGCAGAGAATTTATTTTCTTTTTTTTAAGCTGACCATTTCTGTGAACTCAACTGGCTCTTCTCTTCTATTCGAAGTTAATCTCATGCTTGCGCCATGACTTCCAGTAAAATAGCTTTTTCGATCATACACTTTGGTCTACATTTTATTTTTCTTTCATGTTCATTTTTATCCTCCGGCTATTGATTTTATTTGACTGTGCTGGTGGTTCATAAAGTTCTGTCATGTGAAACCTACAAGTTTTCGCAGTACTAGATTTACTTACTTTACTGGTGAAGAGCCCCAAGTCTCACATAGTTCCATATACGAAATGGAATCATGTCACTTGTGTGATTGCAGAACTCAATGTAATGTTTGGATTTTGTTGGTGTTTTATTATCTCTGTATCATTGCTGTACATGAAGGTATAACTCTAGGAGGACACCTAGATAGATAGATAGATAAAGTAGAGACTTCAACAGCATGTAACATTATAAAACTAAAGGTGATGGATAAAGCATAATGCACAGCAAAAGTAAAAATATTTTGACCAATTGATGTTGGACAGGTTGCCCCCTCCCTTGGTGCAGGGCTTCTTTACACCATATCTAGCAAAGCAATGGCTGTTTTGCTAGCGAGCAGCAGAAACATGCATCGGTATCAAGTGCTGGCAGCCAGAGAGAGGCTCTACAAAGCAAAGCAGCTATTGCCTTGCTAGCTGCGGTGTTGGATGGCCATGTGCCAAGGTGGGGGGTACCCGGTCAGACATTGCAGCTAGTGTTAAAGGGCATCTAAGGCAATGGACAATGTACTACAAGAACTTTGTCTCATTGAGAACTCATAAATATGTTTAATAAAAAATGGTGATAATTCTTTTTTTCCAGTCCAGAAACACAAATCAGTTTCGGAGTTGACAGCCTCCAATTTTCTCTGTGAACTTCCCCAAACTCCCAGTCGGGGAGTGAGCACTAATAATATAATCTATATTCACTACATATCCCATCATACTGGCAACATAATGTTAACCACTGGCTTACTGGGCACTTAAACCCCCCTTACTGCCCAGGCCAATTTTCGCACTGATGATGAGGCACTGATTGGTGGCACTTGTGGGCGTTGATAGGTGGCACTAGTGGGTACTGGTAGGTGGCACTGGTGGGCACAGTTGGTCTGGAGTGTACAGTACCGATATCCCATTTACTCCAGACTGGCTCTGTTTTCATTACATGATCAGCTGTCATTGGCTGACAGCTGAATACGTGGTAAGGATACCTACCTTTTTATGAACAGAAAATCTCCCCAGGGCTGGATTTCCATCACTGGAACCTGTCAGCCAGTGGTGTCAAACTCAATTTCATTGTGAGCCGCATCAGCATTATGGTTGCCCTCAAAGGGCCAGTTGTACCTGTAATACTAGGGCACACATCCCTCCTTTACACCAGATGACAAGAGCCCCCCCATCAGAAGTCAAGAATCCCCACCCTCCCTTACATCACAGTGCACCCCACAACTTATGCAGCTGCGTGAAGAAGAAAGTGCAGGGTCTTGTGGAAGACCAGAGGAGGACTTGAGACAGCTACCAGAGTCTGCTGAATACTGAGATCAGGGGAGGTGGAGATGAGGGGTGCTGCAGATGCACAGAGAGGCACAAGATCTGTAGGAGGAGTTCTGTCCTCCTCTCTTGAGAGAGGGGGGGGGGCAGAGATGAGCCTCTCCATGGCTGCACAGAGATGTGGCGGATAAGTTCTGTTTTCGTCTCTACTACTGACTGCTGAGACAAGGTGGGAGTGAAGACAAAAGAGGGTGCCAATGATGTGGACTAATTATTTTCCTGACACAATTTCTCAGGGAGGAACCCATTCTACCGCCTGATTCAAATTAATGAGAGCATGCAATCCAGACAAAAAGATTTCACATGCTCACCTTCTAACATTCAACAGCCAAGAGAGAGCCTGAGCTATGGCCCCCACAGCTTTATTAAAAGCATAGAATCACAAAACATGCATTGATTGGTTCACATTATACAGACACACCCACTCTACCCTCCTCCCCTGTGTGGCTTGCCCTTGGCATGAAGCTTCTCATTGGTCAGTTCATATAAGGGATGGTTTCTTCTCACAAGTCCATTCCAGGGAAGCTGCACACACATCCTCTTTATAAATCCACGTGACATAAAAGTTCATTGTCAGCTCAGCAAGTTTCCTCCACAAGCTTCACACAGGGGGGAAGGGGTGGTTTTCCTCTTACAACTGAGTCCATAATGAGCAAGGAACGAGAAGAGGGTTTTGGAATAAAAGCCATCTAGGAATGCAGTGGGGGAGCACACATTTGAAAGATGAGAAGCAGAAGGAGAAAATGGAAGCTGAACTTTTCCTTTATCCCTTTTGTATATCCATCCAAGTTGAAATATACTTAAAAAAAAACATATCTGACAAATCTTATCAAGAAAAACAATTTTCTAATACACTCATATACATATGTATTATACCATATATCGATCAAGAAATAAAGGAATATAAAACAATATATAAGAATATAAGAAAAGCAACATTTGGCAACATTTAAGTGATTCTAACACTAAATAAAATAGAATTAGCCTAATTTGAAAATAGGCATATTATTATAATCTATCACACCACAGCTGCAGGAAGGGTGCAAGGGCCACATAAAATGGTCAGATTCGGCCTACGGGCCTTGTGTTTGACACATGTACTGTAGGCACTTTTTAGACACCTTGAGACACCAAAGCATCACCCTTGTTTTACACAGAACATTTTTTTTTTGGAGTGTCGAAAGACTTAAATTAGATGACTGTATTTCTAAAGATAGTGAGAAAATGTTTAATCCATAACTATAAAGGAAAATTGCCTTTCTCTGCTGCCGATATTTGTGTCTAATGGTAATTCAGGCTCTGAGTCTTCACATGCCTGAGTGAGTAGTTTATCCTATAAACGAGATTCTCCTACATGCTGGAGACACTTCTGTTTTGTAACACAGAGGCATTTTCTCCTCCAGTAGATCTCAGGTTTTACAGTAAACTAAAGCTGCAATGTCAAAATAGAGTGGTTCCAATGAGATTTTTTTGTATGTTAAAGTAGAATTATAGGCAAACTTTTTTTTTTTTCATTATGGATAGTGCAAGGGCAGGTTATAACCACTGAAAGTTTTTTTTTTTTTGCCAGCTGTGTCCCATTTTGGAGATTTACCTTCAGTTCCTGTCCCATAGCCAAATAGGAAGTGAGAGGAAATCCCTGCAAATTAAAATAATTTCTTGGGGATCCCCGGGTCACCAGAACTGTGGTATGCTATAAAAAAATCATAGTAATTTTACAGTGTACTTGAATAAACAGTCCATAAAACGTGCTTCATGCAGTGCCCTTTTCCCCCACCGGGTGTGCTCTCATCTGGGAGAACGGATCTTATGTATGGACATACATGTTGTCAACAGATGAGACCCTCAGAAGCAGACTTCTCTCTCCCGGCGGAAAGCTCTCAGTGGCAATTTTAACTTTAAGCAGATTAATTTATCTCCTCTTACTTCCTGGTTGTTTGGGTGTGCCTCCTTGAACAATTGACAGGAATTTTCCAGGATGCAGTGGTGAGGCCAGGGTTACATCATCAGTGCCTCACTCAACCAGGAAGTGGAAAAACAGTTATTGGCTGATGGGAGAGTCTGGTAAGAGAAGAAGGAATCAGAGTATTGAACCACAGGAGTTGTGCATCCAGTCCCCTGGGTAGGGACACAAGCTCCATTTGATCATATCCATACATATGATCCATTCGCCCAGGTGGAGAGTACACCCAGTGGTGGAAAAAAGTGTTGCATGCAGCACGAATAAATCATGTTTTATGGACTGTTTTTCAAGTGCACTGTAAAACCACTGGGATTTTGTCTAGCATAACACCACATTTATGTGATTTTTTGAGTATACACATATTGAGTAATTAACATAAAGTAGTTTAGGATTTAAAGGCAAGATCCATATTCACATAAGAGTCTTTGCACATATCTAGATTTTTACACTACTCATTTATTGGTTTTATAAATTCTAGAAGGTGAAGCGCTGCACTGCTTTACTTTGACTGATAAATGCAGCACTGTATCCAAATAAAATGTGTATTTTTTCCCCCCACAAATAGAGCTTCCTTGTGGTGGTGTTTTTTTTTTACACTATAAGCAAAAAAAGACCGACAATTTTGAAAAAATAACACTATTTTTACTTTCTACTATAAATCAAATTTATTCATTAATTCCCATTAAGTGTACATTAATTGATTGACGTGAACCTTATTGCATCTACAAACTATGGGATATATACAGGAATCTTTTTTTAAACTAGTAATGGCGGCGTTCAGCGACTTATAGTGGGACTGTGATATTGTGGTGGACAATCGGACACTAACAGACACTTTTGTCACTTTGCGGGAACTAGTGACACTAATACAGTGATCAGTGCTAAAAATATGCACTGTCGCTATACTAATGACTAAGGTTGCACCAATACCGATACTAGTACAGAGGAACCTCGGATTTCTAGTAATGCGGCTAACAAGCATTTCGCAATATGAGAATTTTTTTTTTTAAATCCTGACTCGGTTTGTGAGTGTTGTCTTGCAAAACGAGCAGGATTTAAGCCTCTGCGGTGTGCAGTACTGCATTTGGCCAGAGGTGTGGGGGTGCCGGTGACACTCGGATCCATTTTGTTCCCAAGTGTTTCTGAGCCTTTCCGAGTGCAGCCAAGCTGTCTCTGAGTATTTGCAAGTCTCTCCTGTGCCCCACCACCTCTGGCCACATGCGGTATTGCATGCCATAGAAGTCAATGTGGAACAAATTATTTTAGTTTCCATTGACTTCTATGGAGCAACTCGCTTTGATATGCAAGTGCTTTGGATTACAAGCATTCTCCTGGAATGGATTATGCTCGTAATCCAAGGTTCCACTGTATCTGTATCGGTGCCGATACCGAGCATTTGCTGTCAGGGAGATCGGCTCTTGTAACTCCCCACCAATCAGCCCTCCCCAGGCTTCCCGTATCCTCCTCTGGGTCCCAATCCGTTTTGTCCACCGGGTCCTCCTCTGTATCCTCCTATGCTTCACCCTGCATCCTCCCCGACTCCCCCAAGTCCTCCTCAGGTCCCCCATGTCCTGCCTCTTTAGGATAGAGAGCGATCATTTACTGGCTCCTTCCTTTTCCGAATGCACAAAGCCAGCGATCACTGCCTGTCCATTCATAACTGAGCATCATAAACTTTAAATAATAATAATAATGATAAGAAGAAGAAAAAAATGTAATACATATTTCAAAGTTAAATTGTGGAAAAAAATAAAAAATAACATGTAAAAAAACTCTGAGACGGTCCATTCCCCCTTCCCAAAAAGAAAGCATTGTAAATAAAATACCAAAAAATATAAAATTGTAAAAAAAATATAAAATAAAATTTGCAAAAAATAAAATTGTAAAAAAAAAAAAAAACTACTGACACAGTCCATGTCTCATCAGTGCCCATTAGTGCCACCTATCAGTGCCCATCAGTGCTGCAAATTAGTGCCACTGTCACATGACATTAAATTTGTATTGGCGAGTACTTGAAAAAGTATCGGTAGTTTACGCGGTCTTTAAAAAGTGGTATTGGTGCAACCCCACGAATGACACTGACTGGTAAGGGGTTAAACATATTGGGCAAGCAAAGGTCTACTCTGTGTCTTGAATAATCACAGCAGAAGTGGCCCGATGGTTGGCCCCCTGTGGTCTGAAGTTCAGGATTGTGTATATATATACAGTAAACCTGCTATAGGGCGGTTAGTAAGTGGTTAAATTTAATGTTTTATTATTTTTTTATTTATATCTCTGCTACAACTGTAAGAGGGCGAGGAGTGCTTAAAGTGGAAGTTCCACTTTTGGGTGGAACTCTGCTTTAAAGACTTTCTAAGGAACTACCCTAGTACCAATTTTTTTTTGCCCCATTCTCACAGAAAAAAAATGTGCATGCACTGTAATTGGGCAAATTGCTGTATGTGTGTGTGTGTATATATATATATATATATATATATATATATATATATATATATATATATATATATATATATACCTGTAGATTTATATATTATAACTTTTTTTTATAAATGCATCCCAAAGTGTGAGATTTGCATGATTACCAAGTACAAATATGGCGAAAAGGCCTGCAGTATATAACATTTTTCCTTTTGGGTTTAGACGCTCCTTAGACATTCCTGTCCTTTATAGAACCCTCATCATCTTTTTTGCAATCTCAAATGATGCATATTCCCACCACAAGACATATGCGAAAAAACGAATCAATCATCACCAACCAGTAGAAGCTAGAAGCTTCAGAACTCGCATGTGACCCAATTTGGTATACTAAATGCAGTAAAAGGATATGTTCTTTTCAGCTACTTGCAACATATTGAAGCTGGAAAATTCTTCCCTGTGTAGAGGCTTTGTCACTGGACTGCGACTGAATCAGCATCATCTCTTTTCACAGAAGACTTTAAACATCTGATTACCCTGCTGTGACAGGTCCCAGGAGAAATAGATTCTTTATATGCATTGCTTTTTTTTCAACACCTTTGTCTTTTTTTATCTTTTGAAAATATTAGCACTTACTCGAATTCCTTCGTTTTTTCTTTTTCTTTTTTTTTTTTTTTTGAAAATATCAAATAATATCACTCTGCAAAAATATCCTCGGGCATAACAATGAACTTTGGCAGGCATGACCAGAGCAGATCCCAAATCCCTCACTTAATTGTCTCTCTGGGGCCAATTTATATACATATATTGGAGCTTTACAGGAATAATGATCAAGGAATTTTTAATGAAAGTTCTTGAGTTGCCTTTTAGCCTGTGAAATAATTTGTCGCTGATCAATCTTGATTAGCTTATTCATCAAAAATTGTATGCGATCACAGAAGTGTGACAAAAGGAAGGCATGCGTAATATTTATGTATGTGTGTGTGTATATATATATAAATATATATATATATGCACCGTATAAATCACAGTAGTGTTTACACTGGGCCATATTTATAGATGGGATCTACATTGCCCCAGAGCAACTAATTGGCTTTCAGTTATTAGTGTTTTTAGCCAGGGCATTTCCTTTTTTATTAGGATGTGATAAAAAAATATAGATAATAAATATGCCGGTAACGCCCCAATGAAGTGCTCTCATTAGATGCAGGGATTTCAGTTGGCACCGTCTTAGCCCAAAAGTCAGGCCTGTATATAAAAATTATTAGGGTGCTTGGGTGTTTTATGCTTAGCAAGACATAAAAGTATCAAATGTCAAAATGTTTTATTTTTTTTGAGTGTAGGGAAGGGTTAAAGCCCATTTTCTTACTGTTTCCTGTTACACCATAACTAAAATCCCTTAAGGATTTGAAATTGAAGTGGAAGGGCAAATATATCTCTTCTTAATAACAATTACTAGACTTATCATACACTATTGATGTTGTTGTACTTAGATTGTTATAGAAACCTAATGCATCATGATGGGACACTGAGGGAGCTGCGGTGGCTCAACGCGATTGGCACTGCGCTGACAAGCCATTCACCTCTGCAGTTCGGTTCCCGGTCTCGGCTACATGTGAATTGAGTTTGGTGGTCTCAGCCCGGCTCCCGGTGGGTGTGCTATGCGAGGTAAGCCTACGCTTAGTACGCCCACCCCCCTCCCACAAAAACCACCACACCTACACACGCACTCGAAATTGGGTTAACACACATGCACTTTGACCACGCGGTCTCTAAAAAGAGAGGCGAAGGACTAACGGGGCTGGTTGAGTGGGCTAATCCTCTCACTCCCTTATAGGGAGTCCCTCTGCCCCGTTGGGCTTCAAAGCGGAGCAGGTAGGGCAGGTTGTGTGGGAGGATCCCCTCACACACCTGCCATTGCCACCCGGGGCATGGAGAAAGGTGGCAGATTGCCCCTGGGGGAGGCCTGCCTACTCCCAACTCCTGCAGTCCGGCTCCTCTCTCGAGCACATGCACAAAATACACTTTAAAAAAAAAGAAAAAAAAAAAAAATGATGGGACACTGACCTTCAGTAGGAAAATGGTTAAAGCAGGCAAGCATTTTGGTGTGCTTTAAAGTTCTAACGTGAGGTCTTGGTCAGAATTCAGAATCTTACTACATGCTGTGGCTGATGTGTAGACACTGACAAGAGACTTGGACATTGAATCACTTCCTCAGTTCAATAGGTTTTCCCACATTAGGATCCTGCTGTGTTCAGCTATTGTGCTTCTCCTACCTTTTTATATTGCTTTTTTTTTTATATGTGACAGTGCTTTCTCAACAAAAATGATTACATCTCATCAACTTGGAGAAGCACATAGAAGAAACTTTAAATGTCTTATGGCTGCTTTTGTAATCTTTTCTGTGTCTCTTGAGATGAACACATAGGGCTAGATTCAGGTAGTGGGACGTAAGTTTGTGCGGGCGTAGTGTATGTTATTTACACTACGCCGCCACAATTTAGAGAGGCAAGTGCAGTATTTACAAAGCACTTGCTCCGTAAGTTGCGGCGGCGTAGCGTAAATCTGCCGGCGTAAGCGCGCCGAATTCAAATTGTCAAGAGGTGGGCGTGTTTTATGTAAATAAAACATGACCCCACGTAAATGACGTTTCTCACCAACGGCGCATGCGCCGGCCGTGAACGTATCCCAGTGCGCATGCTCCTAATCACGTCGTAAATAGTCAATGCTTTTGACGTGAACGTAATTTACGCAAAGCCCTATTCGCGAACGACTTACGCAAACAACGTAACATTTTTAAAATTCTACGCGGGAACGACGTCCATACTTAACATTGGCTATGCCTCATATAGCAGGAGTAACGTTACGCCGGAAAAAGCCTTACGCAAACGACGTAAAAAAAAATCCGCCGGGCGCACATACGTTTCTGAATCGGCGTATCCAGCTCATTTGCATATTCTACGCTGAAATCGACGGCAGCGCCACCTAGCAGCCAGCGTAAATATGCAACTAAGAAACGACGGCGTAAGAGACTTACGCCAGTCGGATCTTAGCCTGATTTTGGCATATCTTGCTTTCTGAATACAGAAAGAAGATACGCCGGCACAACTTTGAATTTACGCGGAGTATCAATAGATACGCCAACGTAAATTCTTGCTGAATCTAGCCCATACTGTCCATACTGAATAGAGATACAGTTTACAATAAATTAGGCATGTTTTCTATTCTTTTTTTTTTTGCTAAAAAAAAGATCACCACTAAGCTCTCACATAACAAAACCCAATATTTAGACAACTGAACCCTTTTGTTACTTTTTTGTGTTTCCATGTCTGTAAGAATGGAGTCAATTTTGTTTAGCTTAATCGTTGGTGGTTGATCGCTAAAAGTAGGAATTGATCGCATAAACAGATGCAATAAATGTCTTTCTATGGTATAAGCTTTACAAGTAGCATATTATAGCATTCAGTTGTGCACAATTGAAGCATTATGTTAGCATGTGAGATTAATCACTACTACTTGCTACTTTTGCGGCTTGCACAGTAGAGAGCCATTTGAGCCACCTGGTTAGTGATCAGTCACTACTCACAAGGAGCTGCCGGTGACTGTGTGGGCAATCCCCATCCACCTGTGGACTTCTCCTTGATATTCCTTATTACTATGGACTGTATGGACTAATTCTTATTATTTCATTTTGGGTATATCTTGTTATTCCCCCCCCCACCCTGTTATTGATCCCTTATGGTCCACCTTATAGCTGACTCACACACACTACCTGCCAGTTCTGTGTGATTTATTGCTTGTAGTCACTACTCACTACTTAATTGCTAGTGATTTTAGTAGCATAATTGATTGAGTAAAAATAAGCCCTGTACCTTATCATATTTGCATTTCATATTTGCTTCTGTGGGCAGGCAGTCCTCTTATACAGTAAATAAAAACTCAAATGTTTTAAATAGGTAGGCGTTAAATAAAACCTTTGTTACACCTGCACAAGCACTTCTACCTCAGGTGAAGCTTACTTGTAGTGTAATATAGGCATTCTTGTTTGACTATAGCAGACTAAATTGTATAACTGTACTAATAGTGATTTTCAAAGCATACTTAAACCGGTATAAAGACTCGTACACACGTATGGGATTCCCAGCGGTAAAAAGTCCAACAGGAATCCCGAGGGGAAAACCGAGAACCTGGTCTGTAACTTTTTCCCCCTACACACGACCGGGCTTCCCGACAGGAAAACTGCCATGAGAGCTTTGGTCGGGAATCCCAGCCGTGTGTATGCTCCATCGCAATGTTTCCCATAGGAAAACTGCTGGGTTAAATACCGCCGGGAATCCCAGTCGTGTGTACCAGGCATTACACTGCACATGTTTGCCAACCTGTAAAAAAGGTGGATGTGGTATAGTTTATAGTAACATAACTTTTCATATATACATGATATCTATACTAAATGATTTAAAAACGCATACATTTGCAGTCATGCAGTACAATGGCAGACATCACAAGGCTTGTTAAATCTTGTTAACTCCAGTTCCAATGTTCCTCAAAACAGGAAATATACAGTATGTAAATTTAGTCTTTACTGTAGGTTAGGTCAGACTTTACTGTAGGTAGGTTATTGCAGGTTGTGCTTTTTCCCCACATCCATGAATGCAGTATGGAGCCGATCTGCATTGCGTTGTTAGATGAAGCTGGGGTGTATTGGCTTTAGACAGGGAAGCAAGTGTATATATACCAGTGGTTCCCAAACTGCAGCCCTATGCCTTTTTTATTTGCACTTTTATTTTATTTTCTCCCATTAATACCAAACTATTCCTTTCACTAACACAAACAATGGGATACTATTACTTCCATTGAAACCAACAAAGAGGCCCTTTCCCCTCCACTGACATAAGAAATAAGGCACTATTCCTTCAAATGACTCAAGCGATGGGGCATAATTCCTCCCACTGAAGCAAGCAATGGGTCATATTTCATCCCATGACACCAACAATAAAGTGTGATTCCTCGGAATGGCACCATTGACAGGGCACAATTCTTCCACTGACTATATGCGCTAGATTATTTTTTTTACTCCCACTCCCAACCTGGGGCATTTTTTTTTGCTCCAATTGAGTACTGAAATCGGGGCAAATTATTTTCCCACTAGTTGCAATCTGTGAAGGACAGGGTATTGGCCACTGGTGCAGAAAGTTTGGGGATCCCTGGTGTATGGTATGCATTCCAGACTCAGGGGCTTATAAGAAACAATGGAGCCAAATTTTAACAAAAATATTGTGTGTACTGGCATCTGATGGTAAATGTCATCACATAAAATTAGTTTATACATATTTTATAGCAGTTGGTTTACTTTAAAAGGGTAGCATTTTTAATCCCATCCCTACTATTAGAAGGTGCTAAAGACAGGGCTACAGGCTACTATATGCTTGAAACATAGCTTATGAAGCTTTCTTGTTCTATGTTCAGACAGGGTGTGCACTATTTCTATATCCATCATTTCCATATTAATTCTGAACTCTGCTACGTTAGGTCCTGGTAGTGGCATCTGCTCTTCTGTTATGGGTCGTGTGTACAAACTCAACAACATTTTGTTTTTTAAGTTCATGGAGGATGTACAGTGGTTACAGTGTACATAAGTGACTCCACTGCTAGTCTTACTGTATACAAAAGTATCTCCACTGCTTCTACCGTCAGATGTATGCTCACCTTGACTTCAGTCAGTCAAAGTATAACTAAAAGCAAAACTTTTTTTGGTTTTGGAGTGCAGATGGATTAGAACTCTGTCAGGCATTTATTGCTGTATGTGCCCCTGTTAGAAAGATTCCAGCTTTCTATTTGTTCTCTGTACCATTATCACTGTAAATGAAAGTAAAAGAAAACCTCAAATTTTGGGTTGTTCCTAGAACAGTAATCATGGGGATATCTTCAAATGGGAACACTAGTTCTGGTGACAACCAGGGATTGTCTAACTTTATAGGCATTTTGTCCGCACTTCCTGTTTTGGCTATGGGTAAGGAAATCTCTCCACTAGGACACAGATGGAAAAAAATAAACTTTACTCAATTAAAGGAAATGGGTTGGGACTTTGAGTGAGATGTGTTTTTGTACAGTAGATAATTGTACCAAAATAATAGCATAATATAATATTCATAATTAGCACATGAGACATGGTACATAGCAAATATGACAAGCTGATCTGAATTATAACCATTACAATTCCAATATTGCACATGATAAGTAAACTTCCTAAATAAGATGGAATGTAGACGCATAAAAAACTGCATTAAAAATCTTAACGCGTTTCGTGGATAAGGTTCCACTTCTTCAGAATCAAACGCAGAATGCATATCTTCAAATAAAAAGTTCCAAATTATTAAACAAAGGGAGGATAAGGGAGAGGACAAAAGGCCAACCACCCCAGACAATTACTTACATGACAGCCCTGTAGTAGGTCATGAGGTGCTGAGACCTGGAAGTTTAATAGGAAAATGGAGCTGAGGAGATGTACATCCACGGACAGCCAAGGCGGACAACCCCACACTCGAGGGGAGGAGACGAAAGGAGAAAGATGTCCAAGGGAGGGGACATGGTAATGCCGACCAGAAAATCCAAAATCTGAATAGATGAAAATAGTGTAGTAAAGAAGATGTGACAAGTGTAGGGCATACCACCAATTTGAAGGTGAAAGGAAAAAAGGGAGGAAAAAAAGCCATCAGAGAGCCTAATACCAAAAAAGAGGAAAGTGCAAAGGTCCTGAAATCGGGACAGACCAATCCTGTCCAGAGATTCAGGAACAACCAGAGGTGACCCAAGAAGAAAGAAACCAAGTGGAAAGAGAAGAGTAAGAGACAGAGAGAATCCAGTGGGAAGTGAAAAGTGGGGTACCTGACAGACCTGACGGTGATGCTGAGGCTGGCATGTGTTCCAAGGAGTGTGCAAAGTGAAAATAAAAAGACAAGACCTCCTACAAGACTGTTACGCTTATCACTCCCTGCCGCCACGCATGATGCCCCCAATGTCACGCTGGCTGTATAGGGGCAGGCCATGCCCAACACACGCTAGGGATGGATTGCACGCAGCCGGTGCCGCATCACCACGAGGTGGCATCATGCGCTCGGCGCGGGGCGTGACGCTGATGCACCCAGGGAGGCCCACCCAGTCCCCCAGTGAAGAACAGGGAGGAGAGGGGAAGCCCCAAGCGTGCATCACAGATCCCAAACCAGGAACAAAACAGCCAAACAAAAAACAACCAGTTCACATGCCTCAAAGAAAAATTTGTATATATATGTTGGTGTTTACAAATAAATGCAAGAGTGGAAATATTCATGCCTTTCATAACAATTTACCATTGGGATAAACGAGGACCACTTCAAACCGGGTCAGCTGTCAATAATGACAATGCACAATAGACTAACAATGATAAATATGTATAGGCAATTTTCTCCACCCCTGTCACACATCTCCACCCCTGGATCGTATTGTAGAATGGGTTTGGGACTTTGAATGAGGCGTATGATGAAACATACATACGCCTCCATCCCTGTCAATTAATTAAAGGAAAAGGGTTGGGACTTTGAGTGAAATGTGTGTTTGTACAGTAGATAATTGTACCAAAATATTAATAGCATAATATAAAAGTTTATTCATAATTGGCACATGAGACATGGTACATAGCAAATATGACAAGCTGATCTGAATTATAACCATTACAATTACAATATTGCACATGATAACTAAACTTCCTGAATAAGATGGACTGTAGATACATAAAAAAACTGCATTACAAATCTTGACGCGTTTCGTGAATAGGGTTCCACTTCTTCAGAAGCAAATGCAGAATGCATATCTTCAAATAAAAAGTTCTAAATTATTAAATAAAAGGAGGATAAGGGGGATGACATAAGGCCAACCACCCCAGACAATTACTTACATGACAGCCCTGTGGTAGGTCATGAGATGCTGAGAGCTGGAAGTTTAATAGGAAAGGCTGGAGAATGTCCCTGCCGGGAGCTGAGAAGACGCACATCCTCGGACAGCCAAGGCGGACAACCCCACACTCAAGGGAAGGAGAGGAAAGGAGAAAGATGTCCAAGGGAGGGGACATGGTGATGCCGACCAGCTAATACAAAATCTGAATAGATGAAAATAGTGTAGTAAAGAAGATGTGACAAGTGCGGGGCATACCACCAATGTGAAGGTGAAAGATGGGATAATACAAAACATACATGTAAGCATCAGGCTGTGAATCTTGTATATTTTCTCACTGAAATATTCAGGGGCTCAGCTCATTCATGTTGATTGCAGTGGAATGTCATACTTGTTCCTGTGGTACTGGTTGGGTTTTGTACTCAGAGCAACTTACTTGGACATGATTGGATATTCTTTGAAAAGGGATTTTTCACCACATTCACTTAGCTAAGAAAAAATTCCCTTGCCAATTAAACAGTCTATTTTCCTTTAGTAAATAATTCCCACTGGATCTAAGGCATGGGTCTTCAAACTATGGCCCTCCAGTTGTTCAGGAACTACAATTCCCATCATGCCTAGTCATGTCTGTGAATGTCAGTGTGTTACAATGCCTCGTGGAATGTGTAGTTCTACAACAGCTGGAGGGCCGTAGTTTGAGGATCCCTGATCTAAGGTATGAGCATGTCCTTACTAAGAAGTGATTTTAAATATCTACAGCCACCAATAAATATAAAACTTTCACTTTTGTAGGGATGTAACTCTACAAGGATTAAGTACATGTATATCACCTTTTTTTGCATGAGGTTTCCATTATGTGCATTTTATTTTTACTTTTTTAACGTGCACAGGCTTTGCTTACAGAAATGGTAGATTTATCCGGTTTCTTCCATTGTATAGTTCATATGGAATTTTCCAAGTTGCTTTTGCAGACTAGCAATATTGGAGAGACCAGTCTGTCTTCACTGGCTATCCCCATTATATGGCTGCCAAATCTGCCTAAAGAAAAACTCAGTTGTTGCACTTTCACATAATGTAAGCTGCATTCTATTTGCAATACAATTTTGTTCTGGGATTTATGGTACGGTAGTCTGAAACCTAATTCCATGTTTGCTTATAATGACTTAGGTTTTCGACATGTGTACTTTTTTCTATCATATGAAGGAAGTATTTGTGTGCTTTTGACAAATGCTTACTTTGACAACATATTGTTCAAGTCTTTAAGACATACTAGCTTGTTTTGGAACTCCTGTGCCCAAAATGGTAGCGCAAAGTGTGGACACAATTCAAATGTCTATCCTCCTTGGCATTTTAAACCACCTATTTTTCCCTTTGCAAGTGTACATGGCTCTTTTTTTTAGATAATGCTATCACTGCATTGCCTTGCTTGGTGATATTTTCCACTGTCATCAATTTTTCGAGTCTAGGTACTGTACAAATAGTACATCTTTAAAAAGCATCTTACTTCAGATGGTCTGAGACAAGGTAGCAAATGTAACCTTCCCCTACTGAGACCATAAACTGTATATTAGCTGTGGTAATTCTCTTTGTCTTGATTCAGCCAAGCCGCATGAAGACATTTTTATCAATAATAACTATTGATAAATAGCATTGCATTGTAGCTCCAGAGTCAATACACCAGGTGTAAAATGATCAGGCATGGCCTATGGAGTGAATACACTCTCATTATCTAATGTGTCATCATTTTCTTCATTAACACTTTATGCCGCGTACACACGATAATTTTTTGGGTTGTAAAAAATTACGTTTTTTTTAAATGTCATTAACCGCTTGCCGACCAGCCGCCACAGTTTTACGGCGGCAGGTCGGCTCTGCTGGGCGAGATCACATATATCTACGTTATCTCCCTGAGCAGCCAATAGGGGCGCGCGCACCCCCCGCTCGCCCCTGACGCGCGTGCACGGTGGGCGTGATCACCGCCGGGCACCCGCAATCGCTCATTACAGAGCGATAACCGGGAGCTGTGTGTGTAAACACACAGCTCCCGGAACTGTCAAGGGGGAGAAATGCCTGACCGTCTGTTCATACAATGTATGAACAGCGATCAGTCATTTCCCCAAGTCAGTTCACTCCCCCCCCTTCATTTAGAACACACCCAGGGGGCATACTTAACCCCTTCCTCGCCCCCTAGTGTTAACCTCTTCCCTGCCAGTGGCATTTTTATAGTAATCAATGCATTTTTATAGCACAGATCGCTATAAAAATGCCAATGGTCCCAAAAATTTGTCAAAAGTGTCCGAAGTGTCCGCCATAATGTCGCAGTACTGATAAAAATCACTGATCGCCGCCATTACTAGTAAAAAAATTTTTTTTATAAAAATGCTATAAAACTATCCCCTATTTTGTAAACGCTATAACTTTTGCGCAAACCAATCAATAAGCGCTTATTGCGATTTTTTTTTACGAAAAATATGTAGAAGAATATGTATTGGCCTAAACTGAGGATTTTTTTATATATATATATATATATATATATATATTTTTTTTTTGGGGGGGGGGGATATTTATTACAGCAAAAAATAAAAAATATTTTTTTTTTCAAAATTGTCGCTCTATTTTTGTTTATAGGGCAAAAACTAAAAACCGCAGAGGTGATCAAATACCACCAAAAGAAAGCTCTATTTGTGGGAAAAAAAGGACGCCAATTTTGTTTGGGAGCCACGTTGCACGACCGCGCAATTGTCAGTTCAAGCGACGCAGTGCCAAATCGTAAAAAGTGGCCTGGTCTTTGACCAGCAATATGGTCCGGGGCTGAAGTGGTTAAAAACGATTGTGTGTGGGCTTCATTCACATAGGGGGAGCTGGGATCTGGGGCTCCCTTGTTAAAGGGGGCTTCCAAATTCTGATAAGCCCCCTGCCTGCAGACCCCCACAACCACCAGGCCAGGGTTGTGGGGACGAGGCCCTTGTCCCCATCAACATGGGGACCCCAAATCACCCTCCCCATGTTGAGGGCAAGTGGCTTGGTATGGTTCAGGAAGGGGGGGCGCTCGCTGGTTGACAATTTAAAAAAATAATTGGCGTGACGTTCCCCCTAAAATCTATGGTACTGTATACTGTACACTGCCTGCACTGTATATATATTCTACTGACTGCACTGTATATATATATATATATATATATATATATATATATATATATATACTACATGGTATATACACATATATTATTACACTGACTGCACTGTATATATAGTCTACACTACACTGTATGTACTGTGTATGTGTGTATATATATTAAACTGCCTGCACGTCACTAACTAACCTGCCTTTAGCTAACTTCTCTCATTTATAAATACTATATAGTGTGGGCCGTGGACCATGATTGGCTTAAGGCACCCTGCCTTTGGCCAATCATGGATCTCAGCAGAGCTCGCTGTGATTGGCCAAAGCATGCAGGTCAGGTTCATGCTTTTGGTAATCAGACATTAATGCACTGCAATGTTGTGGTGCATTATGGGGCATTCTGCAGCGCTTCAAATTTGCTGCGAATGCCCCATAATGTTCAGCATTTGCCGAACAGGTGAACACCTGATGTTTGAGTCAAACTTACTTTCGACTCGAACATCGTGCTCATCCCTAGTGGTTTTGCACAGAGCAGCACCAATCCTCTTCTTCTCAAGTCCCCCGTTTGTGCTCCTGGCTCCTTCCCCTTGACCAGTGCCCCCATTGGCAAACCGCTTGCTATGGGGGCATTGGTGCATGCTAGCTCTTAAGCCCTGCTCTATGTGTCCATGAGACACATAGATCTGTGGCTCAGTCCCACCCCCCTGCTCTCTTTTCATTGGCTCATTGGCTGTGATTGACAGGAGTGGGAGCCAATGACTGCCTCCATTGGCTCCCACTGCTGTCTCACTCCTGTCTCAGCCAATGGGGAGAGGAAGTCCCGGGACAGCTAAGGCTTTCTTGCACATCCCTGGATAGAGAGAGGCTCAGGTGATTATTAGAGGGGCTGTGGGGTGCAGCACACAGAAGTTTTTTTTTTTACCCGCATGCATTGAATGCATAAAGATAAAAAACTTCAGCCTTAATAAACACTTCGTAGAATCAGATTAATCAGCACTCTTGCTCTTGTGATAGCAAAAGGTCAATTTTTTTTTTTACAGATATACAGTTATATAAATTGGACATTTTAATTCATGTGGCCTCTGAAGGGCTTGGAGTAAAGGAAGTTCCTCACTATGAAGAGCACTTATGGGACCATGTTTGGCACGTTCTCTGGATGTGCAATGTCACTTCTGCTTTGAGTACCTGGCTGTTTTAGTGCATCCAATCACTGAAGATGAATGGAGGATTAGCATTAGGTGAACATAAGTGATCTTAATTTTCTCTCTCTTCATTCTACTTTCAAGCCAGTCAAACAACTAAAACAGTCAGACCCTCTACATCAGAAGCCATGTCACTGAGATTTGCCAAATATGGCAAGCTGACCACTCCTCACTAAAATATGAGCTATGGCTATGAGCCCATTAGGTCCCTCTAAAGAGCCGGTAAAATGAATGTTATACATTTTGTTTAAAGTGTCTGTATAATCAAAGCATAAAAGCAATCCCAGGTGATTGCTAGGGGATGTGTGAGATGGCAGGAGATGTTTGTTTCACTCATTAGTGTTTTTTTACACTGTTAACACTGGTCCTTACAACTGTCAGTCACTGGATTCCTATCCATTTAATCTTGGAACTTGCAATAATATAATGTGATACAATTATTGTACAGTGCGGTCTACAGAGAGAAATTAGTCATATAAAGGGGAGTAGGGAGGTCCTCTACAGTCCTATCAAGCTTATTTGTTCTGTATCCTGATTGTGATTAGAGTGGTTTAACAACCTCAACTATATTTAAGTAAGAAAACCAATCAAAGGGTCTTGGGTTTTCTATATACTTCATATACACTTCTGCCATTATTATCTCAAATATGACTTGTATATTTAGCCCATCAAGGCTGTTTCAGCTTTATTGAAATAAAACTTAGTAGCTTAGTAACTTTAGGTGCACAACATGAATATTTCACTGTATAAGTTAAAAAGGAAGCACACCAGGGTCAAAGATGCAGTATATAACCAGATCTTAATTTTTTTTTATCTCTAGGCCAGGAGTCTCCAAAATTTCTAAACAAAGGACCAGTTTACTTTCCTACAGACTTTAGGGGAGCCTGACTTTGGCCATTGGGAGTTGAAATTGTCCTGGCGTCAGTGGGAGTAAACGGTCTTTGGCATTAGGGGGAGGAATAGTGCCCTATCATTGGTGTCAGTTGAAGAAATAGTACCCCATTGTTGATGTCAGTTACATGAATTATGCACTATTGTTAGTGTCAGTGGGACCAAAAGTGTCCCAAGGGCAAGATAAAGGCAAGCAAAGGGCCGCATCTGCCCCCCGGGGAGTAGTTTGAAGACCACTACTCTAGGCAAATAAAAAAAAAAAACACAAATAGGTTTCAAGAATTGAAATTGCAGAACCACACCACTGCTTAGAGGTACAGATACAGCTTAATTCCATTAGAAATCAGGGGTATAATCCTATTTGGATGCTTTACACATTTCAAGTTATTTCACTTGTTTCTTTCCAAAAAAATGTGTATAGAATCCAAAAACGTAGCCAATGCATTTTGGGGGGTCTAAGAGGGTTAGAAAGAACATAAATAGATTTCCATATACATTTTTTATTAATACAATATCAGATTAATATGGGATTCTTGTTTTGTTCTTTTTAGCCCTGATGAGACTTGGACCCCTGAAACACGTTGGCTACTTTTTTGCCCTAAACCCCTGACTTTTAATGAAATAAAGCTGTATCTGGACCTCTTAGCAGTGGTGTGGCACTTGAATATCAATTTTGTTACATTATACTATGAGCCAAGGAGACTGTGGAGATCCTTTGGGGTGTAGCAGACACCTGTCCAGGAACCGGATCATTTACACCAACATCAATACCCTAAGATAACAATACCAGTAAAGTAACCCTATGGGTCCAGTGCTTTCCACCTTCCTCAATAAATAGGCTTCAAGTCCAGGGACATATTTATAAAGCGGTGAATTTGACATTCATCAACCATTCCCATTTGGTTAATCATGTATTTAAAACACATGTACCAGGAATTCACCTGTAGTAAATATTTGTTGATTGTCAAATTACCTGAATTATAAATATGCCCTACTGTCATTCAGAAAATCAATCACATATGGTATTTTTTATATAACCCATCAAATGTAACAACACATTTTTAGAACAATACTTATTTTTTCATTTCTTTTTATTCTTTTTCTTCACTTTTATATCCCCAGTCTACTGTATATTTGCACGTCTCTCTGCAGTTTATCCAGCATCAGAATGTATCAGTCTTAAACAGATTATGACACTCATACATGGTGTGAGCACTAACCCTACTTTTATTGTTTGAGTTTGTTCAGTTTCCCATGCATTAAAATAGCTATTACATATAAAATACATAGCTTAGCCAGCATAGGTAATGCAAGTGCAATAAGACTGTCAAGTGTCTGCACAGCGGACTCTAAGAAATAGGAGTGAATACTAAAGCAGAAGATTGGAAATTGAAATTGTATGGTTCATAGCTTTTCACATTGGGAGAACTTAAAGGTCTCTGTGTCTGCTTTTTTAATTTTCTCCTGCCTATTATCACTTGCCCTTCTGTTAACTTAAAGACTTTTAAGGCTTACAAAAATAAAATATTCAGACATGGAAGGATAGCACGCATAATATTGGATTTCTATCTAATGTTATTTAAAACTTGAACAGATTTTTTTTATTCCCACTTGCCAAACATATGAGTTGAAACTTGCTGGCCAGTCCATTGGACCTATTAATAACGAAGATGAGAACTTAAAATTGTTTGCCATTTCTTTGTTTACCTGTCTGAGAAGATAATTTCTAGACAGCATTCTCAATGTTTATAGAGGAACCATCAAGTTTCATGGCTGCTAAGAAACATAAGAAGCAATAACATTAAAGACAGAAAACGGAACCTTGCTCAATATAGACCTGGTCGATTACATTGTATTGGGCAAGACCACATCATTATTGGTTTGTGTTACATATGCATTTCAACAAAACATCAAAAAGCATTAAGCAATTAAAATAAGACAAAAAAATGAGCTATGACTGAGCAATAACATCTCCAACTTGCTTAAATGGTTGTCCTAACCATCAGTCCTGGACAGGCATCCAATTAACTAGTGTCCACAGAGAGAATAAAGCAGGTAACATTAAAATGCTGGCAAAGTTAAACTTGCCAATAAAGAAGAAAGGATAGAAGGGAGGATGTGTAGGGGGTTGCTAAGAGGATTGCAGAAATGCAAAGGGGCATGATCTCTACCCTTGCATACGTTTGTAGGGGGTCCTATTCCCATCCCTATTAGTAGAAATGTCCAATAACTGATATAAATATCCACTTTCTCTATAGCAATTGGAAGACCCCAAAACCCACCCTTTTCAATGCAGCTCAAAGAAGTAAATAGTAAATAGTAAATAATCCAAGCTAATCATTGAGAGTGAAACATGGCTTCCTTTGTAGACATATAATGATCTTTGGCTGGTAAAAATAGGAGTGCAAGTACCTGATTCTGACTTGGTATCAATGGTATCAATGTTATGCAGTCTACCATATAGCAGAGCTCAGAATGGTAGGAGGGAGAAGCAGCACAAGGAGCAAACCAGGTGTGCTGCAGTGCAAGGAGTATTCTGATTAGAGAAAACAGCAGATTAAAAGGCAAATGAGCTAATTATTGTGTTGCTGCTTCTTTTACTGTTCAATCACAGGGTGGGGATGAGGAGGAGACCTGTAGGTGAAAAATAAATTGCACCACAGAAAGTCCAGGTCCTGTCCCCTGCCAGGCAGGACTGGACTGTGTCAATTTCAAGACTGCATGGACAGATATTAAAATCCATTTGTGGGTAAAACTACTCTAATATATGTATTTTATCTACAGTGGGCATTGAAAGGAATCACCCCCCCCCCTTAAAGATAACACATTTTGTTGCTTTGCAGAAGACAGACACAGTTTTTGTTTTATCTAGCTGTATTTACTCAGTGCACTAATAACATCCAACTGAAAGAGATAACACCAGCATGTCAGAATAAACTAACAAAAAACCCTGAATCACTGAGTTGGAAAAAGGATCACCCCCCTGTGTCAGTATTTTGTTGAACCACCTTTTTGCTTTAATTACAACCTTTAGACTGTTGGGATAGGTCTGTACTAACTTTGCACATCTAGACTTTGCAATATTTTCTCAAGTTCAATTAATTTGATGGTGAGCGCTTGTGGACTGTAGACTTCAAGCCATTCCACAGATTTTCAATGGGGTTTAAGTCTGGGATCTGACTAGTCCATGCAAGGACATTTACTTTTTTCTCCTTCAACCACTATGTGGTCATTTTTGCTGTGTGCTTTGGATACTTGTCAAGTTGGAAGGTAAACCTTCTTCCCATTGACAACTGTCTGGCAGAGGGCACCAGATTTGTCTCAAGAATTTGTCTGTATTCTGTCCCATCCATTTTTCTTCCATCCTGACAAGTGCTCCAGTCCATGCTGCAGAAACACCCCCATAACAGGATATTACCACCTCCATGCTTTACTGTACGAATGGTGTTATTTGGATGGTGCCCTGTATTGGATTTCTTTCAGACGTATCATTTGGTGTTGACGCCAAATAATAACATTTTAGTCTCATCGGACCATAACACCTTTTTCCATGTGGCCTCAGAATCTTCACGGTGCGTTTTACTAAGCTCAGTCCTGACTGCATGTGGCCTTTATTGAGTGGCTTTTTTCTTGCAACCCTCCTGTACATGCCACATTTATGGAGAATTTGTGATATTGTTGCACAAAATTACCGCTCTTTGTCATAAATTCCTGCATCTGCTTCAGAGTAGGCCTCTTGGTAGCCTCTTTGACCAGTTTCCTAATGGCTCTTCTATCCAATTTGGAGCGACATCCTGATCAAGAGAGGGTCTGTGTTGTACCAAATATCTTTCACTTTGTAATAATAGACTTCACTCTGCTTCAAGGTGTTGATAAAGCCTTTGCATTTTTTTTGTATCCATCTCCTGGCATGTGCCTGTCTACAGCATTATCCCAGACATCCCAATGACAGTGCCTGGCCACCCATAGTTAACTGGTTGCTTCAGTTGCACTACCAGGGACTGAAAGGAAAGCTCTTTTAATGCTGAACTAATCAAAATGATCACAGTTGAAAGTCAAATGGCTTTGTGTGCCAATGAGAAGGGGATTAGCTACACCTAAATTGAGTTTACAAGTCATCTTTAGGTGGGGGTGATCCTTTTTCCAACTTTTTATTTTACCTTTTTATACCTGTCGGTGTTATATCTTTTACTTGGATGTTATAAGTTGCTCTGAGTAAATATAGCTGGATAAAACAAAAACGGTGTCTGTCCTCATTTAAGGCTGAAAAGCTACAAATTGTGATTATTTTCAGGGGCGGGGGGGGGGGGGTTCTTTTCTATACCCACTTTATGTATTTGGCTTTTTGTCTTGGAATTCAGCTTTAAAATACTCAATTTCTGTTTTGCTATGATAACATTTACAGACATGTTAGTGAATGTTACATTTTTTTTTGAGTAGCTTACATTTTAAGCTTATTATTCATTTTCTTTGAAATTTCTTAAAATGATATGAGCAGGCTATCTTAATTACAAGTGTATTTATGCAAAATAACATTTCTTTGACTTTATCCATTATCTACTAACAAAAGAAAAATACTAGTTATTGTAAATGAGTGTGTATGAATTTTCAGGGTTTTGCCTGTTGTTCTGGAATGGCCAAATTATTCTAGTTCAAAGTTAGTACAAATGAATGTTGGTGACATTTCAGATGAACCAGGCTTAGTATATCTCAATTTGATTTCTAGGAGAAACCATCAGCTGAGAGCCATAGAACGTGTGTTGTAAAGATCATGTGTTAATGTTTTATAAACAGGAACTTCAAAAGCACATAAAATAGAATATCTGTCTTTCTACTGGCACATTGCTTCCTCTCTTCGTCTCTTTGTAGAAATATCCTTGGCGCAGAAATAAATGTGATATTTTCATTCACAGCTCCTCATGGACTTCAAGAGTGGCATGGCTTTCATGATCAAAGCATAGCGTAGAATTTAGGCCGGTTCAAATGTAGTCAAGGACAAATATTTAAAAGGAAAATACAGAGAGTAGAAAGCCAAGCTTGACTGGACTCAGACCATTTTATTTTTGTGATGTTGCTGTTATGAGTCTCATTAGTTGTTGAGGTTGCTTCTCACGTTTGGAAGGAGATACAGTATGTAGATGGATCTGTAAAAACATCTGACTTTTATGACGTTTGTTTTCAAGAATGTAACGCATTTCAGTTTCTTTTGCTCCAGATTGAAACTGCCTTTGATTTTTACAGAAAAAAATAAAAATATATATATGGATATGTATATATATATATATATATATATATATATATATATATATATATATATATATATATATATATATATATATATATGCACACACTCATATACAGTATGCAGTGTATATTTGTGTATCTTTAAAACTAGAGGTGCAGCAAATGAAAATTTTGGTGCCGAAACCGAAAATGCAGAATGCAAACAATCTAAACTTGACTGTTTTAAAAATATATATATATTTTTTTTATAGAATTGTATTATGTTAGAGTTTTTTAAATTTAAATGAATATTAATTTATTGTCAGCCATTATTAGCACCTTTTTCCACAAGAAAAGTAAAAAAAAAAATGTATCCCTTTTAAATTCTATGTATGTCTTCACACTGCGCTTCCGCTGTGGTGTTAAAAATCCTGCTTGCTGCATTTAAAAAAAGTAAAAAAGAAAAAAAACACACCGAAAATGCACCACCCCGTTGAAATGCATTGAAAACACAGCAGTAACCCACCCGTGTTGTGTTCTTGATGCGGTTTTTAAGTCAGATGAAAAACACACCATAAGCATAGTAAAATCGTGGTAAAGTTGTGGCAAAATCGCAGTAAAGTTGTGGCAAAGTTGCAGCAAAATTCCTGCAAGGTCTTGATATATTTCACCCCCCGAAATTTTGGTGCATCTCTATTTATAATCACTTACCGCTCCTAGGATGTCATATGAAATACTTAGGTTGAAATTGTGATATCTGGATGGTGCCTGCAGCTATAGGCATCATTCAGATATCTTTGTTTTTAGCCAGTGATTCCCTGTAATGTAAAAGCCATCCTAGTGGCTAATTAGCTGCTGGATTGCTTTTACAGGTAGTGGGATCTCATGTTTTCCAGGGTAAAGGAGATAAAAAGAAACAAAAATAGTGCAAATCTATAGAAAATACACAATTGCCTGAGTCTTTCTTAAAATCAACAATGATGGACTCCCAATTAAATCATACTGACAATAATGTAAGTTGCTTATCCTTTTGGTGTTTCATTAAAGGAACACTAAAGTAAAACATTTTTTTTGTAAAATAACAAACATGTTATACTTACCTCCACTGTGCAGCTTGTTTTGCAAAGATTGCCCCCGAAACCTGTCTTCTGGGGTCCCTCGGTGGCTGTCTCGGCTCCTCCTTGCAAGAGTTTTCCACCTTCATGCGAGCTCCCTCGCATGGTGGAAAGTTTTTGCGGGCGCGCTCCCGTGATACAGCGGCAGGCATACCTGCCGACTGTATCACTCTGCCCCACTCCCCGGCACGCCGCATCATCGGATGTGATTGACAGCAGCGCCAGCCAATGGCTGCGCTTCTATCAATCCGTCCAGCCTAGCCAATCAACGGCCAGGCTGGGAACCGAAGAGGATCACGGGGACACGTGCTGGACTTTCGAGGGGTGAGGTAAGTAAAACGGGGGTTCTTGGGGGGGGGGGGCATTACGGTGAAAAAACATTTACCTTTACAACCCCTTTAACAATTAATGGCACCGAATCCGCAACTAGTTAATTTTAGGTGTATAAATGTGGCTATTAACGATACAATCTGTTTCTATAATCTCAGTATGATTTCCTTTAGATTTACCAAAATTACATTATGAAGTACACACCATCTATCCAATCACTCTGTACCCAATCAGGGAGGCCCTTGCACTACATAGCTGATGGTAGATCTAAATGTAATTGCACAATCAGATTGTATAGTGTATGGTGAGCGATACAGAACCCAGGACATACTTCTTCTGTTTTCAGTACTACAGCTGTGATCCACATAGGCTGTTATGTGATCGCTCAGTTGCTTCACACTGTGTCAAATGAATGATCTATGCAAGATTAGGGTAAGGTTGAAATGAAAATTGATTGCATAGTGTATGGTCAGCTTTATACAAGTACATAGAAGGGAGTGGATGGAGGCACTCAGCTTTCAGGCCCCGTTCCCTGTAATAGGAACGCACATTCCCGCATGTATTTTTTTTTTTTTTTTTGGGGGGGGTGTTTTGTATGGTAAGCTTTACAGAACCCAGGACATCTCCTGTTTTCAATACTACAGTTCTGATCTACATAGGCTGTTAGGTGATTGCTCAGCTCCTGTACACTGTGCCAAATGAACCATCTATGCAAGATAAAGATAAGGTGGAAAAAAAATTGATTGGCTGTGTATTTAGTGAGAACGGTGATCGCTGATTGAGTTAGAAAACCATACATCTGCATAGGTGGGTGGGAGCCATCCACTAGAAGGGGAGGTGAACTCCTTCAGCCCCTTTCACATGGGCTTTCCGTCTGCCTGTTTTTTTATCAGTCTGTTGATGAAAAACAGACAGCAATGCAATCCTATTGTTCTGCCCTCACTATACGTGGCTGAGGTATAATTAGACAGACAGCTAACTCTTCTTCTTTAACAACTCATTGAGGCATGCGCTCGTTCCTTTTTTTCAACTTGTATTGCAGGGAAGTTAGAGTAAAACTAGAATAAAAGGAATAACATACAATCAGTATACACAATATACAGTCCTAACACACTAGTCTAACTAGGGAAAGGGGTTATAAAGGGTTATAAATGTTTCCGTTAGGCTGACATTAGAATTGCAGCTGAATAGGTGTGGAATACTCTGGAGAAGATGCATGGAATGGAAAAGGAAGATGGCTACTGGGGGCTGTCTCTCAGACCTCATGGACAAGCCCACAGGAATTATGGGAAGCTATGGTGGCTTTTAAATTATCCACAGATACTAAGGGCCAGATTCACAGAACAAATACGCCGGAGTATCTACTGATACTCCAGCGTATTTTCAAATTTGCCGCGTCGTATCTTAGTTTGTGATTCACAAACAAGATACGACGGCTTTTGGTTAAGATCCGACAGGCTTACGGCTTCGTACGCCTTCGGATCTTAGGCTGCAATACTTCGGCCACCGCTGGGTGGAGTTTGCGTCGTTTTCCAGCGTAGGGTATGCAAATTAGCATTTATGGCGATCCACGAACCTACTCGTGTGCGTAACGTTGTTTTTTCCCGTCGCAAAGTTAAGCAATGTTTTTCATTGCTTAACTTTACACCAGCCATGTTAAAGTATGGCCGTCGTTCCCGCTTCGAATTTAAAAAAAAAAATATCGGCGTAAGTACGTTACGCACGTCGCCATTCACAAACACGTTGGGGCGCCGTAATTTCGCATTAGCATATTCAACAATTAACAAGGGAACATAAGAAAACCTTGCTGAAGGCATGACACCTATGGATAAACGGATAAAAAACAGACATCGTCCATTTACTTCAGTTTTTCTTCCGCTTTCAGGTCCATTTTTTTAAACAGAACAGGTCTGCATTTTTGTTCCATTTAAAAAATGGAAGCGGACGAACAACTGATGTATACAGATGATCATCCATTTTTTATCCGTTGCATTTTTTAATGTTTTAATGTAATATGAACCAAAAGTTAACCTGTGACCCAGATAGTGGTCAGCAAAAGAAATTGACATCCCCTTCCAAGCGAGCATGGCAAAAGACGTGTATCATGAGCACCTCATCCACCTGGTACATGCCGGGCCTGGCCTGTGGGACGCCTCATGCCACGACTACAGGGACAGAGTGAAAAAAAAACTGGACAGAAGTGTTTCAGGCAGTGACACCTGATTGGTCATCTCTTTATGCCTAGTGTCACACTAATGTGACTTGATAATAGTATTTGATTATTTTCATCTACTGTCATCCAGCCTGAAAAACTGTCAAAAAATGGATGAAAAACTGATGTAAACCTAATACGTTTTTTCTTAGCAAAAATGTGACTTAACGGATGGCGCCCGTATGAAAGGGCCTTCCTGTGTCGTGACAGTTCTCATGTCCTAAGGTCCATCCATAGTTATTGGTACATAGGGGAGCTGGAATTAAAGAAAAAAAGGGAACTGAGCCTTTAAGGTAAATACAGCATAAAGGGATAGTCAATTGACATTTTCAGTATCACATGCAATATTCTGAAAAAAATTGTCATGTGACCCAAATACTGCCTGCAATATGCTTTTAATGAATTGAGACCGTTTTTTTTCTAGGACATTCTTATTTACATAATACATAACCGGGCTTTGCTTCCCACTTTGCTGAACTATGTCGTGGTGTTTTTAATTGGCTCTTTGCATAATACGCACAGTGCACAAAGTCTGTGTCCGGCTATGTGACTGAAGCCTTATCTCAGCAGTAAACAGAGTAATGACACAGAGCAACAAAGAGCTCCCTCCAGTGGCTAATCCACTGATCTCTATGTTTAAGCCCACGTTCATATTGGTTCGTTTTGACATGCGATTTGACACGTCAGCATTGCACCGATTCAGATGGTTTCTTTGCCGGAAATAGCCTGCGATTTGATGTGTCAAATCGCATGTCAAAGCAGCCCGAGGTGAACGTAGGCTTAAAGGGTCACTAAAGGAATTTTTGTTTTTTGCTGAAATGACTGTTTACAGGGTATAGAGACATAAAAGTTAACTGATTCCTTTTAAAAATGATTAAAAATAGATTAAATTCAATCATATAATGTGCCTCTAGTTTCACTTTCGGTTTTAAACTGGTTTCATGTTTATGTGAAGTAAAGAGACCCACAGAACAAAAACAAACAAATCCAGGGCAGTGTTTTGTTTTTAAAATGAATCTGATTGGTTCTGAGGAGTTTTAGACACACAGCTTAGACCACAGTGAGAAGCTCCCATGAGTATTTTCATAAGGAGCCAGACAAGCAGGAAGTGTGGAGATCACAGCAGAATTACAGCTACTTCAAAGCAAAAATGAACACTGAGGACATGAACCCAGTACTGCAGTAAGGTAAAGGAAGCTATTTAGCTAAAAAAAAAAAATTCCTTTAGTGATCCTTTAAACATAGAGCTTTTTACTGCTTTTGGCAACTTTGGGAGCGATTTCAATAGATAACTGTGCAGGAACCCACACAGATGTCTCTGAAATTGCTCCTGAAGTTGGACTGACTTGCAGGTTTAACCACTTCCCGCTCGGTCAATAGACAATTGACGTCCGGGAAGTGGTTGTGAAATCCTGACTGGACGTCTATTGACGTCCAGCAGGATTACATGCCGGCGCGCGCCAGTGGGGGCATGCAGCGCAGCGATCGGTGATGTGGGGTGTCAGTCTGACACCCTGCATCTCCAATCTTGGTAAAGAGCCTCCGGCGGAGGCTCTTTGCCACATGATCAGCCGTGTCCAATCACGGCTGATCACAATGAAAACAGAAAGAGCCATTGATGGCTCTTCCTCACTCGCGTCTGACAGACGCGAGTAGAGGAGAGCCGATCAGCGGCTCTCCTGATAGGGGGGGTTCGCGCTGATTGTTTTTTTAGCGCAGCCCCCCCTCGGATGCCCACACTGGACCACCAGGGAAGCCCACACTGGGCCAACAGGGAAGGGGGCAGTAAAAAAATTAGAAAGATGCCAATCAGTGCCCACAAATGGGCACTGACTGGCAACATGGACACTGGGATAAACAAGTGATTCCCAGCAATGCTGTTCATCAGTGCCACCCCTCAGTGTCCATCAGTGCCACCCCTCAGTGTCCATCAGTGTCACCTCTCAGTGCCCATCCATGCCCAGTGCCCACCTATCAGTACCCATCTGTGCCACCCATAAGTACCCATCAGTGCCACCAAGGTGCGTAAGTGCCCGGTATGGAAGTGGTTAAAATTGTGCGAGTTCAGCTGAACTCACACGATTTCCAACACAAATCAGTGTGAACCTGGGCTTAAGCAGAACTATACCAGTTGATTTATTGGTTTCCCAAAAGATTTCCATTGAAGGCATGTCATGAATGATAGCTGTAACATTTGCTTGTGCCCTCAACCAAACTGTTAAACCATAAAATGGTTGGTGATCACTGGTGTACTGATCACATATGGAGCACCATGCAAACTGCAGTTTAAAAGGAGGCTTAGGTTTAAAGGGTAGGAAGGTTTAGTTCCACTTTAATGAAATACAAAATATAACAGATTAAAATATATGTTAAGGAACCTTTTTTTTTCTTACTGTAGGAAAAGGATATGTACTTTGTTTTGTTTGTATTGCTTTCTGAATCCCCACTGGGTAGATTAAAGGGTAACCAGATAGTATGTGACCGGTCTAAACTACGTGGCATGTTCACCAATGCCAGGAGTCTGGCGTACAACTACTGTTGTACGAGGAGGATTTTGATTTTGTAGGAATTACAGACACTTGGTTTGACAGCTCTCATGATTGTCTGGCAACCATTCAAGGGTATTCCCTATATTGCAGGGATATAGAGGGTAAAAAAAAGGGGGGGGTATGCCTGTATATAAAAAATTATGTACAAGTGAATATGAGAGATGACATCACTAATGGAGCAAGGGAGGAAGTGGAATCCTTATGGATTGAGCTACAAAGGGAAAAGTAATACTGGGCGTATGCTATAGGCCCCCTAACCAGAGGGAGGAGGTGGACCTCCCATCACAATTTGGATTAGTGGCAAGAATGGGAACTGTCATTATAATGGGGGATTTAATTATCCAGGCATAGACTGGGTGGAAGGAACGCGCATTCATCTAAGGCTCGCCAGTTACTAAATGTCCTGAGGGACAATTTCATGGGTCAGATGGTAAATGCACCAACTACAAACAAAGCATTACTAGACCTACTGATGGAAAAATGGGTATGCTTTAAGAGCATATTAAATAAAGGCATTAGCCAGTACATCCCAACAGGAAATACATTTAAAAGAGCTAATACAAGTCCTGGGTGGCTTAACTCCAATGTAAAAATGCATATAAAAGCAAAGGAGAAGGCCTTCGAAAAATACAAGGCTGAGGGATCATCATCATCATTCCAAATTTACAAAGATATGTAAGGGTGCAATCAGGGTGGCTAAAATAATACACGAAAGGCACATAGCGGGGGAGAGTAAAAAAAAAAAAAATCTTTAAGTACACAAATAGTAAGAATGAGAGGTCAGATCATATTGGTCCCATAAAGAATGATGAAGGGAATCTGGTTACTAAGGATGGAGAGATGAGGAAGGTATTGAATGTATTCTTCTCCTCAGTCTTCACGAGGTAATCGGGGTGCTTCAGTAACCAAAACTGCAAAGTTTATCCTCATGACATGTCACAGGAAGCACCCTCATGGCTAACAGAGGATAGAATTAGAATTACACTTTAAAAACTTAACATTAATAAGTCACTGGGACCAGGTGGCTTGCACCCAAGGGTCCTTAAGGAACTCAGTCAAGTAATTGCCAGACCATTGTTCCTAATTTTTATGAACAGTCTACTGACTGGAATGGTACCAGCTGATTGGAAAAAAGCCAATGTAGCACCAATATTTATAAAAGGGCCAAATTACATCCCTGGGAATTACAGACCAGTTAAGCCTCGTACACACGATCAGTCCATCCAATGAGAACGGTCTGAAGGACCGTTGTCATCGGTTAACCGATGAAGCTGACTAATGGTCCGTCGCGCCCACACACCATCGGTTAAATAACCGATCGTGTCAGAACGCGGTGACGTAAAACACGACATGCTGAAAAAAATGAAGTTCAATGCTTCCAAGCATGCGTCGACTTGATTCTGAGCATGCGTGGATTTTTAACCGATGGTTGTGCCTACTAACGATCGGTTTTGACCTATTGGTTAGGAATCCATTGGTTAAATTTAAAGCAAGTTGGCTTTTTTTTAACCGATGGTTAAATAACCTATGGGGCCCACACACGATCGGTTTAGACTAGGGTTGTCCAGATACCGATACCAGTATCGGTATCGGTACCGATACCGAGTATTTGCGGGAGTACTCGTACTCGCGCAAATACCCCCGATACCTAAATAGAATACTTCCCCCCCCCGCCGCTGCCGCCGCATGGAAAGCCGCTGCATCGCACCGCCGCATCGAAAGCCGTCGCATGGGTTAAACGCCGTGCGGGAACATCACAGCTTTCATTTGAATAGCTGTAGTGTTCCCGCGCGTATAGACACTCCCCCTTGCTCGGGATTGGATGGGTGATCGTGATCTGTCCAATCCCGAGCAAGGGGGAGTGTCTATACACGCGGGCAAAACAGCTATTCAAATGAATGCTGTGATTTTCTCCATGCGGCGGCTTTCGGCGGCAAAGGTATGGAGGGACATGGCTGCATATGTGAGGGACATGGCTGCATTTGGGGACACATTTAAAAAAAGTATCGGTATTCGGTATCGGCGAGTACTTGAAAAAAAGTATCGGTACTTGTACTCGGTCCTAAAAAAGTGGTATCGGGACAACCCTAGTTTAGACCGATGAAAACGGTCCATCAGACCGTTGTCCTCTGGTTAACCTATCGTGTGTACAAGGCCTAAGTCTAACATCAATTGTATGCAAGCTCTTGGAGGGGATGATAAGGGACTATATACAATATTTTAGTAATGAGAACGGTATCATTAGCAGTATAATCAGCATGGATTTAACCGATGGTTGTGCCTACTAACGATCGGTTTTGACCTATTGGTTAGGAATCCATTGGTTAAATTTAAAGCAAGTTGGCTTTTTTTTAACCGATGGTTAAATAACCTATGGGGCCCACACACGATCGGTTTAGACCGATGAAAACGGTCCATCAGACCGTTGTCCTCTGGTTAACCTATCGTGTGTACAAGGCCTAAGTCTAACATCAATTGTATGCAAGCTCTTGGAGGGGATGATAAGGGACTATATACAATATTTTAGTAATGAGAACGGTATCATTAGCAGTATAATCAGCATGGATTTATGAAGAATCAATCTTGCCAAACCCATATATTAACCTTCTATGAGGAGGTGAGCTGCCATCTAGATAAAGGAAGGCCTGTAGATGTGGTGTATCTGGATTTTGCTAAAGCATTTGATACAGTTCCCCATAAACGTTTACTGTACGAAGCAAGGTCCGTTGGCATAGACCATAGGGTGAGTATGTGGATTGAAAATTGGCTACAGGGGCGAGTTCGGAGGGTGGTGATGAATGGCGAGTACACGGAATGGTCCGGGGTGGAAAGTGGGGTCCCCCAGGGTTCCGTGCTGGGACCAATACTATTTAATTTGTTCATAAACGACCTGGAGGATGGGATAAACAGCTTAATCTCTGTATTTACAGACAATACTAAGCTAAGCATAGCAATAACTTCTCCGCAGGATGTGGAAACCTTGCAAGAAGATCTGAACAAATTAATGGGGTGGGCAACTACATGGCAAATGAGGTTTAATATAGAAATAATTAAAATAATGCATTTGGATGGCAAAAATATGAATGCAATCTATACACTAGGGGGAGAACCTCTGGGAAAAGGACCTGGGGTTCCTAGTAGATGAAAGGCTCAGCGACGGCATGCAATGCCAAGCTGCTGCAAGCAAAGCAAACAGAATATTGGCATGCATTAAAAAGTGGATTAACTCCAGAGATAAAACAATAATTTTCCCACTTTACAAGATTTTGGTCCGACCACATCTGGAGTATTCTGTCCACTTCTGGGCACCAGTCCTCAGGAAGGATGTGCTGGAACTGGAGAGAGTACAGAGAAGGGCAACAAAACTAATAAAGGGTCTGGAGGACCTTAGTTACGAGGAAAGGTTAAACTGCGTAGAGGGTTCTTTACTGTAAGAGCAGTTAGGATGTGGAAATCTCTTCCACAGGCCCTGGTTTCAGCGGGGAGCATCGATAATTTCAAAAAACTATTAGATAAGCACCTGAATGACCACAACATACAGGGATATACAATGTAATACTGACATAAAACCACACACATAGGTTGGACTGTCTTTTTTCAACCTCACTTACTATGTAACTTCTGCCATGAAATTTGTAAATTTAATTTCTCACCCAGTTACAGAGGTCATTGAGGATTGTTTTTTTGTTTACAGACTGTTTTTATTGCAATTTAAAGCTTACAGTACAAAACAGTAAGACAGGATTTTAAATCCACATCACAAAAGAACTGTAAAGTGGTGCAAGAATAGTACATAAAACAGATACTTGTCGTGGAAACAGTTCAAAATAGATATGATGTCAATATCTAATAAAATAAGAACATTCAGATTTGTTAGCAACCTAATATTGGACCAGGGGATAATACTGACTGAGTGGCAATTCTCAACTTCAAAAATAAATTTCAGCTGTAAAAACTCAATTCAGAATAAAACAGAGCATAAAACCATTACATGAAAACCTAGAAAGACTGAATTTGAAACTGCTAAGTGAAATCAATCTCGATGGCGGTAAATGAACCAAGGGTTCCACTTAGCGTCAAATGTAGATATGGAATCATGCAATGTATGAAAAAAAAATTCCATCATCATTACCTGGTCAATACGGGTAATGACTTGAGAGAACAGTACCATATTAGATTTCCAGTTTAGGGCAATTGCCCATTCCATAGCAACACAGATGGTATGTATAAGTTTTAATAGGAATATCTGGGATTTTTACAAATAAAAGGCAATGTAGTTGTATCAGAGCAAGATGCCTCCTCGCAAGTGTGTCCACCATGGTAAACACCTGCATGTAATCTATCACAATCCCAGAACTTGTGCAGAAAGGAGCCCAAGAGAGCACAGCCACAAAAACAGAAGGGGGAAACCTGTGGGTAAATTGTGTTTGTAACCGCGATAGGGTATAGTACCAGCGAGTAAAAAGTTTAATCACTGTATTGCATATGGTTAGGGATTTTGTGCAGTTACGCGTGTTCTGCCATTTTGTCTCCCATTCCTGTATGTCAAATTCTAAGTTTAACTCCCGTTCCCAGCCGGACATGTATTTTAATTTAGTGTTGTCTCCTATGGCCAGTAAAGATTAATAAAGCCCAAAGATCAAACCTTTCTGTCTGGGGGCATTCCTATAAAGGAATTCAAAGGAGGTGTGGAAATATGATGGGGGTAAGGAATAATGTGTCAGAAAAAATGCCGAAATTGAGGATTGATTGACCCACTAGCCGACCGCCCACTGTCAGAAAATGCCGGCAGAATGGCTCCCCTGCGTGAATTGGTGTAGCTGTACGGCGGCCGCTTTATGTGGTATAGGGGGCACGCCTGCCACGTCACTGAGGAGCGATTCATGTGCCCGGCAACTGCGATGTCCGCCAGGCACCCGTGATCGCTTGTGACAGAGCAGGAACGTGGAACTGTGTGTGTAAACTCACAAATCCACATCCTGTCAGGGGAGAGGAGACCGATCGCGTGTTCCTAGTATATAGGAACACTGATCGGTCTCCTCCCCCAGTCAGTCCCATCTTCCTACAGTTAGAACACACAATGAGGGAACACATTTAACCCCTTGATCACCCCCTAGTGTTAACCCCTTCCCTGGCAGTGACATTTATACAGTAATCAGTGGCTTGTTATAGCTCTGATCACTATATAAATGCCAATGGTTTAAAATGGTGTCCAATCTATCCGCAATGTCGCAGTCCCCAAAAAAAGCCATAAATCAATAACCTATTTTGTAGGCGCTATAACTTTTGCCCAAACCAATCAATATGCGCTTATTGCGTTTTTTTTTTTACCAAAAATATGTAGAAGAATATATATTGGCCTCAACTAAAAAACACAGAGGTGATCAAATACCACCAAAATAAAGCTTTGTTTGTGGGAAAAAGGGACATCATTTTTGTTTGGGTACAGCGTTGCACAACCGCACAATTGACAGTTAAAGCGACGCAGTGCCATATCGCAAAAAATGGCCTGGTCAGGAAGGGGGTAAATTCTTCTGTGGCTGAAGTGGTTCTTTTACTGCATGTAAGGAATATGAAAATATGTGACTGTCAGTAGTCTTACTTACAGGCTCATTTTAGGTTTCTGTTAAAAAAAAAATTCAAATGTATTAAATCTGTCTCTGCTATATGTTTATTAAATGTGTTTAATATTTTTGTGGGAGGAACATACAGTGTGTCAGCACATTCTTTGGGTTCTTTCACACGGGCGGCCCGTTCAGGTCCGCCTGACAGGTTTTTTAGGCAGACCTGAACGGGCGCTCCGTGCTCCTTTATGGAGCCGCGGATGTCAGCGGTGACATGCTCGCTGACATCCGACCCGCTCCAATCCGCCAAAGTATGACGGAGGAAAAACCTACTTTTCCATCCATCTGGCGGATCGGGTGAACACGGACAGGTGGTCCGTGTTCATCCGATCCCCCCATAGGGGAGAGCCTATGGAGATCATTACTGATCCGCCCCGTGTGAAAGGGGCCTAAGTCTACTTTGTGCATCGGCTGTATCTTTTTTTGTCTAAATGACAAAAGTAATGCCGCTTATACACGATCATTTTTCGACATGAAAAAAACAACGTTTTTAAAAAATGTCATTTAAAATAATCGTGTGTGGGCTTCACATAATTTTTCGGGTTATGAAAAACGAAAAAAATTTTTTTCGAACATGCTGCATTTTTTAACGACGTTTTAAACAATGTCGTTTTTAGGGTTGTAAAAATGATCGTGTGTGGGCTAAAACGACGTTAAAAACCTGCTCATGCTCAGAAGCAAGTTATGAGACGGGAGCGCTCGTTCTGGTAAAACTACCGTTCGTAATGGAGTAAGCACATTCATCACGCTGTAACGTCGGATGAGAGGCATAGAGATGACTGGTGACCAGATGGTCACCAGTCATCTCCATGATCGTCGGCGGACTGGGCGCGATGTTATGACATCACGTCCGGGTACCAGAATGTAAACAAAGTCGTAATCGCGGCTGAAAGCATGAGATCCTCCAGCCTGGAGGAGAGATGTGTGGTCTTATTGTTTATATGTTTACATTCCTTGCAATAGGAATAAAAGTGACCAAAAAAAATGTAAAAAAAAGTGTAACAATTAAATAAATTAAGTAAAAAAATATATATATATTTGTATTTATTTTTAAACGCCCCTATCCCCAGTAGCTCGCGCTCAGAAGCGAACACGCACTTAAGTCCCGCCCACATATGTAAACGGCATTCAAACCACACATGTGAGGTATTGCCACGTGCGTTAGAGCGCCAGCAACAATTCTAGCACGACATAGTTACATAGTTAGTCAGGTTGAAAAAAGACACAAGTCCATCCAGTTCAACCACAAAAAAACAAAAAAACAAAATAAAAAACACAGTAAAATCCTATACACCCAACTCCATACCCACAGTTGATCCAGAGGAAGGCAAAAAACCCCAGCAGAGCATGATCCAATTTGCTACAGCAGGGGAAAAAAATTCCTTCCTGATCCCCCGAGAGGCAATCGGATTTACCCTGGATCAACTTTACCTACAAATCTTAGTACTCAGTTATATTCTGTACATTTAGGAAAGAATCCAGGCCTTTCTTAAAGCAATCTACCGAGCTGGCCAGAACCACCTCTGGAGGGAGTCTGTTCCACATTTTCACAGCTCTTACTGTGAAAAAACCTTTCCGTATTTGGAGGTGAAATCTCTTTTCCTCTAGACGTAAAGAGTGCCCCCTTGTCCTCAGTGTTGACCGTAAAGTGAATAACTCAACACCAAGTTCACTGTATGGACCTCTTATATATTTGTGCATGTTGATCATATCCCCCCTTATTCTCCTCTTCTCAAGAGTGAATAAATTCAGTTCCTCTAATCTTTCCTCATAGCTGAGCTCCTCCATGCCTCTTATCAGTTTGGTTGCCCTTCTCTGCACTTTCTCCAGTTCTCCAATGTCCTTTTTGAGAACTGGTGCCCAAAACTGAACTGCATATTCCAGATGAGGTCTTACTAATGATTTGTACAGGGGCAAAATTATATCTCTGTCTCTGGAGTCCATACCTCTCTTAATACAAGAAAGGACTTTGCTCGCTTTGGAAACCGCAGCTTGGCATTGCATGCCATTATTGAGCTTATGATCAACTAAAACCCCCAGATCCTTCTCCACTACAGATCCCCCCAGTTGTACTCCCCCTAGTATGTATGATGCATGCATATTCTTAGCCCCCAAGTGCATAACTTTACATTTATCTACATTAAACCTCATCTGCCGCTTAGTCGCCCAATTAGACAGAGCATTGAGGTCGGCTTGTAAATTGGAGACATCCTGCAAGGACGTTATTCCACTGCATAGCTTGGTGTCATCTGCAAAGACAGAAATGTTACTTTTGATCTCAGACCCAATATCATTTATAAATATATTGAAAAGTAAGGGTCCCAGCACTGAACCTTGGGGTACACCACTGATAACCTTGGACCATTCAGAGTAAGAATCATTAACCACGACTCTCTGAATTCTGTCTTTCAGCCAGTTTTCTATCCATTTACAAACTGATATATCCAATCCTGTAGACCTTACCTTACACATGAGCCGTGTGTGCGGAACTGTATCGAACGCTTTTGCAAAATCCAAATATATCACGTCCACAGCCACGCCTCTGTCCAGGGTTTTACTTACCTCTTCATAAAAGGAAATCAGGTTTGTCTGACAACTTCTGTCTTTCATGAATCTGTGTTGTCTGCTGCTTAAATAGTTTTTTTCCAGCAAGAACTCATCCAGTGGTCTTTTATTAAACGTTCCAGTATCTTCCCAACTATAGAAGTTAAACTAACAGGTCTATAGTTACTTGGTAAAGACTTTGTTCCCTTTTTAAATATGGGCACCACATTGGCCCTGCGCCAATCCAGTGGTACTATTCCTGTCTTTAATGAGTCCCTAAATATTAGATACAGTGGCTTTGAAATGACAGAGCTCAACTCACCTAGGATCCGTGGATGGATGCCATCAGGTCCAGGTTCTTTATCCACCTTTATTCTGTCTAAATATTTCTGGACCATATCACTTTTGAGCCATTGTGGATTTGAGGCTGTGTCACTCCCACCCCCATTTTGGACATGAGCTCCCCCATGCTCCATTGTATACACAGAGCTGAAGAAAACATTTAATAAATGTGCCTTCTCTTTGTCCCCAGTCACCCACACTAGACCTCCTCTGTAACTCTAAACTGGTAACCTGTAAAAAAAATTAAGCGACGCCTATGGAGATTTTTAAGTACTGAAGTTTGACGCCATTCCATGAGTGTGCGCAAATTTAAAGTGTGACATGTTAGTTATCTATTTACTCGGCGTAACTTCATCTTTTTACATTATACAAAAAAAGTGGGCTAACTTTACTGTTTTGTTATTTTTTAATTCATGAAACCGTTTGTTTTCCAAAAAAAAGTGTTTGAAAAATTATTGTGCAAATACCGTGCGAGATAAAAAGTTGCAATGACCACCATGTTATTCCCTAGGGTGTCTGCTAAAAAAAAACATATATAGTGTTTTGGGGTTCTGAGTAATTTTCTAGCAAAAAAATTATGATTTTTGCATGTAGGAGAGGAATGCCAAAATAGGCCCGGTATGGAAGTAGTCAATGTTTGGGGGCTTTAAGTAATCTTCAGGCTTAAACTGTGCATTTAATATGTGAAAATAAATAAATAATGACCCTAACAGCGAAAAGATTAAAACAAATGTATCTGAAAGATTCACCCCCACTGAATGTTTGGTGAATGTCAGATCCACTGCTATATTAATATACCCCTAGGGTTATGATACATTACCAATATAACAAGACAACGTAAAACAACATTCTAGGTAGACAGGGAAAGCCTCATCTTGAACATAAGTTAGTTTGGCCTTTCCCATATGGAAGTACTATTAATAAGAGAGTGATGAGGTTAAAAGTTCAATCATCTCTTCTTCCAATTGAATAGATAGGATTATTTCTTAAGAAAAAGCAATCAGACAGTTTACATTGGCTTGTAAATGCTCTAGTAATGGAATCGGTAGATGGGTTATGTTGGGATTCAGGTATTAGGTGATGATTGGAGTTGACAGCAATTTATGCTATGAGCCTAGAGGCTTAGGGACGGCATTTTTCTAAGAATGTCACATTTTTTTTATAGTTTAACAATAGCCAAAGGGATTATTTACACATATCTCGCTCAGTTTCAAAAATAGGCCATGTATTCTTGCTGTTTTTATTTTTTCATATATTCTATTTTTCTAACTAAAGCAATTTAGTCAATCAAAAAATGTGTTGTTTTAAAAGGAAACTTCAAATCTAACTGTAGGGGGGTGTGGTTGCAAGATGAAGGAGTAGAGTAACACACGCTCAGACCTCTCCCTAAACCACCTGGCAAACTGGAGAAGTTGATGATACTGACTGATTGATGAGAAGACTGATGAGAGACTTGCTGGCTGGCTGGTGGATGGAGGGTTTGTGCAGAAGCATTCATTGCATTCATTGTATACTGTGCATACCCTGCATATTCAGTGTGTTCTGCAGTGCATACCTCGTACAACTCGCATATCTTTCATACTCTACATACCGGTCAAAGTTAAAAAACAAAAGCCATAACCATCAACAGGACTTTAATAGGACTCAATGAAGTGGATGTGTGACGGCTTATAGTGCTTTGTTTACCGTTACTGTTACCTTTGCTGGACTCCTGGAATGAGGAGGAGGGAGACTGGACCCCGCAGTGTCAGAGTGCAGAGAGGCGTGGAACAGCCAGAGATCCGAAGGTTTTTTCCTTTGACCCGCGCAGTCGCAGCAGCCGCCGCTGCCGCTGCAACTTCTGCAACAGAGGACACCGCCACCGCCACTGCTGCTGCCGTCGTCGTGCAGGAGCGCAGGTGCGGGCAGGGATCTTCAGTGTCATCAGAGCCTGTGAGATCCGGGGAGCCGGAGGAGCGCTGTGGGCGGTACGATACTCTGTGCATGATACAGGAGAGGTACGAGGTGGTGGGGCTTGGCAAACAGGGAAAGACACTGCAACATACTGATTTATCACAAGAGACCCCCAAACCCATAGAGATATTGCCTGAGATCATTGAAACTGCAGATACTGTAGTAAAAGCACAGGACAGAAATATATTGACATCAACAGTATTCAGAGGGTTAATGGAGGGGGGAGAAGATTGTGTTTCCCCTAGTTCTAGTCTAAGCTCAATTGTAAATCCGAGCCCAGATATAATACAGCAGAAACATGGAGATGAGGAGATTGATATCAGGACTTTGCTTTTGGCTCTCCCAACCAGGGCAGATTTACAAACATTGCCAACACGTGCTGATATGGAGCAATTTGTCTCTAGAGTGGAGGAAGATATGGAAGCTTTGGTCACCAGAGTTGAGGAGACACATCGGAGAGATTTGGAAGCAGTACGAGGAGACATAAAAACACTTTCGGATAAATTAGAAATTAATGAGAGCCGGTTGAGTGTCCTAGAAAATCGGTTTACACATTTAGAGCAGACACAAACACAATATCCACCGACGTGTAATGACATACAGTTAAAGCTGGAAGAAATTGAGGACCGTAGCCGTCGCAGAAATTTGAGGTTCAGGGGGATCCCAGAAACAATTGAAAGAGAGAAACTGCAAGAGACTATTTATTCAATTTGTCTTCAAATAATTGTTACTCCCCCATCCCAAACATTTGAATTCGAACGAGTTCACAGATCACTGGGTCCACGCTCAGTAAATGCAGATAGGCCTAGGGATGTGATTTGCTGTTTCCACCGATATTCAGATAAAGAGGCTATTAGCCGGGCATCGTGGGAGGCGGGGGAGATAAGATACGAGGGGTCTCAAATAAAAATTATGCCTGATCTCTCACGGAATACCCTTCAGCGGAGAGCAATACTACGCCCCCTATTAGATATCATTAAAAAATGTGGTGGGACGTACCGCTGGGGATACCCGCTTTCTTTAACAATTAAGAAAAATCAGCAATCCTTCCTTCTTAAACAACGCACAGACTTACCAGAATTGTTTAAATTTTTGGAAGTAGATTCTGTGGAAGTGCCAGACTGGCTACAATTTATTCCTAATTTTTCTAAACGAATAAAAAATGTGGTTATAGATAAAAAAAACGCCAACCCAGAAAAAAGAAGGGGGGAGATACCTGGGTCCATCTGAAGTGAGATAGAAAATATGAAGAATACCCCTGATATAATTTTTTTTTTTTTTTTTTATGTCCCAACTTTTTTTCAGGAGGGATTTTCCGATTTTTTTTTTTTTTTTTTTTTTTTTAAATCATTTAAATAAAAGTTGGATTTATATGTCCCTTCCCAATCCCTCTATTTGTGAAAAAAAAAATGTCCGTTAAGGACCATTTATATGTTGTTTAAGGGGCAGTAAGAGGGAAGAAGGAAGGGTTAAGGGAAGAGAAAAAAGGGGGAAGGGAAAGGGAAGAAATGGGAAAAGAAAGTGAAGGAACAGTATATGGTGATGAATTTAGGTGAAGGATAACTGGATATTATCCTGGAGGTTTCTGCCCCCCCCTTTTCTTTTTCTTTTTCTTTTTTGGAAACAAAAGGGAAGAGAAAAAAAAACAAAAAAAAAAAACATGTCCCAACTTTTTTTCAGGAGGGATTTTTCGATTTTTTTTTTTTTCATTTAAATAAAAGTTGGATTTATATGTCCCTTCCCAATCCCTCTATTTGTGAAAAAGTGTCCGTTAAGGACTATTTATATGTTGTTTAAGGGGCAATGAGAGGGAAGAGAAAAGGGGGGAAGGGAAAGGGAAGAAATGGGAAAAGAAAGTGAGGGAACAGTATATGGTGATGAATTTAGGTGAAGGATAACTGGATATTATCTTGGAGGTTTCTGCCCCCCCTTTTCTTTTTCTTTTTTTGAAAAAAAAAATAAGAAAATAGAAAAAAAAGAAAACATGTCCCAACTTTTTTTCAGGAGGGATTTTCCGATTTTTTTTTTTTTTTTAAATAAAAGTTGGATTTATATGTCCCTTCCCAATCCCTCTATTTGTGAAAAAAAATGTCCGTTAAGGACCATTTATATGTTGTTTAAGGGGCAGTAAGAGGGAAGAAGGAAGGGTTAAGGGAAGAGAAAAAAGGGGGAAGGGAAAGGGAAGAAATGGGAAAAGAAAGTGAAGGAATAGTATATGGTGATGAATTTAGGTGAAGGATAACTGGATATTATCCTGGAGGTTTCTGCCCCCCCTTTTCTTTTTCTTTTTTGGAAACAAACGGGAAAAAAAAAAAAAAAAAACATTTCCAACTTTTTTTCCAGGAGGGATTTTTCGATTTTTTTTTTTTTCACTTAAATAAAAGTTGGATTTATATGTCCCTTCCTAATCCCTCTATTTGTGAAAAAATGGCTGTTAAGGACTATTTATATGTTGTTTAAGGGGCAATGAGAGGGAAGAGAAAAGGGGGGAAGGGAAAGGGAAGAAATGGGAAAAGAAAGTGAGGGAACAGTATATGGTGATGAATTTAGGTGAAGGATAACTGGATATTATCTTGGAGGTTTCTGCCCCCCCCCCTTTTCTTGTTTTAAAAAAAAAAAAAAATGTCCCAACTTTTTTTTTCAGGAGGGATTTTTTTATTTTATTTTTTCATTTAAATAAAAGTTGGATTTATATGTCCCTTCCCAATCCCTCTATTTGTGAAAAAATGGCTGTTTAAGGACTATTTATATGTTGTTTAAGGGGCAATGAGAGGGAAGAGAAAAGGGGGGAAGGGAAAGGGAAGAAATGGGAAAAGAAAGTGAGGGAACAGTATATGGTGATGAATTTAGGTGAAGGATAACTGCATATTATCTTGGAGGTTTCTGCCCCCCCCCCCTTTTCTTGTTTAAAAAAAAAAAAAAATGTCCCAACTTTTTTTTTTCAGGAGGGATTTTTTGATTATTTTTTTCATTTAAATAAAAGTTGGATTTATATGTCCCTTCCCAATCCCTCTATTTGTGAAAAAATGGCTGTTAAGGACTATTTATATGTTGTTTAAGGGGCAATGAGAGGGAAGAGAAAAGGGGGGAAGGGAAAGGGAAGAAATTGGAAAAGAAAGTGAGGGAATAGTATATGGTGATGAATTTAGGTGAAGGATAACTGGATATTATCTTGGAGGTTTCTGCCCCCCCCCCCTTTTCTTGTTTAAAAAAAAAAATGTCCCAACTTTTTTTTTCAGGAGGGATTTTTTGATTTTTTTTTTCATTTAAATAAAAGTTGGATTTATATGTCCCTTCCCAATCCCTCTATTTGTGAAAAAATGTCCGTTAAGGACCATTTATATGTTGTTTAAGGGGCGGTTAGAGGGAAGAAGCAAGGGTTAAGGGAAGAGAAATAGAAGTGGATATATACGTTTAGAAGATTGACTACAGATGGTAATTGTAGTAAACTCAGAGCCGGGGTGGATAAGAGGTTAGGTCTGAGCCCCCCTGTCATCTTGTGCCAAAACCCCCAATTAGGTTTTACCCACTGAAGTCACAGTCAGGTGGCTCAGTTTTGGGTGCGCGCCCGATTGGGCCTAGAAGGGAGGGAGGGATTAGAAGGGGTTAGGAAGGGGCGTATAGGTAGGTTTGGGAGGGGTGCTCTCCCCCCACCTTTTATTTTATTTTTGTATTTTTTTCTTTTTTTTTTCTCTTGTTGTTGTTGTCAGTGTTGTCTGAAAAATGGAAGAGGTGAAGATTACCTCCTTGAATGTTAAGGGTCTTAATGTCCCAGAGAAAAGGAAAATGTTGTTGAACGATTTGAGGCGATCCGGGACAGATGTAGCCTATGTTCAGGAAACACACTTTAAGGCAGGTAGACTCCCTCTTCTTCAAAATAGATTTTTCCCTTGTGTGTATCATGCTCCAAACCAACAGGCTAAATCTAAGGGGGTCTCAATATTAATATCTAATCGAGTGCCATGGTGCTTAGTGGACAAACGGGTAGACCCTAATGGGAGATTTCTTTTCCTTAAAGGAAGCATTGGAAACATTAAGGTAACATTAGCAACAATCTATGTACCAAATAAACAGCAGGACCAGTTTGTTAAAAAAATTCTTTCAGAATTAAGGGATTTTATAGAGGGGAGATTGATTCTGGGAGGGGACTTCAACATCCCCCTAGATCCTAGAATCGACACCTCCTCAGGAACTTCAGCTGTCCCCTATCGGGTCCGAAGAAGTATACTACAAAAAATGCATGAAATGCAAGTGGTAGATGCCTGGAGGACTTTACATACAAAAGAACGAGATTATACTTTTTTTTCCAACCCACATCAAGTGTACTCGCGTATTGACATGTTTTTGATTCCACACTATTTAATTTCAGACGTTACAGAAATCATAATCGGAAATATAACATGGTCGGACCATGCTCCGGTTTCGTTGTGTCTCTCCCTGTCTAACCTGGCCACTCAACGTAAGGGATGCTGGCGATTGAATGAAAGCCTTCTTCAAAATCCTGAAGTAAGGGACGATGTATCTAAAGAAATGATAGCATATTTTCAGATAAACGACATTCCTGAGAGTGACCCAGGTATGATTTGGGAGGCACACAAGGCCGTGATCAGAGGAATTTTAATCAAACATGGAGCAATTTTGAAAAAGAAAAGGGAAAAACAGACCAAAGAATTATTAGATGAGATCCAGACCTTAGAAACACAGCATAAAAAGATACAGACAGCATCAGTAGGTAGGGAGCTGGGACATCTGAGAAGACAACTGTCGGAGATCTTACGGTTTAAAGCAAAAGCCCTAATCCAACGAGGGAAACAAATAGATTATGAAATAGGAGATAAATGTGGCAGATTGTTAACAGGGAAAATTAAAGAAAAGAATAGGTCAACTTATATATCACAAATAAAAGATAAAGAGGGACATTTAAAACAGATACCTAAAGATATTGCCCAGACATTCGGGAAGTATTATGCTACTCTGTATAACTTGCCTCACGCTACTTCCCCTCAGTCCAGGATAGCAGAATATCTAACCTCGACAGGTATGACGAGATTACCCTCACCAGCCCGTTATAGTCTGGACACTCCTATTACGGTAAAAGAAGTGACTGAAGTATTAAAATCATTCAAATCTGGAAAATCTCCTGGTCCGGATGGCTTTACTATAAGTTACTACAGAGAATTTTCTGAGTTGCTAAGTAAACAAATGACAAAAGTCTTTAATGCGGTGGGTCTGACTTCCACATTCCCTATGGATACCCTGAGAGCACATATTACGTTAATTCCAAAAGAGGGGAAGGACCCGGCGGATTGTGGAGGTTACAGACCCATCTCGTTACTGAACACAGATTTAAAAATATTTACGAAAATATTAGCAACCAGAATACAATCATGGATCCCCCAAATAATAGATTTAGACCAAGTAGGGTTCGTCCCCACGAGAGAAGGTAGAGATAATACAACAAAAGTTCTTAATTTGATTAATCAGGTAAATGATAAAAAAATACCGTGTGTATTTTTAAATACAGACGCGGAGAAGGCGTTTGATAGGGTAGACTGGCGGTTCTTATTTGAGGTGCTGAAACAAATAGGAATGGGAGAACGAATGATTAGCTGGATTAAAAGTGTTTATACAAACCCTCAAGCGGTTGTAAAGGCAAATGGGGTCCTTTCTGAACCCTTCAGCATCTCGAATGGTACTCGCCAGGGCTGCCCCCTCTCACCCCTTCTCTTCGTTCCCTCTTTGGAACCATTGCTGAACAGAATTCGCCTGAATCCGGATATACGGGGTATTAGGGTTGGGGAAGGAATCCACAAGGTTTCTGCTTATGCGGATGATATGCTTTTTTCAGTAACCGAGCCTCATATTTCTCTCCCTACTTTGCTGAGTGAGATTGAGAAATATGGCACTCTCTCTAATTTAAAAATAAATCAGACTAAATCAGAGGCCATGAGCATGTCACTATCCCCTCTTTCCCGGGATTCCATTCGGGCGAATTTTTGTTTTAAATGGAGTCCAATGCTTAGATACTTGGGCACAAATATTCCATCAAAAGAAAAGGACATTTTTAAAATGAATTTTTTACCAATGTATAATCTATTACGAGCCCTACTTGACAAATGGCGACTTGGTTCCCATTCTTGGTTTGGCCGCATTAGTATAATCAAAATGTCCGTTCTTCCGAAAATTTTGTATTTACTTCAGGCGCTACCAATTAAGATTCCAGTGACTTTTTTGCGTCAGATACGTAGTTTATTTATGAATTTTATCTGGGCCGGGAAACGTCCTAGGATTAAAAGAGATCTGTTGACTATGCCTAAGAATCTTGGTGGAATGGGGGTCCCAGATATATTTAAGTATTATTATGCAGTACATCTATCTAGATTAGTGGACTGGTGTAAACATGTTAGATCTAAGAGGTGGGTTGACATAGAACAACAGCTGAGCACAGTTCCTTTAGGTAGAGCACCTTGGTGCTATACAGTATTACCGGCTCCTCTTAAAAATCACCCTATAATTGGCACAACACTAAAAATTACTGCACGTATATGCCAAAACGGGAACTTTTCTACAGTGCGATCACCTTTGTTTCCCATATTGGGGAACCCAAGTTTTAGTCCGGGTAATGAAAGAGGATCTTTCCGGTTATTAATAGAGAAAGGAGTATATCAGGCCTCACATTTTATTATATCAGAAAACTGGCCATCGATTAAAACATTAATACAAATAGGAGGCCCTTTTGAAGTCAATATCTGGCAGGCGTTGCAATTAAGTAATTTTTTTAGATCATTAGGCCCGGGAAGTAATTTTCATCGTCAGTTAACAATCTTTGAGTCGTACTGTAATGATTTAGAACCACTAGCCCGAGGGATCTCTAAAATGTATGGACTATTAAATAAATTTAGGGAGGATCAGGAGATACCAGGCCTTAACAAATGGGAGAAGGACCTAGATAGGACCTTCTCTGCATTACAACGTAAACAGATTATCTTTTTGACTCTAAACTCTTCAATCTGTACACGAATTCAAGAATTAAACTATAAAATCTTGATGCAGTGGTACCATACTCCAGTACGACTCAAAAAATTCTGCAATGAAAATTCTGACAGATGTTGGAGATGTGGAGAAGAAAGCGGGACATTGATTCATATATTTTGGTTTTGTAAAAAAATAAGAGTTTATTGGTTGTCAATTATGAGAATCTTGCAAAAAATTTCTGAGTTAAAAATACCCAATGATCCAGCTTTTTTCCTACTTCACCTATCTGAGATTCCAGTTCAGACTTATCGGAACTCAGTACTGTGCCATTTGGTGAATGCAGCTAAAGCAGGTATACCCTTACGGTGGAGGGATACTACGTCACCAACAGTTTTAGAGTGGATAAATAGAGTTAGAGATATAGAAGCTATGGAAGACCTAGTTCTCTCAGCTAAGGGTAAAAATAAACTATACAAAGAAACGTGGAAGAGCTGGAATTTGTTTAAAAATTCAGATGAGGGGAAAAGATTAATGACTGAACCTGATAAATGAAGAATCGGATACGCGCAGGGAATTATAATGTAAAATATAATATGAAGGATAAACCGACTTTCCTGTTATGAATTGTGGTTTAAGGGAGGGAGAGGATGGGGCTCCCCTTCTCTCTCCCCCTCTTTTATCTTTTTTTCTTTTTTTTCTCTTTTTTTTTTTTTTTCTCTCGTCTTTTGAGGGGGGGAGCTGGGAAAGGGCAGATGCATCACTTGTCTCTCTGTGAGAGAGAGTGATGACTAAGAAAAGGGTTAGAGTGGGAAGATTTAGTGAGGGAGTTTATGGGAGGGTCCAGAGCGAATATGTATGTATTTTTTTTGTCAAGAGGATTGTATTCATGTTTGTTTTTGGCAGAGTATTTGCTCTGTGCCTTTCCATATGCTGTTTTATGTAAAGAAAAGAAAAAAACAAATAAACATATAAAGTACAAAAAAAAAACAAATCTAACTGTAATGCCTTGTACACTCCATCGTTTTTCCTGACGTGCAAAAAAACAAAGTTTTTCTCGACGTGATTCGTCGTGATTCCTCTCAAGCCTGCCTTGCATACACACGTTCTTGCAAAAACGCCGGACCAAAGCGCTGTGACGAACAACACGTACAACGGGACTATAAAGGGGAAGTTCCTTTCAAATGGCGCCACCCTTTGGGCTGCTTTTGGGCTGCATACTTGATTCAGAGCATGCACATTTTTTTCCCCTCGGAAAAGCATACACACAACCGTTTTTGTTGTGTACAAGGCATAAGACAAAATATGCAAAGCAATATGCCACAAATCAGAAAACCAAACACATTAGGCCTCATGGGGTTATAAAAAAAAACAGTAGCATTAGTTGCAAGGATTTTAACAAATTTTGTTGCAGAGTGCTTCCCCTTCCCAGCTTTGAAGAAAAAGCTGTATGTTTCACTGTCTCCTTTGCAGTTTGATTCAGAATGGGTCTAGTTCATGGTAATCACCTGGTGCACTCTTGTTCTGTTGAGAAAAGTTGCATCATGTGCATCCCTTTAGCAGTTTTTAGCCCTTGTAGATTATGTCACCAAAACATAAATTCCTAGTGCGGGGATGCCAAAGTTTTGACTTGTATCTTAGTGCAGACTTCTGGGAAAATCAGTGAGCCAATCATACAGCTGAAAAACGGGGAGAGGAAAGTGTAAACAAACCTCTCCCCGTGCTTCTTAGTCACACTGTCCCTGGTCGTCTGTTCCCTGTCATAGGGAACGACGATCAGTGATGTCACACGCCAAGCCACGCCCTACACAGTAATAATCACTCCCTTAGGGCACACTTAACCCCTTCAGCGCCCCTACAGGTTAACCCCTTCACTGTCAGTGTAATTTTCACAGTAATCTTTGCATTTTTATAGCACTGATCGCTGTAAAAATTACATTGGTCCCAAAATAGTGTCAAAAGTGTCCGATGTGTCCGCAATAATGTCACAGTCATGATAAAAATCGCTGATCGCCGCCATTACTAGTAAAAAAAGTAATTATTAATAAAAATGCCATAAAACTATCCCCTATTTTGTAGACGCTATAACTTTTGCGCAAACCAATCAATAAATGCTTATTGTGATTTTTTTTTACCAAAAATATGTAGAAGAATACGTATCGGCCTAAACTGAGGAAAAAAAAGTTATTTTTATATATTTTTGGGGGATATATATTATAGCAAAAAGTAAAAAATATTGTTTTTTTTCTCAAAATTTACGCTCTATTTTTGTTTATAGCACAAAAAATAAAAACCGCAGAGGTGATCAAATACCAACAAAAGAAGGCTCTATTTGTGGGAAAAAAAGGACGTCAATTTTGTTTGGGAGCCACGTCGCACGACCACACAGTTGTCAGTTAAAGCGACGCAGTGCCGAATCGCAAAAAGGGGCCTGGTCCTTTAGCAACAAAGTGATCCGGGGCTTAAGTGGTTAATCAAACTGGAAGTGAAGGGGAGAAAACCCTCTTTGTTAACTTCAGGGTTTGGGTCCATTTTGCTTCCTAGGATGGTGACTGTTCAAGAACCACAAGTAGTAGCTTTCAATTTTCTCAAACTTGCTAGGGAGATGGGTAGCTTTAACAAATCTACAATTGTTCTGTGACCTTACTGTAAGCCTTCATTACTAAATAAAACTTGGCTGAACTAGTAACAGTACTACAGATTGGAAGAATCATCATCACATTTCCAAGAGGCTAGATTTGTCAAAGATGTCAGTTCCTAACTACAGTACAGCTCAAAAAATTCTCTTTCACAGATAAAAACTTCACCAGAGCCTGATCATCATCCTGACTGTGAGCCTTCCAGTGAATCTATAAAATATAAAATAAGATTACTGTGCTGTGGAGCAGAATAAAGCAATGCAGATATCATTTTTTTTAATTTATGTACCATGGCAGTACTCAGCCTCAGCAGTGGAAGATCTGAAGTTTTTCCACCTCCTAAATTAAAAAGACTTAATCTCAAAGTAATTTTTATAGTTCTAGGAGGACCCTTTCTGGCTTTTTTTTTATGTTCAGCACTGAGATTTCCCTGCCATAGTTTTTGGCTCTGTTCCTGCTCATCTATGTCATGGGGGTTATTTACGAAAGTCAAATCCACTTTGCACTACAAGTCCAAACTACAAGTGCAAAGAGCACTTGAAATTGCATTGAAAGTGCAGTCACTGTAGATCCAAGGGGGACATGCAAGAAAAATAAAAAATAAAGCATTTTAGCTTGCACATGATTGGATGATAAAATCAGAAGAGCTTCCTCTCATCTCAGATTTACAGCGACTGCACTTCCAAGTGATCGAACATATTCGCCAGCACACCAAGGATGGTCCAATTACGTCCAAAAAGGTTTTATTGCAAAAAAATCACACAACAAAGGTGCAACGTTTCAGGGTCACAAAGGGCCCCTTTGTCAGGCATGTGATGCACTTTGCACTTGTAGTTTGCACTCGTAGTGCAAAGTGGATTTGCCTTTCGTAAATAACCCCCCATGTATTGCCCATCATAAGTGAGTTTAATCTACAAAAGTAAAGGGTTTTTGCTTAGACCAGCCAATCCATCCATCCATCATGTGGTGTTGTTTGTATATTTGTTGCTGTTGACATTTTTCTTCTTAAGTCACCTAAGGACCCTGCATCTTTTTCATGAAGATTGTTATGCTTCTACACGTGTTTATGTGTGGAGAATAAAACTGTCGGCAAAAAGCCACCTCTTCCTTGATGAAAAGAGTTGTTCCTCATGCCTTTCTGCTTTCATTACCATTTTAGAAGATGTTTTAATTCCCTATTATCTTTCTAACCGTACATTTTCAATTTCGACAACCCTACAGAACGATTCATAGGGTCAATAGTTCTGTTATAGTTCCCCGTTATTCAGGAGCAGATAGTTATCAAAATGGGCATGCCAAGAGTGAATACAGTTTGTAACTCTGGATGCAAACTAATTTATCAAAACCATTCTATTTTAACTACTAAAATGGTGCATTCCCGAGCTCCCATTTCTGTTGCAGGCTATTACATAATATGGCCCCACCCGGTTCCAACCACAGTACATTGCAATATGTAACACAGATTTTCTAAAATGGCCCAAAAATGATTCTCATAGACAATTTAAAATGTATTTCACATCCATTTTTTTGATGGTTTTAAAGCAAAGCAATTTTTATTCTTTATCGGCTGGTCTTGCAGGATAGACTTGTACATGTTTTCAGGCCGTTTGAACTTCAGCTGAGTACTGAACTGCATTCAGTGATTTTTGATTGGATTTCATGAAACAACAAATGGGGAGTGGAGAAGAATATTAAGTGACTTCGCTGAACACTAGCTCCTTCAAACTCTTTTTTTTGTGTCAGCATCTGAAACTTCTGCGCTTCATCTACTTTGCATGTGACTGTTCAGCTGTATAAAAGCTGCTTATGTTCTTAACATGGATGATATGTAGGTTTATTGTAGGAGTGAGAGAAGCTTAGTTTATTCTTACACCTGTCCTTGTGTATATAAGATTTAGAGCAATATAACAAAGCAGAGATCAGGTGCTTCCAGAACCATTGCTTCTATTTATCTTGCGTATTAAGGTATATTAAGGGTCTATTGACAGCAGTGTTGCAAGAACACCAAGATAAAATGCTGACATAATAGCAGATGTACAATGGTGAACATAACTATAGCATGGGCCTGGATCTCTTCTAGGCTATTCATTCAAGCCGTCTTTCTACATTGAATGGAGCTATACAAGTGCTATACAATTGAACAACCTTTTACTTTTCCAGTACAACCCATTTTCTCCAAAGCTCTTTCTTTGGGTCTAGCTCTTTTTAACTGCTCTGCAGACCAATTTGTCTTTAAAACGTATCCACAGAAAAGGCTTTGTTGGCTCAGTAAATAGACTGTGAATATTTGAAATTTGTATATGTTTTATATTGAAAAATACTTTTTCTTGCAGCACATCTGTATTTTCTAGGGTTTATTAAAGCCCAACTCACTTTTTTTTAGCCTTGCATATAGTGGAAACGTTTATTGTCCACTGGGGAGATATTCCCTCATTTCCTGTCCTTGTGGAGTTATATGGACAATACTGAAACAGTACTTTTTGTAGAGAGAGGAAGAGCTAGAACTTGGCAGGTTTGATAGGTATTACTCCCGGCTCTGTGGCACCTGTTCCCCTTATTTTCAAATTCTGGTTTCACAAGAATTAAAGGAGAGAGGATATCTCCCCAAAATAGTTAAAACCAGCAGAAAAAGCATAGAAGACATTTTAACCCGTTTCAATCTATTCAAAACTAAATAAAATAAAAATGGTCTTAATCAAAATGTGCAGATGAAGAAAAACAACCTAAGTCTAATGCTGCGTACACCCGATCGGAATTTCCAATGGAATAAGATCCGAAGGAATTTTCCGTCGGAATTCCGATGAAGCTGACTTCCACCAGTCTTGCATACACACTGTCAGACTAAATTCCGACCGTCCAAAACGCGGTGATGTAAAACACTACGACAAGCCGAGAAAAATAAAGTTCAATACTTCCGACTTGATTTTGAGCATGCATGGGTTTTTTCTCCGTCGGAGTTGCACACAGACGATAGGAATTTCCAATAGTTTTTTTTCCATCGGAAAAAAATAAAACATGTTCTATTTCTAAACACCGATCATGTGTATGCAGCAAAACTCTTCTCTACTACATACAGAGTAACTGAATTGTGGTTTAAAGGACCTCTATCATCAAAAATATTTTATTCTGCTAACTTTATGTGATTAATTCACATACTGAGAGTATTTAGTGTTCAGTATATTATTTTTTATTGTATGTGCTTAAATTTTGTATTTTACAATATATTCACTTGCAGACCAAGCTGTTCAACTAAAGTAACAAGGGCTGGGACAAACTATAATACTTTCAGGAGTGCTTGAGCAGATGTAGATTTTTTTTTTTTTTTTTTTTGCAATAAAGCCATGTGAATAAAAGGTAATTATTACAAGCAGTGTTAAGCTTGTTTCACCCCTGTCACTTTTAATAATGGCATGTGAAATAAAATGGAATTAATATACTGAATTTTTAAACACATCATTAGTAGTATACACACATTTTTATGATAGTAGTCTCTTAAGTGGTTAATAACATACTAAAGATATTCTCTGCTGGGTAGACTTTGGGCAAAGATTCAGTAATGGAATCTCCATCACTATAGTTCTGTGTAAAGCAAACGGGTGTGAATTGAGAGTCATTTGTTTCTAATGACATATAATTCATTCCCCATAATATAACTAATCAAATTCACCTGCATTCCAGTGATAAAATACTGCCCTGGGGCTCCTAGCAACTAACCATGCTTTTGACCGAGGCTTTGTTTAATGACAGATAGAACAATATTCAGTGCTTACTCGCATGATATACTAATAGACATCCCTTAAGCCCAGCCTATCAGCTGCCCTGAGGTTGGTGTGAAGTTTTCATGAAAAATGAATGTCCCATTTCACTAGTATAAATGCAGTCTTGTAGATTACATTTTCTTCATTAACAATTTCGCTACCTTGATGACATATACAGTATATTATACCAGCAAGCCACCAAGCAGGAATACATGATGTGGATTAGAGAGATCATTTCACCTATCAGTGTTGTAGAGCAGCCAAAACAATTTGGAATTATGCCTTGGGATTTCTGATGACAACTGTTTAAATGTTCGTTTATGTCCTGACTTTAAGAATGAAGGTGCCAGCCTCCCCAAGGTGCAATTATAGGTATAAATGGAGCCTTGTGAGCCAAGTCAGCCACTTGCTTCTTATATGTCTTCAACATTTCAACCCTAATATGAGGGTGTGCTGATAAGTATTGAGCCTTACCCAGAAAAAATTGAGCTAGGAAGCTGAAAATTGCAGGGTTTACTGCTCTATGTTCAGAGGTGCTGCCATGTTAACTTTGGACCTGAAAAACAAAAAGATAAGTTAAAATCATAGGTAGTTGCACCATTGAATATAGACATATTTTCCAGTACACCCTGCACTTTACAGCTTCCTCGCCCAATTTATTCTGGGTAAGGCTCAATACTAATCAGCACCCCATCATATTTCTATGACCTATTTTACACAGCAGATGTGCAAACCCAGGAGTCCTTGAGAGATGTCAGGAGATTCAACTCTTCAGCATCTACCTAATAGTCAGATGTCATCTTGGTCGAGAGATTAACGCTACGACCACAGGTAAACCAGGTGGTGAGTTCTTGTCACTTCCACTTGAAACTCCTGAGGTCGACTTTTCGCTTCATTGAAGAATCGCACAAGATCTCTATGGTTAATGCCATTATCGGAAGTCGATTAGATTACTGTAACGCTTTGTACCTGGGTTTACCTAATAACATCATGCACAAACGACAGCTTATTCAGAATGCCGCTGCAAGGCTACTCACGGGTGTTGGTCGTCGTGACCACATCACGCCATCGCTGAGAGCCCTGCATTGGCTACCCGTGAAGGAACGGGTTCTGTTTAAGACTGGTTGCATGGTGCACAGGGCTACCTATGGCAAGGGGCCAGTGTACCTGCAGAAAAAATTCACCAATTATGTGCCTAACCGTACCTTAAGGTCGGATAATACGGAAACTTTGGTGATCCCTAAATTTTGAAAGAAAAAATGCGGAGGGAGGACAAGTGCGGTCCAGGGAGCACAGTTTTGGAACTCCCTGCCTCTAAAATTAAGGCTTGAGAATGATCTTTTTAAGTTCAGGAAGCTTCTAAAAACTGAGCTTTTCAGTCAAGCCTATGGAATTACATAGGTTTTTATAGTTCTTTGATCTGCTAACCATTTTAAATTTTGATCTGTTCCGCTGCCTGTGTGTTTTTTTGGTTGTTGCTGTATTGTTGTTCTCGGCGCATCGAGGCCTACGGGTAACTGACTGCGTTTTGTACCATTTTGTACTTTTAAGAATTTTAATAAATAAATAAAATAAATGTTACTTTTGGGTGAGTTTCTCTTTTAAGGGTTATATTTTGGGTGAGCTTATCTGTTAAATATAGGGATTAGGTCAGATTTTGGATAGAGGGTACTACATATGAGAGTAACGTTTAGGGTTGGGTAAGGGCATTTTGTTAGCCTTTCTCACCACCAAAAATCCCAGCACAGGGTTAGCAATACCAAAATCTAACATGACTTCAATATATTGCTGATGTGTTTTTTTTTCACACAACTTCCCCCCTTTGCAAAGAAAGGAAAATGTATTTTCACTGGCATATCAACGGTAATTCAGTTGCTGCATTGGGCTTATATTTAAAGACACTTTAAGGCAGCATTCTTGTCAATGCAGCTGTTTACCAAAATCACAAAATCAACCTTTACCTTTGATATTCCACTGTCATTTTAAGTCAACTGGGAGAAAAAAACTAAAGACGTGCCTAGTCCACACTTGGTCTGGGCAGTCTTGTTTACTTGGTACCGTGTGAATTCCCTGTAAGCAGTAGATGCAAATTTAGGGATTCAGATACCAGTTTCTGCTTCACAATTATACTCCTTACATTTTCTGCCACTGCTTCATAAATTCCACTCAGACTTGATTTTTTCACGCATCAAAGAGATTCTCATGGTTCGGCAGACTAAACATTTTCAAGATGGATATTCTTCCTCATCTACGATATCTATTCCAAACGATCCGATTCCATCTTCTATCCCTGTTCTTTAGAAAATTGCACTGGTTGCTTTCCAACTGTATCTGGAACTCAGCCCATCTCAGAATTTGTTTTGGGATGTTATTTCTCCTGAAGCATCATGGTGGTTGTAGGGGTACCTGATATCGCTATTTATTATAAAGCAGCAAAATTTACATGTATTCTTGATAGGTTCAGTCATTTCCCTCTAAGACTATGGGTACAACTGGAGGTCCCATTAACACTATAGACCTTTGTTCCCTTCCATAGATCTCACTTGCAGTTCGCAAAAGTTCCCTCAACCCTAGTCGATCTTGCTTATCAAACACTTAATATATGGAACAGTGCAATACCCAGCTTTAGTATAGCAAAGTATCTGGGCCCCATGACTCCTTTCTTTAGAACACCGGTCTTTTTACCAACTTTTCAATCAACTATGTTTGGTGCAAACAGGAACAGAGAAAACTATCTCAGGTCCTCCAGTCAGATCTGACATTGATTGTGGCTTCCTTGTCCTTGATACTCCTGTGTAATTCTACACAATAGTTGCAGAGGCAACAGGCACTGTCCTATATACAATATATTAATTTGATCATTGTTGTTAAAACAACTACCTTTGAATCTCTGTTACTACAGAAGGATTCACCAACACCCACAATCTCTTTAATATACTCCATTCTTCTGACTTTGATTCACCCAGACCTCCCATCATACATGCAGACCTGGAAAAAGCACCAGCTTAAACTGATTTTATCCCCTGCAGAATAAAAAAAAAAATTTCACCCATACATTTTTACTAAATATGAAAACCCAAGAAAAAGGATGTAAAGTGATAACCCGATGGTATAGATGCCCTTCCATTCTACATAATTTTTACCATGATATACCTGACATCTGTTGGTGATGCAAACTGCTAGAGTAACATGGAGGAAACAACCAGGTGAACTCATGACAAAGTATCAGCACATCACAAATTATATGTTGTATAGCAGATCAGTGCAATCAAAGGACCCTGTGATAGGGGAATATGGAGGTGGCCAATACAAGTCAGGTCACTGACTCATAAGAAGTATGCAGATTGTCAATTCTTAGCAACATTGTCACCTTCTTGTTTAGGGTTGAGTGACAGTGTCTTCTGAAAACCTGCCCACCACTGGTCCCTCAACTGATAGTGTATTGTGAAGGCCAATCTTCCACTCAAGCATTGTTACATTAGGCTGTTAGCATGATCCACCATACCTGGCAACCCTTCTCTGTTAGAACATTGGAGCGAGGGTTCAAATGGTGTTGGGAGGCAGGAAGGGAGCATAGAAAAGGTGACTATAGCTCCATGTGGGGGGTATCAGGAGACATGGTCACTTTGTCCCGAATAGGCAGATGACTCTGTCTGTTTAAATTTTCTCCTCTGCATAATTGCTTCAGTGTCTAAAAGTACTGAAGCCAGAGATAGCCAGGCAGTTATAATTTTCCCAAAGAAGGTTAGCAATGTCAGGCTCTATATGTTCCTCAGTACTGGTCTCCTTTAAGCTGGTCACACATGTAATCCCATTTCACAATCTTCTAACAACTTTGTAGTGCGGGGGTCCTATGTAATTGACTATAAATTTAATAACTCTGTGCATGAGGACAAGCAAAAAATATTTTCTGACAGATCATATAGAGATTGTGCAATTAGATTTTAGTGTGTAAGACTAGCTTTTTAAAGAGGCATATAATAGAATTGGGGAGAGCAAACCACACAAAACAGTCATGTTTTTCTCTGCGATGGTGAAAATGGACTCCTCTGCACATGGAAGGAGGTTAGAAGGTTTCTTAGCATATCCCATCACAGTCAGAATTTAAAAGCAGGATATGTCATCTAAGCAGCTTGTTGTTGTAAAAAGATAAAACATATTCACATTAGGGTTAACATAAAAAAATCTTCAGAATAGATAATTGAAGCTATCATTTTGTATTACTAAATGGGCAGACTGCCTTTGATGAAAGCCACTCTTCCATTCCAAGTACATCTTGTTCTATAGAAAAGAAAGTCCTTTTCTTTGAACAGTTGCTGTACATATTTCAAATAAAAGTAAAAAAAATATTCACAAAATCAGTGGTTTTTTTTTTTGCCAGTTCATGTTTCCTTAGTTTGTTACAACATTTTGCTTTTTGCCAATTATTTAGGTTAACATGCATCCAACTTTAAATTCAATTAAATAGCATCAACATATTTTTGTAATGTCTTTTGATAATTTTGCCCATGAGCTATGAGATAGGTATACACACCGCACCTTTGATTTTCAATGTGTGCATTAATTATCTTCAAGCGGGAATGCCTAATAAATGACTTGAAATTGAAATAGCACAAAAGTACGGGGACAAAGAACAAGAAAGGATCTTAAACCTAGGCCTTGAGCTGAACAATAAAAGGCTTATATTAAACATAGACAAAAGAAAGATTATACTATACAGGGAAACAATATAACCAATAATTGCCCCTAATAAAGCCATGTAATGGTAACAATGCTGTGGAGCGAAGCTCAGAATTCTGAAGGGTTAGTGACAAGTGTGTATGAATAAAATAAAATAATATTGATGTTTTTCGGCATAAAAGCACAGTGCTCTAAAGGAAAATATTAGGCATGCATAAAAAATTGGTAAAGATAAATAAAAAGACAGTTTTCTCTATTAACAATGTATATGAAAAAATAAGGAAAACCAGTCACTTCGTCCCAAACCACAGGAGTACTCAGAGCCTAGTTGTTGTTTATCACTGTTTAGGAGGGGTCGTAAAATGACACGTGTCCTTTGTATATGGTTTCAGGGCAAAGAACCTGAATGTATACATGGTTTTAGCTTCAATGTCAGTATGTGGCTAACCTTTGACAGTAGTCATGTTTGCACAGTGCATACCCCCTTCCCAAGCAGGGGGGAGCATGGTGAGGCAAAGCATATTTTGCCCAAGTACGTGTTGTATACTCCGGCAACTTGGTGACATGTGACTGGATGGTTTCCGGGAAGAATTCCACCAAGTCTTACAATAAAGTGGGAATACAAGGTTGGAATGCTTTATCTGCTAAATAATTTGTGATGATAGTGAGTAATGTTTGTGATGCATGTACTTCAATTAGTTAAGAAAGTCACAATGCTACTTTGTGATTTAACACTACTGATTCTTACACTGTAGATAAGCTAAAAGCTGGTCGTAAGTAATTATAATTGCCATAATATTGGTGTGTGTGCCTATCATTGAGGCACAGACACTTTTTTTTCTAGATGTTTGCTTTAGGAGTTCAGTAGCTTTTCTACTTGTGAAACGGAGGCAGAATTATTATTAACGGTTATGTTGAAGCTATCCCTAAACAATTGAAGGAGGTCATATGTGTGACCATGATCCAGCTGTTAAAATACAATTTTTGTAAATAAATGTACACCCTGGGGTTGGTAAACCATGAATGTTATGACAATGGAAGCTATAGGGTGAAGTGTATGAAGACACCTTGATGCCACCCTATTTACAAAATATAGTGGTGATCAACTAAAAAATATTATTGGGCGAGGGGAACAGGGAAGGAAGCACCAGCTAAGTCTAGTGTGACAGACTCATCCGGGGACATCCCCGGACCCTCTTATGTCTAAAATCATCCTATGTCCACTAGGGGCATAGGATGACTGAGAAATGATATCTTGGACTACCTGAGACGGTATTATTATGTAATTATTATCCACAATATATTCCAGGATATCTGTAAAGAACTATTTACTGTTTGTTGATTCTGAACTCAACGGGTTAATTGTAAGAGTGACTCATTTATAATGTTGGGACACATACTGTTAGATGCTAATGCCATCACTTCCAGCCATCTGTCTGTTCTCTGTGCTAATTGACCCTGCTATTGTGTGAAGATGTCCTGTGTTTACACTTATGATAATGTGTATTGTATAGCAGGTGAGTGAGGAGACGTGATGTCTACCTATTAGTTGCCTAGTCTGGGTAAATGATTAGTTAATTAGCTCATGTTAATTTATGTTCGGGTTACCTCCTCTTTAAACTGTATATAAGGTTGTATTCTAGGTTCTATTAAACACTCCATGTTCAGCAGACAATCAAGTATCGTCTTGTTGTGTGCTTCAGAGCAGCTGGAATATCTGATATCTATATCCAGACTGATAGGAAGCGGTATATGACGGAAGCACTCAAGCGGAGTGTGGGACGTTCCGTTACATGTAGTATCCCAGGTAAAAAAGTTTAATAGCAAATGGATTAAAAACACTCACAAGTGATAAAATACAAGTATGCTCATCTGGTAAATGGTTGTGGATATCAGTCCCTCCTGCATCCATCCTGCAGGACCACTGGCATCGGTCCCAGCTGGTTGGGATGGCGATGGCTGGCTCTGAAGCCTGAAGGAGCCCCAGAAAACCACACCAACCAGGCCTGTAGAAGAAGCTAGATGCTATAAATGCGTAGCCTATCTCTCATCTGATCCTCCCATCCTCACTGTGATGTCACTTCGACCGTGCGTTCTACGCTGGTTGGCATGGTCTTCCGCCTCACTGTGATGTCACTTCCACCGTGCGTTCTACGCTGGTTGGCATGGTCTTCCGAGGCTCCTCCAGGCTCCAGAGCTGACTATCACCATCCTTAGCAGATGGAATCGATGCCAGCGTTCCTGCAGAATGGGTACAGGAGGGGCTGATATCCACAACAATTTACCAAATGAGCATACACTTGTGGGTGTTTTTAATCTATTTGCAATTAAACCTTTTTACTTGTGATACTACACTTAGCTGGCGATTCCTTTCCTGTATATTAAAACCAAACAGAACAGCTTTACCATTTAAACAGTGATCTTTAGCACTAAATAAATGAATAATTGAAGTATGGTGCGCATATTCCAACATACATTCATTGCATCACAGATCACGTGACTTCTTCAAGGGTGAATAAGTCATGTGATCTGTAAAGCAATGCATCGGTAGGAGTCGGTGACGCCACATCCCGTGTCTATTACCCGGTAGTAGCAGTGAGGAGTAGAGCCTCTTATCCCTCTTGTTTTTTAACATCCTGTTGTTATGCAATGTACAAGACGATGATTTTGTGAGTGGAATATTGCTAATTACAATAAATCCACAATTTCATACAATTTTGCAAGATAAAAGTTTTTGTTTCTCTCGCTCTAAGTCACTCCAGGGATCAGCTGGTGTTTTCACACTAAAGAATATCCTCAAGGGACCCAGTCCTTCCGGGACCATCTAGGATCATATATCTAAAAGACACAACTAGACCCAGTGGGGTCGCTCCTTAAGGTTACCGAGCATTGCACCTAGTGGTGGAGGTGGAGATATATATCACGGAAATGTTTGTTGGATGAGCACTTTATGAACACTTTAAGAAGTTATTAGTCCGTCAAGAGGACTATGCATCTGTTTATTTATTTATGGGACTTTGTGCAATTAACGTGGTGATGTTACGTATTTCACATTTTTTGGAATGTATTTAGGAATAAGCGCACCAATCTTCAATTGTTCATGGATTTTTGGTACCACATAGATATTTAGGCTGGCTGGACATTAAATTCTCTGTGAGCCAGATTGTGTTTCTTTAATTGAAAAGATTCCCTTGAGTTTGGTTGGCTGGGGATGTGTGTGGCAGTATGCTTATGCACATAAGCACCTGCTGAAATCAAATTATGTCTATGAGTATCAATAGAGACTTAAACTGCATTGCCAAATGAAAACGAGAGACAGTATTTAAACTGGAAGTTTCATCTTCAAGTAAAAAGGATGATAATTTTTTTTTTTTTTTTTAAAGTAGGGAAGGGTTAAAACCTCTCCCAGGTTACTCTTTGCTAATTAGGGAGATTTTCTTTTCACTTCTTACACTGAAGTAAACAGGATAACATGATAGAGGCATTCTCTACACAGTGAGGGAAATTTCCCTCTTAGGCCTCTTGTACACTGCAGCTGGTAAACGTACATTTAGGAGCATTTTTAATTTTTTTTAGCAGCCCCTGAACCCTCCTCAATGTTATCTAATGGCTACATGTACACTAAGGAGTTTATACTGTATTTCTCCGAAAATAAGACCAGGTCTTATATTAATTCTGGCTACATAAAAACACATTAGGGCTTATTTTCAGGGGATGTCTTATTTATGTACAATAATCTAAAAAAATGTTTTACAGGAAAAATAAATGTTCTTTAAAAAGTTTCTGTGCCCCTGTCTTCTCTCCCCGTTATCTCAGGAGTCAGTATCTCTGTAATCCCCAAGATAAACCCTAGTTAAAGTCCTTGTAAAATCATGTAATCCGCTCTCTAAATGGATTATGGATTATATAATGTCCAGTGTGTGTATGTGTTTAACATTGTAGAAAATACCTTATATACAGCGCCGCTGGGTGCTTATATGACCCGCCGGAGCTCTTCTTTCCTGCTCCGAGGATTGCTGAGGGAGATGCTGAAATCTGTGCTGATGTCAGCCCTGCTCCCAGCACGGCAGAGCTTATAAGTATTTTTGTTTATAGGCATTTTCAATGGGGAATAATTTCTGACCATTTGCAATGGTAAAAAAACTGACTTTCCAAAAGAGAGAGACTGTTTCACATTCCAGCAGGACAATGACCCTAAATATACAGCCAGAGCTACAATGGAATGGTTTAGATCAGGGGTCTCCAAACTTTCTAAACAAAGGGCCAGTTTAGACTTCAGGGGGGCCGGACTGTGGCCAGCAGGAGTGGAAATTTTCCTTGCATTAGTAGGAGTAAATATTGCCACATTTGGTATAGGGTAGAGGAATAGTGCCCCATCATTTAGAGGCCCATTGTTGGTGTCAACGACAGAAATGATGCCCCATTGTTGTGAGTTGGCAGAATAGTGTCTCTTATAAATGGGAGAATAGTGCCTCAAGGGCCAGATAATGGCAAGCAAAGGGCCGCATTAGGCCGTCGGGCCACAGTTTGGAGACCACTGGTTTAGATCAAATCATATTCATGTGTTGAAGGGCCCAGTCAAAGTCCAGACCTAAATCCAATTGAGAATCTGTGGCAAGACTTGAAAATTGCTGTTCACAGACGCTCTCCATCCAATCTGTCAGAGCTTGATCTATTTTGCAAAGAAGAATGGGAAACAATTTCATCTCTAGATCTGCAAAGCTGGTAGAGACATCCCCAAAAAGACTTGCAGCTGTAATTGCAGTGAAAGGTGGTTCTACAAAGTATTGACTCAGGGGGGCTGAATACAAATGCACGCCACACTTTTCACATATTTATTTGTAAATCCTTCCACTTCACAATTATGTGCCACTTTGTGTTTTGTTTTATCCCCACATAAAATCCCAATAAAATACATAGATATATATGACAAAATGTGGAATATGTCAAGGGGTATGAATATGTTTTCAAGGCACTGTAAAAAGGTCAATAGCAAAGTAACAAAGAGCAAATGGCTTAGCAGCCGGGGAGCAATGGAGAACTTTTGCTGGTTGCCTGGATCTTTATTTCTAAACATGCTTTCTTTTTGCAACAGTAAAGCAAATATTACGTGAACCACCCCAACAATCTCTTTATTAGCATAATGCACAAAAATTGGTTCTATAAAAATCTGAAGTGTACGTTTTAGTGGTGAACAACAAGCCTGTCCTGAGAATCCTGAGCCACCTGGGAACTCTGTACAGTACATGAGATTCACAGTCTGTGCCTTGTATCAGCTGTAAAGGAATTTTTATATTTTTCATGAAGACTTCTTCTGAACTTACAACTTACTTTAGCAGTTCAACCACAAACCTCCAACTCCCTGGCAATGCAATAATGATACTAAGAAATATTCCTTATTCAGAAGGACCTTGTAACACAATCTTTTTTTTTAAAGTGTTCTCATATTACTGTAATTTTCCACTGTACATAGGTCTTATACCATAGTGCCAGTTATTTATTTTTACTGCCTAAATATTTGCTGGTAAAGTTAAGGCAGATTTCCCTATGGATCTAGAAGTTTTACTACTGGGTTGTAGGGAGGCTGTTTAGGAAGAATACATCTGACCATGTTTTATTTAAGGATCCTTACTGAAACACAGTTATAATCACTGGCTTACAGTACTCTAGTATATATATATATATATATATATATATATATATATATATATATATATATATATATATATATATATATATATATATATATATATATACATACATACACACATATATATATATATATATATATATATATATATATATATATATATACACGGTATATTATGTTGCTATATCTCTAAAATATTCTGTACAATTAAAACAAGCTACAGTGGGTATCAAGGGAATTTTATTTAGATAGTAGAGTTATCCAAACTAATTCTGACACATTTTAAATAGCTTGGAAGCTGTGTTTTATTTTTCTGATTATATTATGCAGATATGTGTATTCTTACTCTACTAGAATAATTTTTGTTACACAAAGCAATCAGAATCCTTGCTGAATAACCGATACAGAAAATGAATTACATTCGATGCATGTGGGAGATTTCTGTCCGCTGGTTAGGTGTACTAACCAGCGGACATGTCGGACGGACGGGTTTCCAGCAGACAAGTTTTAAAGCATGCTTTAAAACTTTTGTCTGCTGGAAACCTGTCTGCTAGGCTGTACACACGGTCGGATCTGTTCGCTGAAACTGGTCTGCGGACCAGTTTCAGCAGACATGTTCGTTCGTGTGTACAAGGCCTTAGGCTGGCCATACACTATACAATTTTCTTCTTCAACTTTCCTTTAGATTTACCAAAACTATATAATATGAGGTCAAACCTAAACAATTTTTAATTTGTATGCAATCAGGCAGGCTCTACTACATAGTTGAAGGTAAATCTAAAGTTGAATAAGAAAATTGTATAGTGTATGGTCAGCCTTACTCTCCGGGCCCCCTGGCTACTACTGGATGGGGAGCGGATGAAGATCACTCCGTCAGGGAAGGCAAGGAGATAGGCAGGAGGCTGGCCAGGATTTGAGCCAAGGCAGAAGAACATGCGAGCGAAGCTGAATGGGCATGGGCCCGAAAACTGAAGAAATATTCCCTCTGCTGCAACCAGCACATGATCATCAGAATGGGGCACAGATAATGGAAAAAATACAACCCCCTATGCTAGTAGGCACAGCGGAGTGGGGGGGTGTAATTCAATTTTTTTTATTTTAATTCTGCACTGACTTTCTTTGAAATTGCCCCATCCCCTTATTAAATCCAATCTGGGGACAAAACCAGGGACAGACTTGGTCCGGGGACAGTGTCCTCAATCAGGGGACTGTCCCCTGAAACTGGGGATGTCTGGTCACCCTAATATAAAGTCAGCACACACCTGTGCCATAAGTGTGCTTTTTTACCACACAATCCGGCCTAAACCACCATTTTAGAGAGTAGCAAGGGGTCACCCTGCTACATTATGCATGTCCATGACTGTCTGGGCCCACAGGAAGCGGGTTGGATGGCCCTGTATGTCCTTTGACCCAGATCATGCTGGCTCTTGGAGCAGTAAATGTGTAGTGCTCATAGGCGTGCCCACGGTGTGAGCTGGCTGTGCCCAGGCACACCCTAATCATCCCTGCTGTGCTCTTTAACATACACAATGTCAGTGTATGTAACAGTCACTCAGTCACTGCCTGGGGTAATGTCCGGCCGCCGCTGGCAAAAACAGCTGTGTACTGCGAGTAGGAGCCTGGGAGGAATGAGCAGGGAGGGAACTAGCGCCGCGGAGTAACACAGCCTTTAGCCGCATTTTCCGATGCAGCTTCTGTAGTGCCGGCTGCAGGTCCCGCAGGCACCGGCGGAGTGATCTAAATCAGCACTCCGCCCCCCCTACGGCCGTGTGACTCGTCTCCATTAGAAGCAGGCAGCGGAGTAGCCTGGTTAGTGGCAGGGGAGTGGCTTTAGGCATCCTGTTTTGTTTAATCAAGGTGAGCAAGTGTGAGAGAGACAGCACTGTGGATGGTCTGTGGACAAATGATAATGCAAAAAAGAAGAAGAATAACAAAAAAAATAGCCAACTAATTGATAAACCTACATCACCCTGACTTGTCACTAACTATATATATATATATATATATATATATATATATATATATATATATATATATATATATATATATATCTCTATATACGGTATATATAGATATATATAGATATTGCGGGGAGATCTATTGTTAATAGGAGGGATCTATTGTTGCTGGTAAAGCTATTGTTGCTGGGGAGATGTCTTGTTCTTGGGGATCTATTGTTGCTGGGGGAATCTAACAAATTTATTTAAAGCAGTAAGTACAATTCAGGATATTAAAACATGACACTTATTAAAAAAAAATCCTACTTACCGTTCAGTTTTTAAAATGGCTTATTTGATTTAGAGATTTATTTAAAAGCGTTGTTTATGTTAAAAGATTATTTAATTAATAAGTTAAAAAAATTATGTTTGTTTACATTGATAAATGTTTTTTTAATTAAAAATGTTTTAATACATTTAAAAATGTTTGTTAACATTTATTTTTAAGAGTGTGTTTGTATAAATAGGGGCAGATCCACAAAGAGAGTATGCCGGCGTATCAGTAGATCAAATTTCCCTCGTCGTATCTTTGTTTTGAATCCTCAAAACAAGATACGACGGTGTCTGGGTTAGATCCGACAGGCGTACGTCTTCGTACGCCTTCGGATCTTAGATGCAATTCTTCGGCGTCCGCTGGGTGGCGTTCCCGTCGTTTTCCGCGTCGAGTATGCAAATTAGGTATTTACGACGATCCACGAACGTACGAGCATCCGTCGCATTCTTTTACGTCATCTCTAGTCGGCTTTTTTTGGCGTATAGTTAAAGCTGCTATCTGGTGGCGTACGCAATGTTAAGTATGGCCGTCGTTCCCGCGTATAATTAAAAAAAAAATGTTGTTTGCGTAAGTCGTCCGTGAATCGGGCTGGACGTAATTTATGTCCACGTCAAAACAATGACGTCCTTGCGACGTCATTTAGCGCAATGCACGGCGGGAAATTTAGGGACGGCGCATGCCCCTACTCGCCGCATTTGAATTGCGCGCCATTACGCCGCGAGAGATAGACTACGCCGCCGTAACTTATGGCGCAAATTCTTTGTGGATTCGAAGCTTCAAAAAGTAAGTTACAGCGGCGTAGCGTATCTCCCATACGCTGCGCCCATGCAATTCTACGAGGATCTGCCCCATACTGTATATATATATATAAATATATATATATATGCATCTATATATATATATATACACACAAATGCACGTGTTTGATGTGCACACCCTAATGCAATAGGCTGCGCACGCCTATGGTAGTGCTAAAGATAAGGTGGGTACTGCACCAAAAAACATTTTTTTTTAGTGGATGCAAGGCAACAAAAAAATAACAAAAACAAACGTTAAAAGCTATATTTAAGCATTTGAAGTCAATATTTTTTAACATTGACATTTGACTGATTTCAACATTTTTGATGGTTGTTGCATATTTTTATGTAATGAAAATCCTTTTTCAAGTGTATTTATTCTATCTTGGTGACACAGTAAGTGACTGCCACTTGTAAGGCAAAGCATTTACTACGGTTATTCTCCACCGGGGGTGGGTGAAACTCTAGGGTTACTCCAGAGGTCCTTAGGGATTTCCTGAGCAGTGAGCAGCAATCAGTGACTTGCAGACTTCTAGGGGTAGATTCACGTACCTCGGCGCATTAACACGCTGGGCGCAGCGTATCTAAGATACACTACGCCGCCGCAACTTATTATTTTTTTTTCGAATCCTCAAAGAATTTGCGCCGTAAGTTACGGCGGCGTAGTGTATCTTTGGCGGCGTAAGGGCGCGCCATTCAAATCTCTGTGATGGGGGCGTGTTTTATGTAAATACGTTGTGACCCGACGTAAACAACGTTTCTTTTTAACTGCGCATGCGCCGTCCGTGGGGGTATCCCAGTGCGCATGCTCGAAATTAAACCGGAACCAGCCAATGCTTACGACGGTGACGTCATTCTACGCAAATCCCTATTCGCAAACGACTTACGCAAACAACGTAAAAAATTCAAAATGCGAGGCGGGAACGATGGCCATACTTACCATTGAGTACGCCTCATAATAGCAGCTTTAACTATACTCCGGAAAAAGCCGAACGCAAACGACGTAAAAAAATGCGCCGGCCGGACGTACGTTCGTGGATCGCCGTAAATAGCTAATTTGCATACTTGACGCGGAATTCGACATAAACGCCACATAGCGGCCGCCAAAAAATTGCACCTTAAGATCCGACGGCGTACTAAGACGTACGCCTGTCGGATCCCTCCGAGATGCCGTTGTATCTTGTTTTGTAGATACAAAACAAAGATACGACGCGCAAAATTTGAATTTACGTGGCGTATCAATAGATACGCCGGCGTAATTGTTCTGTGGATCTGGCCCCTAGTGATGATGTTTCTTTGCTGACCATTGTGATAGGAGATGCAACCATTTTCACTGTGTTTCTTTTCTGCCCATTATTGTTATTCGTTTTATTTTGTGTGATAATAAAACAAGCATGGACTTCACATCAGAAAAGTGAATTTCATTTTTTATTTTTGAATTGATTATTACACCTTACTGATCACGCTGACATACTGTGATTAATATATTTCATTAAGGGTTCCCTGAAACCTGAAAAAAATTGAGAAAGAAAAAAGTGACAGCACAAAGGCGGTTATTTATGAAAGGCAAATCCACCTTGCACTACAAGTACAAACTGCACTTGGAAGTGCAGTTGCTGTAAATCTGAGGGGTAGATCTGAAATGAGGGGAAGCTCTGCTGATTTTATTATCCAATCATGTGCAAGCTAAAATGCTGTTTTTTATTTTCCTTGCAGCGACTGCACTTCCAAGTTCACTTTCAGTGCAATTTCAAGTGCATTTTACACTTGTAGTTTGCACTTGTAGTGCAAAGTGGATTTGCCTTTTGTAAATAACCCCCAAACTATAGTTAAAACCATTGTTAAGCCTCACCTATACCTATTCCTTTCCATTTCTGTCTCTGCAGCTTTATTTCCTTTTCCATGAATAAAACCCTACACCTACCTATCCTGCATCCTTATGCTGAACTTGCACATTAATTATTTTCACATTGATGTCCTTAAAGTTTTGTTTTAGATCGAAGGTTCTTCTTTTGATGGTGTTACAAATGTGCTTTTTTTTTTTTTTTAACTTCGATTGCAATTATGATAGTTTTCCAATAAATTTCCTTTGATCATTTTTTTTGCCATGATTTAAAAGATCAAATAATAAAAAATAGTTTGAGTGTACCATATATACAGTACTACAACTCCATACAGAATCACAAAGCTTCCAGTGTGCATTCTTTTTAATTCAGCCCTTAAAACATCCATTGAGTGATGGAAACATGCCCACAAGTGATTCAGTTTCTCATAGATCTGATCTGTATATCTAAATGATTGGACAGAAACACGAGGGAACGATAAAATGCAAACATTAACTGCAGGAGCGTAGACGGAATTCATCATTAGTATGCAAAATAAGTGTATTGTCTAGCTTTCCTACCCTACTTCTTTTCAGCATTATGTCTCCTTCTAAATGACAGGGGCACTTTAAGGGATAACAATACAAAAAAAAAAAAAAATTTGCTAAATTTATTTCATAAACAGAGCTTACAAGTTAAGTGCATTTCAATACATGTTGGCTCTAGTATTTCGTGCAGAAAATTTGAGTTGCACTTCACGTGTTTTAACTTTAAAGTGGATGTAAACCCAAAAAAGCTTCTTGTCTATTCTGATGGCTGTTTACACTGAACTGTGGATCACCCCATATTTTGAAAACATTTAATCAAAACACAGGAAAGACAGCCAATCCTGGGAGAGCTGGATGGGAGAGGAGAGGGGAGGGGGATGTGAATTGTGCACTTTACAGAAGCTGTGCATGTCTGCAAGCTAGTGCACGAGATATGTAAATAACCTGTCACTCAAGCAAGGACTTTGGTCTTTATCTGGAAGTCTGTTTTATTTCACTGAACAATAAAAAGAGGATTGCTCAGCGCTGGATTAACTCTGTGTGGCAAGACTGGGCACATATGATGGGAAATCTTATTCTCTACATTTGGGTTTACATCCACTTTAGGGAAGGCCTAAATCCTTAAGTACATAGAAAAAAGATTATAGTTGCGCTAATAAGTGAAAATTGAAATTGTTGATAATCAATATTGACAAGACCAAGCAATAAAGTCCAAAGATTCAAACGTCCTCAATTAGCTTGGAATATTAATGGTGAAGAAACAATGCAGTGAAGCCAAAACGTAACCACCACTGGTGAAAAACGTAATAAAATGTGCGCTTACCAGAAGGCAAGCATAATAGGCTTGCGGCTGAACCCCAGCCAGGGTCTTTACACTGAAACCGCCATCGACATCAGGGATGAAGATCCTCCCAATTGGCAAAGATGGTATAGAAATCCCAAAGAAAAAAGGCTCACAATAGTGATGTACCGTAATTTAAAAAAATGGACCATATAGTAACACACTGGGAAAGAGAGAACCACCACCGATAGGGAGCACCATATGAATTGCACGCTTACCAGACAGATAAGCTTTAATGGCTTGCGGCTGAATCCCAGCCAGGGCCTTTAAACCGGAACTGTCTCCAACATCACAGGCTCAGGGCTCTCCCAGTTTCCACAGCAACAGTAAAACCACGGGAAAAAATGAACTCACAATAGTGATGTACCGTAAAAAATATTTGAATTTAATATAAAAAATGCACTTACAGAAATATAATTCAAGAAAGTCTAAAAGATGAGCCGGCCGGCTTCCACGAACGCCCGTCCTCATGGACCGTAACGCCACACGTCAGAACGTCTCCTTACCCGACGTACGTTTCGTCAAATAATGACATCATTAGCTCTGTGTCGACACTTAAAGCGGAGGTTCACCCAAAAATCAACTTTCTGCCATTAGATCCAGCATACTGCTGACATCTGCAGTATGCTGTTTTTTTATTTATTTTTTGTACTTATCGTTTTATCAGCCGTTGTTATCCGGCTCCGAGCGGGGATTTCTGCGGGGAATAGGCGTTCCTAAGCCAAGCGGATTTGATTGACGGGCTGCTAAAGCGTGTCACGCCTTCCGAAAATACCCAAAGTGACACTCTGTGTTTACGGCGCTATACGGCGCCTGCCGTGTAGAGCTGACTGCGCAGGCGCCGTAAACACCCGAGTGTCGGGTATTTTTGGAAGGCGTGACATGCTTTAGCAGCCCATCAATAAACTCTGCTTGGTTTAGGAACGCCTATACCCGGAAAGGAATCCCCGCTCGGAGCCGGATAACAACGGCTGAAAAAACGATAAGTACAAAAAAACAAAAGAAAACAGCATACTGCAGATGTCAGCAGTATGCTGGATCTAATGGCAGAAAGTTGATTTTTGGGGGAACCTCCGCTTTAAGTACAAGTCCATTTTAAGGTATCTCTAATGCCTCATACACACGATCGGAATTTCCTATAGAAAAAGTCAGACGGACTTTTTCCATAAAAAATTTCGACCGTATGTATGCACATTAGAAATTCCGACCGTGTGTATGCCCATCAGAGTTTTTCCATCGGATGTTCCGATGAATTCCATCGGAGTTTAGACAGAGAACATGTTCTCTTTTACTCCGATGGAATTCTGTCGGAATTCCGATGTGAGTTTGGTCGGACAAAGGTCCGATCGTGTGTATGGGGCTTTAGGCCAAAGCATTTTTTATAGAGTAGGAAAATGTTTAACCTGCCATCTTCGCCAGTTGTGTCCCATTGGTGAGGACACCAGTCCTGTAAACACCAAAGTTTTCTTCTAAATGAGAGAAATCCACCTGGACAGTAGTTGAAACAAGTGTTCCTATTGAAAGACTTACCCTGTATCCAGGGGCGGACTGACAACTCATGGGGCCCCCGGGCAATAGGAGATTATGGGGCCCCCAGGCAATAGATTATGGGGCCACACACATACAGTATACATAAACAGTATACACACAGACATACAATATAAACACACAGGGGTAGATCCACAAAGAAATTACGCCGACGTATCTACTGATACGCCAGCGTAATTTCAAAATTCCCGCGTCGTATCTTTGTTTTGAATCCTCAAAACAAGATATGACGGCATCTCGGCTAGATCCGACAGGCGTACGTCTTCGTACGCCGTCGGATCTAAGATGTAATTTTTCGAGGTCCGCTAGGTGGCGTTCCCGGCGTAATCCGCGTCGAGTATGCAAATTAGCTATTTCCGACGATCCACAAACGTACGACCGGCCGTCGCATTTTTTTACGTCGTTTCCGTTTGGCTTTTTCCGGCGTATAGTTAAAGCTGCTATATGGTGGCGTACTCAATGTTAAGTATGGCCATCGTTCCCGCGTATAATTTTGAAAATGTTATGTCGTTTGCGTAAGTCGTCCGTGAATGGGGCTGGACGCCATTTATGTTTACGTCGAAACCAATGACATCCTTGCGACGTCATTTGGAGCAATGCACCCTGGGAGTTTTTATGGACGGCGCATGCGCAGTTTGTTCGGCGCGGGGACGCACTTCATTTAAATGAAACACACCCTCTACCCGCCGAATTTTAATTCCGCACCCTTACGCCGCGAGAGATACGCTACGCCGCCGTAACTTATGGCGCGGATTCGTTGAGGATTCAAACCAACTCAAAGTAAGTTACAGCGGCGTAGCGTATCTTAGATACGCTGCGTCCAGCGCAGATGTATGTGGATCTGCCCCACAGTATACACACACAGTATACATACACACAGAATACACATACACACACTGAAAAGGTGCTGAAGAGGCGGGGCAGCTATAATCTTGGGATTTTTTTTAAAACACAGATTTTTACATCTTGTCCCTGGTTTTACTGAGGCTGGCAACCCTGATGGGGCCTCCTAGTGGCATGGGGCCCTCGGGCAGTGCGCCCCTGCCTGTATCCTGTTTTAAAATAGCAGTGTTTACAAATGCATGTATGACACCAGCCATCAAGGATTTTGGAGCATTATAGCCTCCTATTGGAAATGTAGCTTCAAATAGAGAGCATGAGGGCAAATTTAATTTTATTGCACACAAATACAAAACTTGGACTCCAGGACAGTCATCATAAAAAATACAATTTCTCTATTGGCCCAAACAAGATTTTGCTATATATAAAGAAGTGGGGTGGTGTCTTTCATGTCATGGCGGATTTTTGCTCTAGGCCAGACCTGCTAACCCTCTTTTTCCCCCTTAGCAGTAAAACCTATGCAAATGACACAGAGGCCAAAGGCTTTCTCTTCTGCCGATAGAAACTGCTGCCAGAAACTCCCTGAGGTTACAATTCAGGGTGCAGGCTAAATTATTTCAGTGTAGGAACGTGCTTAATTATATGGATTACTGAATAAATTGTCAAGTGTAAGGAATTATTCTGATAAATTAAAATACTAATTAAACAGGCTGTTGCAGAATTTTGAGAACATTATAGGGTTCCGCTTCTCCAGGTAATTTGCATATCCTTCATCTATGAATTTAATTTTGAAGGGCTTCATTTTTATATTTCAAAACCCCTTTGTTTCACATAAATACAGAATGAAGGTCTTACGGTGGCCGCTGCTTTCAGTGTTCCAAATGAGTTCTACTTTTATTGGGAGAAAGAAATTAAATTTTAAAATGTTTTTTTTCTCCCCTCTATTCAGGATAAATTGTAGGCAGGCAATTTCCAAAAGAGGTGGAAGAGATTTGATTTTAAATTAATGAGAAGAATCTCAGACTTATTTTACTTTGTACTTAATCCTTGAAAACGCTTGGCAATATTTTTTTTGTTCTCCCTTTCGCCCCCATTTTTTTTATTTTGCTTACTTTACTTATAGTGAAAAAAAAATTCAAGGAACCAAACAAAGCTTGTTTACTAGGGTATTACAAAGAGCACAGAAAATGTTCTAATAAGTGTATTAGTCTATAGCAAACATTCTATTTTTTTGTGGTTAGGAAGGTAAATGGTGCCGCCAAATATTTTAAATGATTTGTTATGTTTTTTCTTTATTTTTATTTTTTTTCACATCACTGCTGTCATTTTATTTAATTAAGCCTGTATTGATTTTTTTTATGTTATTTTTAAAGTGCATGGCAAAGCAGTAGGTGCACTTTACTGAATGCCTTTCTAGCAACTTATACTCACTTTCTCTTTCATAATTAAAGAAAGGTGTGTTAAAGCTGCTGGTGGGGTTTCTATTAAAGTAAACCCCTGCTGGGAACAGCGGAAAATACCCATTACTTATGAGAGGGAGGGGGGGGCATGTGACTTTCTTCCTACTTGACAGCGCTGGTGCTTGGGGATGGGCCACCCAGCCTAATGTGTTTGTAGCTTGAGCTATTGGGCTGTTCAACCAATATACTTTTTCTTTAGCAAGGTCTTTTAGCAGTTTAACTGCTTGTAGTCCAGGACAATTTTGACATATCTCACATACATATAAAAATCAGATTAGACCAAATTAGACCTTGACTGCCATAACCCTGGCAAATGGAGGACACCAGAAGTCTCAAAAAATATAGCCGTGCTTTTGAATAAATGTGGTGTAAAATGAAATCCCCGGAAGACTTCACCCTGTATAAATTTGCCCTCCTAGGATAATATTCCTCCTTTTGTGCTATCAAATAGTCTTATTTCTTCAATCTCATTAATACCTTCTCATTCAGTCCTCATCACCACTGGTCCCACCAGATAACTTATTTTTTGCACAGGATATTGCCGATCATTTGAAGAAAAAATATACAATTTGTGATGAGATCTCCACTGTCCAGGCATCTTCCATACTTATCATACCATGTCTTCCACCACATCCAATAGTTTCCTCTTGACCCTGGTACTACAGAGGAAGCCGCTAAGCTTTTCCTTGATGCTCATCCAGCCCCCTGTCCCCTGAACCCTGTGTTCTCATAGCTACTCCGGTTACCCTATTTCTCTATAGTACTCTATCTAACTCACAGTTTTAATCTATTTCTCTCTCAGCATCTTTGCCTTCTATTTAAAACATGCACTAGTCAACCCTTATGCTTAAAAAGCCTCACTGGACCCAGTCATAAAAACTTAAGAACTACCTCCTTGCTCCCATTTACCTCCAAACCTCTAGAATACCTAGGGTATAAATATCTGATATGTTACCTCACTGATAACAACCTTCCTGTTACCTGATATGTTATCTCACTGATAATAAGTACCTTACTAGTACCCACTTCTAACTCCATAATTGCTAAAATGAATGGCTAGTACTCCATATACATTTCTGCTGACTTCTGTACAAATTACCAAAAAAACATGACTCCAAGGCCATGCTTTTTCCTGCTTCTCCTACCTAGCTAAATGCTCCTTCAGTGCCTACAACTCGTTTCCCTCATTTCTTCTTTCAATAGAGGTACCCCAAGGCTCTGTTTTAGGACCCCTTTTATTCTCTACCTACACCTACTCATTTGGTCCGTTGATAACTTCCAATATCTTCCAGTACCATCTCTATGCTGACCATGGCCATATATTTTGCTCTACTCCTCAAATCACCTTAGTCTCCTGGGCACAATTCACTATTAGATCACTATAAAATAAATCACTATATGGCAGAACACATTTTGGCTATGATTATGTTAATTAAATTGTGGTCCTATTTCCAGTGCTTTTTATGACGAAATCCAAAAAACAACATCACAATATCTGTGTGGCAATGTGCATATGCACTTGTATATGAATTATCCAAGCACCAAGAAACTGGACACTGAAAAGTCTAGAACACATGTCATTTCTTCACAGGGTACTTGCCAGTAAATTAAATGATGGACTATTTAAAAAAAAAAAAAAAGATTTGTCTGTTTATGACCAGATTAGAAAGATGTATTAAATGCAACTACATTTGCGACCTGCACACATGTTCTTCTTTTCCTAATAAAACAGTTTTGTTAGAGTAACCAATGAGGTCAACAGTCGTATTTTAGTCTGCATATTTTAAGACACTGCTGATCAAGTCGCCATTATCTAGGGCTTGTGAAGCATATCTCTGTTATGGTGGTTACATTAAGCTTAGGCACACTGGGTCTGCTTAGGAGGTATTTTGCATGTTTGCAGCAGATGCTAATGGTCTGATACAGCTGCCATGAAGGTATTGTGACATTAATAGCTCTGGAGACTCTGGCAAAGTTTTCTGACATGCTAATCACAGTAGTTGAAGCTGCCTTCAACTTTGTCTTAAAGGGTAACTATAATGATTTTTAATATATGTATTGTCTTTAGAAACCTCATGCCACGTACACACGATCATTTTTCAGCATGAAAGAAAACGTCATTTTTCAGCATGTCCAAAAAACGAAGTTTTTCCAACTTCATCATTAAAAACTACGTTGCCCACACACCATCGTTTTAAAAAAATGATGAACAAAGCACGGTGACGTACAACACGTACAACGGCACTCTAGAGGGGAAGTTCTATTCGCCTTTGGGCTGCTTTAGCTGATTCCTTGTTAGTAAAAGACGATTCGCTTTTTTTTGTCTGTTACAGCGTGATTAATGTGCTTACTCCATTATGAACGGTAGTTTTACCAGAACGAGTGCTCCCGTCTCATAACTTGCTTCTGAGCATGCGCAGGTTTAAAACGTCGTTTTAGCCCACACATGATCATTTTTTACAACCCGAAAAAAGACATTGTTTAAAACGTCGTTAAAAAATGCAGCATGTTCGAAAAAAAAATGTTTTTGTATTTCAGAAACTGAAAAACGATGTGCAGCCCACACACGATCATTTTAAATGGCATTTTTTAAAAAGGAAGTTTTTTTCATGCTGAAAAATGATCGTGTGTACGCGGCATCAGACTTGTGGTAAGGGAGTGTGAGTTACTACTCTGATGGTATATTGCAGCTTTGTAAATATCATTTTATTTTCAGCATAGCTATCAGCTGAAATAGCTAAATATGAGAAAAGGATATTGGAGCCTTGACCATGATAAATACAAGTAATATGTAAAGAACAACTATACATTCTTTTTAAGCTCCAGGAAAAAGTATTTACTGTTTTAACTGTAGATCTGGGGATGGAATATAATTGGAATGATAGTTACTTTACGGAACTGATATAGTAGGCATTTTAATGGTATGCAGATATAAAGAAAATACAGTTTGTTTCTAAAAATCAGGAAAAGTTCTATTGTCAAGTAATATTTTTCTTTTTATTTCATTCATAGCTGCCAATAAGGACAAGCTGGAAAAAAGCACAGGACTGAAAATTCTGCAAACAGGAGTAGCAGAGGTAAGATCTCATGTTGTATAACTTTCTTACATTCTGCTTGCTATATACAAGAGAGAATAATATACTTCTTTTAAAGTGTATCTGTTGCTCATACTTAATGAAAAAAAAATGTCTTTGTTGAACTAAAGAAATAGTGGGCCACTCATTCTGTCCATTGTCCTGGGCTCCCAGGGACTGTTACACACGTTATTATATTCTCTAAGGCAGAGAACAAAGAAAGGAAGATACATGACTGTCCACTATGGTCTCTAGGTGGTAGAGATCAACTTAACTTGGAGCACTGTATACAGTTTGGAGTTTATGTTATAACCTTTATTGGTTAGCTTAAATTATAAAAGTATCTAGTGTTCAGAATGACTTAATTCCAAATTCTCTACATTAATCAATGTAAAGGCTTGTAAAATCAGAATGGCATACATAGATGTTTTATTATATCTTACGCCTCAAATAAATTTGACCTTTAGCATTTGGAGAGTTTGCTGAGCTCTACTTGTCTAATTATTTTTTTGCTTAGCCCGGGGATCTGGAAAATGTTTTTTGGTAATTTGTTAAGAATCAGTTTTATCACTGATGCACAATGTCAGAATTTTTGACATTTGCCCTGCCTGTCATATACTATTGTCTAGCCTCTGTGTTACCCTCCTGAAATGCTTTTTTTGTATGGTCTGCACACTTGTCTAACTTCCTATTCTTGTTTTAGGCTGGAGGTTTTATGTGTACCAGTGTTTGTTTCTTGACTTTACATCTGTTTAAGCAGAAGCTCCAATCCTCCCATGGCACTAGCTAATCTCTAAATCCCAGGTCACATTCTAGTCCTCAAATCCATTTGGTTTGACAGTGAATTGTATGGCTACTCTGTAACTGTAGTGTGGCCCAAAAATCGAAGAGTAACTTCTGTTATGGGAGGATGGAATCTGATTCTCAGCTTCTAGGACAGGAATTGACAAAGCCTTTTTAATTAACAGAATGATCTACTATAACACCAGATTATCACATGAAGTTTACATGAAACCATTTATATTAGTTCATCCTTTTTCTACTGTTGAAGAATCATGCATACACCATAGGGTCAGCTTGGTTAGAAGTCATTAGACCTACCAGTATGCTTATCAATAGAATGCAGCTGTAGCTTATAAAGTTTCTAACCCTGCTCCACTCAGAAAAAAAGATAAAAATGGTCTTGACTGGAGTTGGACTTTAACCAAAGGTTTGCACAGGGGTTGTGCCAGGTGTGTCTGGGCACACCCTAATCACCATGTGCTGTGCTGATTTCCCCTACTGTCCAGGCTTCGACCACCTTGTTGCCTCTCCCACCCGCAGTGCTGCTGGCTTCCCTCCTCTCCTCCCGGCTTCTGCGGGGTATGTTTCAAGATTGAGAGTGGTGGAAGGGTCTAGTAAATATGTAAATTACCAGTCCCTTTCACATCTAAATGAACACAGTGAACACACTCACTCACTGTGTCCATTCATAATGGAAGCATAGTAAACTATGTTTACCGTGCTTCCATTTGTGAATGAAGAGGAAACCGCTCAGCACAGAGCACTTCCCATTCATTTACTGCCGCATGCAGCTGAGGCTTCAGGGAAAAGCATGTGTGTTTGAACTTTAGGGTGCACACCCTAATGCAATAGGCTGCACAGATCTACGGCTTTAACATATGTGAACCCCCCTTATTGATCTACAATATTATTATCATTAGCTATTTTTGCAAAAATAAATACATTAATCACCAATCTGTGCAGCTCTGAACCCTTGGACGTTGTATGTTTCTCTACATTTGTGTGGGTTTTCTTCAGGTTCTCTGGTTTGTTTTCCACAAAAAAATGTATTTGGTAGATCAAAGCTCACCTTCATTCACACGCAAATGTATATACAAATGGAGTGAATCCCTTACCATTTAAGTGCCATTAGGTTGCTCAAGAATTATTATTTTTTATTTCACAGGCAAACCTCAGCGCTCACTTAGCCTCACATCCAATAGTGTGGTAATATTTAAGGGGATGCTGCTCTCCTGGAACAGGGAAACTCCATAACAGGAATATACTGTAAGCCCATCAAATCACAACTCTGAGGAAGGTGGCTTGTCTCCCGAAACGCATTAGCTTTCCAACTACAGATACTGAGTATCCACCATACTGAAGTTGTGATTTGATGGGCTTATGTTTCTTCTCTTGTTTATCTGTATTTTTATGGCGTTTTAATAAATTGATTCTAATGTTGAAGGTAATGCACAAAGAGTTTGCGCCCTTGTTTATTTTCATTGTATTGCTTAAGTAATGCTTCCTTTTGCAATTGCTAGTGTAAATTATCCTCCAGACAGTGAGGGCACAGCACTTCCTGTGGAGGTGACCGGTCACCTCTGCTTGCTCTGTGTACAAGATGACCAGTCTTCTCAATGCCCTCTGTGCTGTGCTGTGCTGATGTAAAGACCTCAGCACCGCCTGCATCTGTGATTGTGTATATTAAAATAAACTCTGCTTGTGCCCACCTTCACCTAGACCCACATATCTTTACCCAGCTCCTATTACAGCCACCCTTTTTGCTGATCTCTTTAATTCCCCACTTTAACCAGTCTCTGAAGAGGGCACATGTGAAAAATAGTTCTACAGTGCACCCTACCTACAAAAAATGACATGGGAGAGTTGCAGAACCCTCCTCCTCTCGACAACCTGTACTTGATGCATTTTTGGCCAGTGACTAATGTTGTTACTGGCCATCAAAAATTAACATTAAACGGCTTTTAAACAAGGTGGGGAAGAGTCTTTGTGCAGACCACAGTATAGGGATGGCGCAAGGGCGGGAAGCAAGAAAAGATTGAGCCTGGAGAGGAATTTTAACTAGCTCTTCACTAAATTGGCTTTAGATAGTAGAGAGTGGGACATTAGACTATTAGTTCCATTGTGGGAAGGAAATTTTGTGAGCAGGTTTGTTTACATTGTAAAGCTCCCTGTGATATGCCAGCATTATATAAATATGGCAAATCAAATAAATAAATATTAAAATATATTGCATTTGTTAATTTGCAAGATTTGTCAAACACATTCTAATCTCTACAGAGCAGTTTCTTATAAAATGTCCTCAAATTAGTTTCCAGCCCATCTTAAATTGTTGCAGCCAAAAAAGAAAATATTTCATTCCTCGTTAACACATGAATAAGCAGATACAGTCAGTCTCTAGCAAACAATAACAGGATTATCTTGAGAACTGTCACTTTACTGGAAAACACAGCGCTACCCAAATTTTCATAAAAACAGTGGATAGAATTCAAGATCAAGAGTGTGAGGGCGAAGGGAAATCTGCATTTGTGGTAATAAATATTCAAATTTGTCTGCTCAGGAGATTGAAATCTAATCAAGGGTCTATTGATGCACTCACTAGCCTGCCTCAGCCTCTCTCCTTTTTTTTTTTTTTTTTTAAGCAAGGCGTTTCATCTAAATTGGGTTTGATATGGAAATTTGTCTCTCTCTCTCCAAGCCCTTCTGGCCACGAGCATGGTGGGGTACCAGCAGAGGTATCCAGGACATCAGATGCTGCTATTGGTCGCTTCTGTTGTAAATGGAATAAAAGCCAAAACAAAAAGAGAAAATCACGAATAGCTGCTCGATGGTCAGAACTGCAATTAACTCTTCCAGTGCTCTTTAGGCAGAAAGATGTATTGATAGTTTTTTGCCTTTTTTAACCTATTTTTTTTACTTTAAAAAAATGTTTTCAAATAAAAACGAAAGTCTTTGCATTGAACTTGAGACAAATAAAAAATAATATACATTTTTTTAATTTAATTTAATTTAATCTGCTTATAGGTATACATTAGAACATTCTCAAAGTGAAAAAATAAATAAAAATTAGGCTTCATTTCCACTGGCGTTTTTACAGCCACTTTTCTGAGCGTTTTTTACAGCTCAAAAACGCCTGTCCATGTTATTCTATGGCATCATGCCCACATAGACGTTTTTGAGCTGCAAATGGCATAGGCGTTTTTGAGCTGTAAAAAAAACGCAGGACCAGGGCGTTCTGAAGCTCCAGAGTAGAGCTGTAAAAACGCCAGACGTTAAAAAACGCTCAAAAACACGCGAAAACGCTCAAAAACGCTCAAAAACATGACCGCTGCATTCTTAAAGCTGCAAAAAAATTTTTTTTTTTACAAAATAAACATGGACAGGCGTTTTTAAGCTGTAAAAAAGCCTAACAACAGTGGCTGTAAAAACGCCAGTGGAAATGAAGCCTTATGAGCAGACAAGTTCTTTATTGCGGAAGAGACATGCTATGTCTCCTCTGTAATAAAACAAACTTACCTCTGCCTGCTCACACACCTCTTTAGAATGTACGCTGAACTGCACAAAAATAAATCAGTGTATATTCCTGGCACACCTCAGTGGTAGAACAAATTAACTCCCATGCACATGTGTGAGGGTTACCTCATTCTGGCCTGGCTAGTCAACATACTTGAAGATCCTGTACCTGATAGAAGACTGGGTGAAAATGGCAGCGCTATTGAGGGAGCAAGGGTGGTGAGATTGGCTCCGCTATAAAACTTTTTTTTTTAATTTTGCTGTTTTAATTACCTTAATATCTCTTTATATGAATTTCCTGTCATTTGTTGCATAAAGGGGAAAGTAGATGTGTGAGTGAGTCAGGCTGTACAGTACTACTAGAAGAAGGTGCTTCTAAGTGCAGTAATAAAACACTTTAATGACAAGGAAGGGTTAAAAACAGGTATATCAATGGATCCATAACATCCAGTGGGATGCCTCCTGGGAGTAAGGCAGCTGCAGGTGGAAGTTTCAGCCAGCCAGCGATGGTAAATACCATGCTGGTCCTGACAGCACAGGCCTCCATCTTGGTTTAGAGCAGTGTTTCTCAATTCCAGTCCTCAGGCCCCCCCAACAGGTCAGGTTTTCAGGATTTCCCTCAGATGAAAAGGCTGTGGTGATTACTAAGGCAGTGAAACTGATCAAATCACCTGTGCAAAATAATGGAAATCCTGAAAACCTGACCTGTTGGGGGGGCCTGAGGACTGGAATTGAGAAACACTGGTTTAGAGAGACAGTATTTACCATGGCTGGTCGGCTGGAACTTCCACCTGCACCTGCCTTACTCCCAGGAGGCATCCCACTGGACATTATGGATCCATTGATATACCTGTTTTTCACTTCCATCTTGAAGCTGTTTTTAACCCTTCCTTGTCACTTTTCAGCTTTATTTTTCCTATAGAGTGTGCTTCCCTCTTCTGAAGTGCTGCTGTGGTGCATTCATCACATCTCAAGAGCCAGTCATGTACTGTTTGTTAAAGTCTCCTTGTTATCCAGAGCTCCCTATTCTCCACACTCCTTGTACAGTACTACATAGTGCTGCCAGTCTAACAATGGGAGCTTGATGACAAGAGGAAAAAAGCAGCGTGTACAGGGGTGATCTCATCAAGCAGAAAGCTGGTTTGGTGACCAAACTATTGCTTACTACTATACTCCTGTCAAATCTTTAAATTAAGTGTTGAGATACACACATCATAACCTACCAGATTAATAGTTTTTCAGTAAAAGAGAAGTATGTTTTTTTTTTTAAAACCATACTTACCTAGGTGGATGGAGCATCGGCGCTTCCAACACTGAGAACCGAGCGATCGAACACCGCCAACTGCTCGGTCCTCTTAGCTTCATAAGCAGAAAGCTGCTGACTGTCGTTGCTCCGCCCCCCGCTCACTTTTTTTAAAGCATTTTTAATTTATACATAAGGAGAATCAACTTGGGACCAGTGATGTCATAATGCTGGTGTCTCCACCCCCTTAGTTGATTCTCCTTATGTACAGAGAGTGTTGCTCCTGTAAAGTCAGTGACACCAGCATTATGGTATCACTGGCCTCTTAGTGCTTCATAGAATCATATAGAAAATTTACTTGGGGATTAAACTTGGTTGTATTTCACCCAAGTTGCATAAATATTCTAATACCTAACTCCAACCATTTTTTTTTGTTTTATATTATAGTAGGGAGGATTAAATAAGAGTAGGGAAGAGTAGAAATTTTCACCAGGTACTTATTTCTGCTTGTGACCTCACTAAGGAAATTTTCCCTTACTGCTTGTTCCTGTGACACCAATAAAAAAAGGTGTGTGAAGTTGTCACCAGAATAGCAAAGAAGAGACAGAAGTAGAAATTTGGGGAAAGGTTCACTTAAGTAAAATGGTATTTTTTGGCCCCATTGCAGAGATTGGTCAATGTTTTCTTGTCCTCACAAAATATGAAAGCCAATCTCCTCAATAGGGATACAATATGCAATAATAATAATAAAAAAAAAATAGGCAGGGGCTGTATCCTGATCCCATTCTATCCAAAACAAAATAGTTGGGCTTTAAACAACAGGTGCATTGCTGAATAGTTCAGTATCTTAACATAGATTGGTTTGTAATATAATGACTTGGACTGGGACATCTATATGTATGGCCAGTCCCAGTTGCGGGTGGTAGGATATCCATTTTCGAGCCCTTTCAGACCAGCACACTTTGCGTCATAGCACATGCTTGAGGTGTAAATTGAATGGACTGGAACAAAATCAACGCAAAAAATGTAGGTTACATATTTTTTTTTTTGCAGCAAACAGTATCACAAGGCTCATTGCATGTTGCAACACAGCTGCAACAAATGAAAGACACAACAAAGCATGGCCACCTGTACAGTATGCGGTAATACGATAGTGTAAACCATCCCATGGACATTGGACTTGAGTGTACACTATGGTGGTTGGCTTTATTCTCCTTCTGCAGTACAATAAAAAAGATAAAATACAGAAAGGGACAACAAATTGTAAGACAGCAACATAGGCAGAGCTGGAAAATGCTGCTTGACATATTGTCTATAAATGACGGTAAAACTATTATCTCAGCTACAGAATACAATAGTGAGTGGAATAAATGACATGACTGTGTCAATGACACTTTTATTTGGGCATATTTAATAACAACTAGCTTCATGAGTATATTCTCTGTGATGATATCTTTATCCTCTGTGTATCAGATTCTTTATATACTGTCATTTTACATACTGCTATGAGGCACGATTTTGTCAATTTATCTGTCTATAATATACCAGTGATGTATGATTATTATAGGAAGGGTTTTCAGAATAAAAGGGAAAGTATAGTGTAATATCTATGAGTGTTTACCTTAAAACTGTAAACTAAAAATGTATTGTTCAGTATGTTTGGCATATTGCCTCACTGTATAAAGTTTTTTTTTATAAGCAAACAATATTTTTGTGTATTTGTTGCAAAGTTTTTTACCTGGAGATCTTGCCAGTACCAGCATTTCCTGTTGCAGGCTGACACTGCTCAACCACTGTCTTGCAAAAGACTATAGTGTGAGCGGAAGGAGCTCAACAGCCAACAGAAGGAGCTGGGCTACAGAGACATGGGCAGACCTGATAGGACGCCCAATGCCCAACTGAAGGAGATTTTTTTAAGCTACTCCTAGTTTTGAAGCACTGTACACACGGGCAGAATGTCGGGAGACATTTGCCGGTTCCAAAAATATATATATGCCGGCATTCTGCCCTTGTGTCTTTCAGGAGCTGGCCAAACTTGTCAGATGTGCATTCTGGAAAACCAGCAGCTGACCGACTCCCAATCAGCGCTCTCAGACAATGGCATGGAAAGAATTGTTAGTGTGTACCCAACTTTAGAGTTGTTAACCTGCAACAGAAAGTGCAGCTAAGAAACGGATTCACAAAAACTGATTTGCCTATGAAAAATATATACAATGGGTCATGAGGCTAAACATACTAAAATAGATTTAGTTTTTACATATACTTTCATTAAGAATAAAAATTTTCAACTGTAACCCGAAAATGATTAAAGCAAAAAATCTTCCAAACACTTGGAACACTTGTTCATGTTACTACTGTCTAAGGCCCCGTACACACGACAGAGGAACTCGACGTGCTTGGCACGTCGAGTTCCTCGTCGAGTTTTGGGATGAAGCCGCCGAGGAGCTCGGCGGGCCGGCTTCTCCCATAGAACATGTTCTCTATTTTCTCGTCGAGTTCCTCGGCGGCTCCATCGAGCCAAAAGTGTACACACGACAGAGATTCTCGGCAGAATCCGGGTTTTGACCGAGTTTCTCGGCGAATTCTGCCGAGAAACTCTGTCGTGTGTACGAGGCCTAAGTGAGAACTTTCAAAGATCTTCTCCCATTTTGTACTGTGTCTTGAGACAGGATGTAATCTCCCCAGTGGGACAAAGAAAACTTGTTAGGGATTTATTCATTCCCTGCTCTATACAATTTGAAAACATGGTTTTGAATTTACCTGTGCTTCCAACACTATACTAAATATAAGCTTAAAGGATAAGTACATCGCTGATGCCATGCAGGACTCTTGCAGACCTGTCAGTGTATCTGCTTGCTCGTACCTCGTATGGGCAAGCAGATACACTCTGACAGGAAGATTCAACAAACTACCACAGCGCTCATAATACACTTGTAGTTTTCCATTCACGGACCACTGTGAATGAGTGGCGTGGCTGGGTGGGTGGAGCACCACACAGCCATGTTTTTTTCATTTTGACAGCTAGTGGGGGGAGAAGATCCCCACTAGCTGTCAAAGCGGGGGATCAGCGGTGAGCAGAGACCAGTCTTTTCATAACATGTTACATATTATGGATGTAACATGTTATGAAAGGTGAACTTACCCTTTAAACCATATATCCAAGCCCACACTAGCAGTTTGATATATTTCTTAAAAAGGGGATGGATCTAGTTTATTAGTAATCATTCCAATTTCCAAGGTTTTTTAAAAGCTTTATGTAGCGCCTGGTTACTTCCAAGTACCGGTGCTATTGAAATTTAGAGGGCGATCAGAGTACTAATGACTCTGATCCAAATTACAATGTTCAAATAGGGTCTCTGTTTCAGCTTGGCTGTGCTGTGGGCTCATTCTGTTGTTACTGGGGTGCTATTCCACCCCAGGGCGACAGGTGGCAGCAGTTGAGATTTGGGTGTTTTTTTCCAACAGCCAATCAGGAGGGAGTGTCCTCGCTGGGCATGCTGGGAGAGGGTACTTAAGGGACAGACACCATTGAGTCTGGGTCTTCTTTTTCCAGTGTGGCACCCACCTTTAGGGTGACCACATCACGTCGCCCCGTCATTATGGCCTACCTGGCTGGGGCGTGCGTGCCACGCAATGTTCCTGGTTCCAGGACCATGTTGGTCCGGAACATTTGAGCAACGGTGGGGACCCAGTGATCGACTGGGTTCTCACTTTTGAAGATCCCAAGCGGTATAGCTGTTCAGTGGGGAGTCCGTCTGAGGAGCGCCAATGAGAGGCTGGTGGTCCAAAATAATTTAGACAAACCACCGGGGATCAAGGTAGCCAGACACTGAAGGATTAATCACCTGTCAGTCGGTACCTGGGCGACGTTAAGAAGGAGATCCAGGTGAAATTCTTCTGAGGAGGATTGCCTCCGCATTTGCAATCAGAGAGGGCATGTGGCAGAGGTGTCTCCCTGAAGTCCATTCCAGGAGGGTCTGTGGCAGAGACTTTTCCTAAAATCCAAGTTCATTCCAAGGAGGGTATGTGGCAGAGACTTTTCCAAAAATCCAAGTTCATTCCAAGGAGGGTATGTGGCAGAGACTTTTCCTCAAAAGGTTCGAGTGATACTCCAGCTGCCAGGTCAGTGAGAGAGGCCTGTCCGGGTACACTAAGCCCAATCAGGCAGGAGTGGTACAGAAAGTGTTATATATGGGAGCAGGACTGTTCCAAATACTACGCCTGAATCTGCTGTTCTCCTTCTTCTTCCAAACTCTATCCTTTCATCACCAGTTCATTGTTTTTACCCGGCTGGGTAATAAAGAGCACAGAAAAGACACTTGTTGTGGACATTCCTTTACTACTGCTATATGCACCATTCACCCCTAGGAATTCGGAAGAGCCACAAGGTAAATGTGCCACCCAAAACAAACCAGCAGCTCCCCCGGGGGTAGTGCTACATTTACAAAAATAGTTATTTCTGCATGCTTAGCATTTTTTCATAGATAAGCAGTGGCACAGCAGAATCTTCACCAGATCTTAGGCCCAGATATAATTGTGGGCTGATTTGATATGTATGCTCAAGCTGTACATTGTGTCTGACCCTGATTGAAGTTACGATATTGAGCCACTGGGGCAAATTGTTGTACTTGTTTGCTTTGAGGCTTGTTAGAAATAACCCCTTCTGGATGTTTGATATAGAACACACTGTAGGCCTTTATGTTCATCATATATGTAGGAAATGTATATGTCATAGAATGTGTGATTCCTTGATTTGTTTTAAATGTTTGATCTCATATGGACTCATCAATATCCGGATACATTTCTGTGGAATGTAATAGGAATAGGTTGTTTCTGCAGCAGAAGCCAAGTGAAAACATGATAGCAATGAAAAATAAGCACATCTCCCAGCTAACCTCAATCCAAATCTAAGCTGGCAGCTCATGACAGATGCTGGTCATTGCCAATCCATCTGAAAGTTGCTTGCATGTTGTCCTGAACGTAAGAACTATGGCATGCCTATAGAAGATTCAGGATGATGGAATTCAGTCTATGATTGTCCTGCCACTTGTTCTTTTATTGGGATTATTTCCAGGAATCCCTAACCTTCCACTGGGATCTGTCAGAATTAGCATTTTAATGAGGCTTGAAATTTAGGGCATGGGACCAAAATATCTGGTGGCTTGGATAGTTATGGGCAGCAGGCCAGATGCCATTGATTAGATTGGCGGTAGTAGAGGAGCTCCTGGCACAGTGTTCTTCGCCCTGGAAAAGATGCAGCTTTTCTGCTGCCAATTATAGAAGCAAAGTATTTGCGCCTAGGCTCACTGTTTTCTTTTGTCAGATCTGTCATTTGGTTAGAAGTCTTCTGTCTAGGAATGGTTCACTAAGGCACCCAGAACGTGTAGGAGTCCTTCTGAAAAATCTCATTGAGTGAAAATAAATCTGTGGCGCTTTATCAATGATTTATAAGCCAAGAGGAAATATACAGTATCTAACAAAAGTGAATACACCCCTCACATTTTTGTACTTAACATTGAGTACGCCACCATATAGCAGCTTTAATTATACGCCGGAAAAAGCTGAACGGAAACGACGTAAAAAATGCGACGGCCGGTCGTACGTTCGTGGATCGTTGGAAATAGCTAATTTGCATACTCGACGCAGATTACGACGTGAACGCCACCTAGCGGACGCCGAAAAATTGCATCTAAGACCCGACGGTGTACGAAGTTGTACGCCTGTCGGATCTAACACAGATGCCGTCATATCTTGTTTTGTGGATACCAAAACAAAGATACGATGCGCAAAATTCGAAATTACGCGGTGTATCAAGAGATACGCCGCAGAATTTCTTTGAGGATCTGCCCCTTAGTCCGTAGGGTTCAATATTGAGTTGGCCCACCCTTTGCAGCTATAACACCTTCAACTCTTCTGGGAAGGCTGTCCACAAGGTTTTGGAGTGTGTCTATGGAAATGTTTGACCATTCTTCCAGAAGCGCATTTGTGAGGTCAGGCACTGATGTTGGATGAGAAGCCCTGGCTCGCAGTCTCCACTCTAATTCATCCCAAAGGTGTTCTGCTGGGTTGAGGTCAGGACTCTGTCAAGTTCCTCCACCCCAAACTTGCTCATTCATGTCTTTATGGACCTTGGTTTGTGCACTGGTCCAAATCAATTGGTGGATGGGGGGATTATGGTGTGGGGTTGCTTTTCATTGGTTGCGCTTGGCCTCTTAGTTCCAGTGAAGGAAATTTTTAAGACATTCGCATACCAAGACATTTTGGAAAATGTCATGCTCCCAACTTTGAGGGAACAGTTTGGGGATGGTCCCTTCCTTTTTCCAACATGACTGCGCACCAGTTCACAAAGCAAGGTCCATAAAGATATGGATAAGCAAGTTTGGGGTGGAGGAGCTTGACTGGCCTGCAAAGAGTCTTGACCTCAACTATTGTGTAGTGCCGGAAAGCAAAATAATAAGTGTGTAATGGGAAAATATGGCTGCCTCATCTACATACAGTATATTATTAGAAACATTACAAGTAAACAAGGCTCAAAAAACGTGAACACACATTAATAATATTATTTAATTTAAAGCGGAGGTTCACCCTAAATTGTCACTTTGGATGAAGTCAACTACTAGCCATAGACAAGAAATAATCAACGTTTTTTTTTTTTTAATCGCCATTGTTACCTTTGTACTGCTGCCGTCTGTGTCCTGTCAATCAAAATTCCCCGCGGGGAGTGGGCGTGTATGATCCTTTTCCCCCGATCAGCGCTATGCCATGTCTCCTGGGAGTGAGTGCTGAGAATCCCAGGAGACGCGCTGTGCTCTAATCCCGCGATATCTCGCGGGTCACGTGACTGAGCAAGCGTGTAGTGTTGACGGCGTATCCCGGAAGACTACCCTGTGGGCTTCACAGTGCCCGCAGTTAAAATGGAAACGCACATCGCTCGTTTTTATAAAATATCGTTTCCTCGAGAATACAGACTACGGCGGCTAAAGGAGTGGGACACACTGCTGCAGGGGTGCTAAAGGTAGGAGCGCAAAAATAATATATAAAAAAAAAATTGATAACCCGCGGAACCCCCGCTTTAAGCATGTCTGTTTTATATGTATATTTAAAAAAATATTAAAATGATTAAACATATAGTTACAGTAAGTGGTAAACAAGATTGGGAAAAGACACTGGCGTATCTAGTCCAACCTATGTGTGCATGTCTTTGGCCCCGTACACACGACCAGTTTCCTCGGCAGAATTCAGCTTCCGACCGAGTTTCTGGCTGAATTCTGCCGAGGAAACTGGTCGTGTGTACACTTTCGGCCGAGGAAGCCGACGAGGAGCTCGACGAGGAAATAGAGAACATGTTCTCTATTTCCTCGTTGTTCTATGGGAGCTCTCGTCCCGCCGAGCTCCTCGGCGGCTTCAGGGCTGAACTGGCCGAGGAACTCGATGTGTTTGGCATGTCGAGTTCCTCGGCCGTGTGTACGAGGCTTCTCAGTTTGTTGTTTATAGGTATGCATAGTCCTTTATGCTGTGTTTATCAAAGGAAGATACCTAGTAATCTTTTTAATTTGACAATACTCCCAGCTAATACCACTACCTGGAGAAGTGACTGCAAAGAACCCTCCACACAATTTCAGTGTACACCTCTTCTTTTCAATGTTTAAATTGGGACCATGTACCCTCATCAGGGACCTAGAAATAAACAGGTTGTTACAAGCATTGAGCTGGCCATTCACTGATATATTTTCAAATAGTTACATAGTTACATAGTTACATAGTTACATAGTTAGTCAGGTTGAAAAAAGACACAAGTCCATCCAGTTCAACCACAAAAAACAAAATAAAAAAACACAGTAAAATCCTATACACCCAACTCCATACCCACAGTTGATCCAGAGGAAGGCAAAAAAAACCCAGCGGAGCATGATCCAATTTGCTACAGCAGGGGAAAAAATTCCTTCCTGATCCCCCGAGAGGCAATCGGATTTACCCTGGATCAACTATACCTACAAATCTTAGTTATATTCTTAGTTATATTCTGTACATTTAGGAAAGAATCCAGACCTTTCTTAAAGCAATCTACTGAGCTGGCCAGAACCACCTCTGGAGGGAGTCTGTTCCACATTTTCACAGCTCTTACTGTGAAAAAACCTTTCCGTATTTGGAGGTGAAATCTCTTTTCCTCTAGACGTAAAGAGTGCCCCCTTGTCCTCAGTGATGACCGTAAAGTGAATAACTCAACACCAAGTTCACTGTATGGACCTCTTATATATTTGTACATGTTGATCATATCCCCCCTTATTCTCCTCTTCTCAAGAGTGAATACATTTAGTTCCTCTAATCTTTCCTCATAGCTGAGCTCCTCCATGCCTCTTATCAGTTTGGTTGCTCTTCTCTGCACTTTCTCCAGTTCTCCTATATCCTTTTTGAGAACTGGTGCCCAAAACTGAACTGCATATTCCAGATGAGGTCTTACTAATGATTTGTACAGGGGCAAAATTATATCTCTGTCTCTGGAGTCCATACCTCTCTTAATACAAGAAAGGACTTTGCTCGCTTTGGAAACCGCAGCTTGGCATTGCATGCCATTATTGAGCTTATGATCAACTAAAACCCCCAGATCATTCTCCACTACAGACCCCCCCAGTTCTACTCCCCCTAGTATGTATGATGCATGCATATTCTTAGCCCCCAAGTGCATAACTTTACATTTATCTACATTAAACCTCATCTGCCACTTAGTCGCCCAATCAGACAGAGCATTGAGGTCGGCTTGTAAATTGGAGACATCCTGTAAGGACGTTATTCCACTGCATAGCTTGGTGTCATATGCAAAGACAGAAATGTTACTTTTGATCTCAGACCCAATATCATTTATAAATATATTGAAAAGTAAGGGTCCCAGCACTGAACCTTGGGGTACACCACTGATAACCTTGGACCATTCAGAGTAAGAATCATTAACCACGACTCTCTGAATTCTGTCTTTCAGCCAGTTTTCTATCCATTTACAAACTGATATATCCAATCCTGTAGACCTTACCTTACACATGAGCCGTGTGTGCGGAACTGTATCGAACGCTTTTGCAAAATCCAAATATATCACGTCCACAGCCACGCCTCTGTCCAGGGTTTTACTTACCTCTTCATAAAAGGAAATCAGGTTTGTCTGACAACTTCTGTCTTTCATGAATCCATGTTGTCTGCTGCTTAAATAGTTTTTTTCCAGCAAGAACTCATCCATGTGGTCTTTTATTAAACGTTCCAGTATCTTCCCAACTATAGAAGTTAAACTAACAGGTCTATAGTTACTTGGTAAAGACTTTGTTCCCTTTTTAAATATGGGCACCACATTGGCCCTGCGCCAATCCAGTGGTACTATTCCTGTCTTTAATGAGTCCCTAAATATTAGATACAGTGGCTTTGAAATGACAGAGCTCAACTCACCTAGGATCCGTGGATGGATGCCATCAGGTCCAGGTGCTTTATCCACCTTTATTCTGTCTAAATATTTCTGGACCATATCACTTTTGAGCCATTGTGGATTTGGGGCTGTGTCACTCCCACCCCCATTTTGGACATGAGCTCCCCCATGCTCCATTGTATACACAGAGCTGAAGAAAACATTTAGTAAATTTGCCTTCTCTTTGTCCCCAGTCACCCAGTTATTTTGTAAGGGGCCTACATGCTCAGACTTCACCTTTTTACTATTAATATATTTAAAGAATTTTTTGGGGTTTGTCCTACTATCTTTTGCAATCTGTCGTTCGTTTTGAATTTTTGCATAGATAAATGTATGAACAGTTGTACAAAAAATGTCAGCAGTACATTTTATAACATGATGAATATGATTCAAAAATACTTTCTTTTAATATTTAATTTTGGAATGAATGGATTTTCCCAAATGCAAACCACATTCACTATTAAGCCGCGTACACACGGTCGAACACGTCCGCTGGAACTGTCCGACCGTGTGTACGGCCTAGCGGACAGGTTTCCAGCGGACAAAAGTTTCTTAGCAAGCTAAGAAACTTGTCCGCTGGAAACATGTCCGTCGGAAATGTCCGATGGTTAGTACACCTAATCGGACATGTCCGCTGGTTATGACGTGTAACCAGCGTCCCGAAATCCCGCGCATGCGTCGAATTGATTCAACGCATGCGTGGAAGCATTGCACTTCCGTGTTTGAGAACGTCGGTGTCTTCTACGTCATCGCGTTCTCTGTCCGTGGGGATTTTGGTCTGATGGTGTGTACACACATCAGACCAAAAGCTCCCAGAAGACATGTCCGATGAAAACAGTCCAAAACAGTTTTCATCGGACATGTCTCCTCGTGTGTACGGGGCCTTAGAATATTGTTTGAGAAAATGTTTCCATCCTGCTAACTGTGTTCAAAAATGAACGTAGATTTGACCCCACTAACCATTAGAATATCAAATGTCGTAAATAAAATGAATATTTTGGAATGGAATTCTACTAGCATATGGCCAGCCTTAAAAGGGTATACGCACAGTTTTGTTGAACGAAAAAAAAACGTACAAAATTCTCGCATCTACACAAATTATGCGGATGTAGGGATACCCCCTGCTGTGCTATTGTATTCTGTCAGCGGGGGCTCCTCCTCATCAGAATACACAGATCAGCGCTGTAGCTATTGGCTACAAGCTCTGATAGAATGCTGGTTTTCCAGCAGGACCATTAGACAAAATTTTGTCTTTCTGCATTTCAGTACGTGTGTACCTGGCTTTACATTCAGCGTTGATACATTTGTAGATAGCAATCATGTCTCCTCCTTAAGCGATAGAAAAATCAATTTTGAAATTTTTACCTACAGGTAAGTCTATAATAAGGCTTACCTGTAGGTAAAATAAATATCTCTTAAATGTACACCGTTCAGGAGATATTCACCCTTGAGTGATGTTATCGCGGCTCCTGCCAATTCCATAGGCCGGAGCGCACAAACCCGAAAAAAAAGACCGGGGGAAGATGTTGGCCCTCTCAACAGTGACAGCACACTACTAGAAGGCTTTGTTCCAAGATAAGTATTTAAAAATGTGCTAGTATGTGCGATGCATACTAGCACATTATGCAATTGCCGCTTTAAGGGCCTCTACTCTAAGGTAAATACATTTGGTTTACCCCAACACCTCATATTCCTAATATGTGCCTGCTGTACCATGTACTGGGAAAGTATCCTGTTCTCTTTGTATTGCTTCCTTTATTCAAAATCCCTGGTGTTCCTCCCAGTCCCTCTGCTTTTCTATTAAAAACTGACCCCATTAAGCAGAAGAGCACACCATAGTCAGTTCTCTAACTATGCTGGGAACACAGCCTGCTCTCCTCCAATGATCATACTTGTCCTAACACCCCCACCACTGCACAGCCATACACTAAGGGGCTCAGTGTACTGCTGCTTCTCCTCCCCCAGCTCTTATGCAGCTGAGAACAGAGGGAATGTGATCACTTATAAAAAAAAGGTATTTATGATGTTTTTTTATATATCTACTGTATACAAAAATGTTTTGCCTTTATTTATTTTTTTAAACTGTCTGACCGTTTATAATCACTTTAACCTTTCCTCTGACCCCCCCCCCCCCCACTGCTAATATAACAATGAATACAATCCATGGGTAATTACAAGACTATACACATGTATCCTATTATCTTGATGTATAAATAATTATATAAACAGGATTTCGGTGTTTTTCATTTTAATTGTCTCTGTAAAGAAATAAATTACTGTTTTTTTTTAGCTGTGAAAGTTTAAACAAGTAAATTAGACCAAAATCAGGATTAATCATGTCTGTATACTTTTTTTTACAAGAGAATTTTTATAAAGAAAGCCTGCAACAGATCAAAAGACTTCCAAAATCCTGATTTGCAGAAAGCCTTGTCTGTGAATCATTTGCAATTCCTTATCAACTACACCTAACTCCTCCATATCCTCCTCTATCTTATTAGCGAATCATTTCTTATCCTCTTGAAACTTCAAGTATGATTATGACACATCAAACACATCTCTGTTCAGGTCTTTCTTGCTGTTTAATTTGATGACCACATTAATGATTAAATAATTGGTAGATGTCTCTTGACATAACCATCTCCGTGTTTGCATTTTCTTGTAAACAGGTAGTTTAGAAAGTGTTCTGAATAAACTGCTTTTAAAATATTTTAGAAGATTAATTGGATTTTCTTTACAAATCCTTGCTGCTGTGCGTGGGCGATTCTGGCGTACGTGATGCAAGATATCTTAAAATAACCTTGTCTCTTAGTCGGAGCTTCTGACAGTTAAATGCAAGGTTGAGTTTCTACATATTTTTTTAAAGTGAACCTGTCAACAATCTGGGCATATACGTAGGAAAGATGCATAAACAGATGACAAATTCAGTAAAATGTGCATTGAAAACAGTACAAAACGTATATAAACAGTAAATGTTTTCTATAAAAATAAAAATTTCTCCCCATCCTTTATGGTTAGCCTCTCATTGATCCATGAGAATTTTAATGCATTAAAATATCAGTAGGGAGACTTATGCCACGTACACACGATCGGTCAAACTGATGAGAACGGTCTGATGGACCGTTTTCATCGGACCAAACCAATCGTGTGTGGGCCCTATCGGTTAATTATCCATAGGTTAAAAAAAAGCAATCTTGTTTTAAATTTAACCGATGGATATCTAACCGATAGAAAAAAAACTATCGTTTGTAGGCACGTCCATCGGTTAAAAATCCATGCATGCTCAGAATCAATTCGACGCATGCTTGGAAGCATTGAACTTCGTTTTTTTTTTTAAGAACATCGTTGTGTTTTATGTCACTGCGTTCTGACACAATCGTTTTTTTAACCGATGGTGTGTAGGCACGACTGACCATCAGTCAGCTTCATCGGTTAACTGATGAAAACGGTCCATCAGACCGTTTTCATCGGATGGACCGATCGTTTGTACAGGGCTTAAAAGTTTTACTAGACCCACAACAGTAAAATCAGTCTGTACATGCAGTAAAGCATGCTTCTTATACTCACTGTGGAACCCAAGGAGTTAATCCTGCTCATTGTGCAAAAAGGCTGCTTGACCATGTCACTGATCCTCCCCTTCTTCCACAGTCCCCAGTCCATCTCCTGATAGTACAGAGCTTTAGGGGCACCCTGCACATGCACAGTTTGGTGTGTATTGCTAGAGAGTTTTTTGTTATTTTTTGGGAGGGTGCATGTGAACAGCACTTTCCAGACAGAAAGTCAGGAGTCATGTAGCTTCATAGGACAGTCGGAGGAGAGTGAAATCTCCTCCTACAAGCTTTAACCATTACTCGGCTGAATTTCCAAGTTCTGTGTACTGTGGGAGACCAGATATAGTCAATGCAGGGTCCTGGGTTTAGTAACACTTTAAGGAGGCAGTAAGAGTGGGGCCAAGCTCAAAGTTTAGGAAAGATTTGCACATAAATGATCTGCCTAAACGGTAAGGCCTCTTCCACACGAGGCGAACTCGGTCGCTACGGAGTCCGCCAGCTCCCGCTGGCTCAGCGGGAGATCTCTCCGCTGATCTGGCGGATGACAAGTCCCTCTCTGCTCACTGAGAGGGCCGGGGCTTGTGCAGCGCCGTTGTCTACTATGGAGAGATCTGATGAAAACGGACAGCAAATCCGTCTTCATCAGATCTCACCCAGTACGATCCGCCATGGACGGATGGGGACGTATTGCCATCCGTCTGATTTTGGCGGATCGAATGTCAGCGGACATGTCTCCGCTGACATCCGACGCTCCATAGGACTGCATGGAGCGACCGTTCAGGTCCGCTGATAAAACTCACAAGTGGACCTGAAAGGTGTGTGAAAAGGGGAATAAATCTCTCGACATGGTTTTCACTGAAGGTAAACGTAAATAAACATTTCCCTAGTTTTTGACAGTACCTCTTTTAGTACAGTTATCCTTTAAATAATTTCTCTCATGTTCTCCCTTAATCCATACTTACTTGTCCTCACATCACATTATCCTTTACTGTGAGGCCACCTCCTCACAAAAAAATTCTATGCTAGGCTGCACTCAAGCAGTAGACTCCCTAATAATTTATTGCACTAAAAGTAGAACTTTGACCAGGACAGATTTACATATTTCTGGCAGTTAGTAGATAAGCTTTAAAATAACTGACCTCTGTAGCCACAGTTACTGTGGGCTTATTAATTCTTAGCATTCAAAAGTGAATCAGTTTAAAAGAGGAGCAGCATTGCCCAAATCGGGTCGCAGTATTCTGCTCTCCTTAGTGTTCCTGTACACCTTCTCAGTGTTTACATCACGGGTACTCAACCTGTGTCCCTCCAGCTGTTGCGGAACTACAAGTCCCATCATGCCCCTGCCTTTGGGAATCATGCTTGTAACTGTCAGCCTTGTAACGCCTCATAGGATTTGTAGTTCTGCAACAGCTGAAGCCAGCGCGACCACCCTGTAGGAGTAAATGTGCTATAGGGCGATCGGCAAGTGGTTAGAATAGTTGTGCCTGAGGTGGGCTAAACAGATCCCATGAGAACTAAATACTGGCTGTAGTTCCCTTTAAAACTGCCTGGGCCTATTTTAGGCAAAAAATTGCCAGTTTCAGTGACAGTACTGGTATTCCGAAATGACATCACCACCATTGAGTCCTTTTCAAGTGACTTTTTCTCTTTCAGATACAGAGTAAGTTTTGGTCAGTAGGCCTTTCTTTAAGTTCAAGCTGAAAAGCATCACCTATAAAACTGACTTAAAGGGGTTGTAAAGGTTTGTGTTTTTTCACCTTAATGCATCCTATGCATTAAGGTGAAACGGCCCCCCCAGCCCCCCTGTTTACTTACCTGAACCCGTTCACCTGCTGTGCTTGTTCTCCGGTGTCTTCTTCACCACGGAGTCTGGCCGTTGATTGGATAGATTGATAGGAACGCAGCCATTGGCTTGCGCTGCTGTCAATCACATCCAATGACGTGGCCGCCGGGGGGGCGGGACTGAGTCATACACTCTGTGTCTATGGACGCTGTGTCCATAGACACAGTCTGTCGTGTATGACAGGGAGCGCGCCCACAAGCTAACCCCCTCAGGATAGAGCTTCCCAGAGGGCAGTTAGCTATTGCATGGAGAAGCCGAGACAGCCGCCGAGGGACCCCGAGAACATCAGGATCGGGGCCACTCTGTGCAAAACGAACTGCACAGTGGAGGTAAGTATGTTTGTTACAGTAGGTGAACGCGATTTTGTGTCAATCTCGCTCCCTTTCTCGGCGAGATTGACCACCTACGAGCCCCATCGCGGGAGCCAGCGCCGAGCTGGCTTGCCGCGATGGAGACAGAGCCGTCATAGAAGCGAAGGGAGATCCGACTTGGATTCCCGCCAATTCTACACGTGTGCGGCGTTTGTTATGAATCCTGAGGGGGAAGTCCCCGCCGGATTTTAAATAAAAATCCGGCATGGGTTCCCCCCTCAGGAGCATACCGGGCCCTTAGGTCTGTTATGGGTTGTAAGGAGAGCCCCCCTACGCTGAAAAAAATGGCGTAGGGGGTCCCCCTACAATCCATACCAGACCCGTATCCAAAGCACGCTACCCGGCCGGCCAGGAAGGGAGTGGGGACGAGCGAGCGCCCCCCCCCGAGCCGTACCAGGCTGCATGCCCTCAACATGGGGGGGTTGGCTGCTCTGGGGCAGGGGGGCGCACTGCGGCCCCCCCACCTCAGAGCACCCTGTCCCCATGTTGATGAGGACAGGGCCCCTTCCCGACAACCCTGGCCGTTGGTTGTCGGGGTATGCGGGCGGGAGGCTTATCGGAATCTGGGAGCCCCCTTTAATAAGGGGGCCCCAGATACCGGCCCCCCACCCTAAGTGAATGGATATGGGGTACATCGTACCCCTAACCATTCACCTGTAGGAAAAATGTCAAAGTTAATAAACACACCACACAAGGGTTTTTAAAATAATTAATTTTTCTGCTCCGGAGGCTCCCCCTGTCTTCTTTATTAGCTCTGTTTACCAGGGGGGGCTTCTTCTTTGACGTCTTCGGGTGGGTGGGGGCCGCCGTCTGGTTCTCTTCCACCGCCGGGGGGGGTCGCTTTTAAAAAAGCCCCCACCCCCCGGTGGGTTTCCTCCGGCGTCTTCGGCGGGGGGGCTTCTTCTTCCGTTATCCCGACGGGTCTTCTCCGCTATCCGGGGGGTCTTCTCAACTCTCCGGGGGTCTCCTTCTATGTTTGCCACTCTCATTATTGACTCGGCGCACCCCGGTTCTTCCTCTCGCTGTCCGGTGCCTTCTTCCGTGCTGTACGTCTTCTTCTCCTTCCATGCTGTGAGTTCTTCTTCCGTGCTGTGACGTCATGTTCTTCACTTCTCTTCTTCTCCCGATGTTGACACGTCGCCTTTCCTCGCTGCAATGACAAGTGCGTGGCTTGCATCGGATTTATATAGACCTCACAATCCCATCATGCTCTGGTACCTACCCATGTGATACCTACCCACGTGGGTAGGTATCACATGGGTAGGTACAGAGCATGATGGGACTGTGAGGCCTATATAGGTCCGATGAAAGCAGCGCACCTGCCATTTCAGCGAGAAGAGCCGGCGTGTCAACATCGGGAGAAGAGATGAAGAGAAGACGTCACAGCGCAGCGGCCTGAAGGGAGAAGTAGAAGTCGTCACAGAACAGCGGAAGAAGAGGAGAAGACGTCACAGAACAGCGGAAGAAGGAGAAGGCACCGGACAGCGGGAGGAAGAACCGGGGTGCGCCGAGTCAAGAGCGGCGAACATAGAAGAAGACCCCCCGGAGCGGAGAAGACGTCACAGAAGAGCGGTGAAGACCCCGGAGTGCAGGAGAAGACCCCCGGAAATCGGAAGAAGAAGCTCCCCCTGGTAAAAGAGCTAAAGAAGACAGGGGGAGCCTCCGGAGCAGACTAATAAAATATTTTAATACCCTGTGTGGTTTATTTGTGTTTTTACCACTTTTCCTGCAGGTGAATGGGTAGGGGTACGATGTACCCCATATCAATTCACTTAGGGTGGGGGGCCAGTATCTGGGGGCCCCCTTATTAAAGGGGGCTCCCAGATTCCGATAAGCCTCCCGCAGACCCCGACAACCAACGGCCAGGGTTGTCGGGAAGGGGCCCTGTCCTCATCAACATGGGGACAGGGTGCTCTGGGGTGGGGGGGCCGCAGTGCGCCCCCCCTGTCCCAGAGCACCCAACCCCCCCATGTTGAGGGCATGCAGCCTGGTACGGCTCAGGAGGGGGGGGGGGGCGCTCGCTCGTCCCCACTCCTTTCCTGGCGGGCCGGGTAGCGTGCTTTGGATACGGGTCTGGTATGGATTGTAGGGGGACCCCCTACGCCGTTTTTTCGGCGTAGGGGGGGCTCTCCTTACAACTCATAACAGACCTAAGGGCCCGGTATGCTCCTGAGGGGGGAACCCATGCCGGATTTTTATTTAAAATCCGGCGGGGACTTCCCCCTCAGGATTCATAACAAACGCCGCACACGTGTAGAATTGGCGGGAATCCAAGTCGGATCTCCCGTCGCTTCTATGACGCGCTTGCTGGGATGTGCTGTCACTATTCCAGTGAGTGCGAGATGTTGGCGAGATCTCGGCACCATGTCGCCGAGAATCAGCGTGATGCTGTCGTGCTAAAAACACAATATCACAAACACCTACTGTATTTAAAAAAAAAACGAACCCATACAATCACTTTAAAAACAACTTGTTGGTGTCGCTGTCACATCTCGGCACATTTTGTTTTTTTACTTCTAAATTTTACAGCACTTTGTCATAAATATAAACATTGGAGATTATGGAGGGTGCTTGTGTAGTGTTCCATTAGAAGTTCCTAATTTGGTCTCAGTAGACATCATCCAGCATTTCCTTTTTATAATTATACTTACCTATTATGCAGCAATTAATTGTGCGATTAGTTTTATAATTTAATGTGATTACCAATTAATCTTTTTGTGTGTTTCATGAATACTATTAGACTTTATGGGGCACAGTTCTTAATTTCTCACCTAGTAGGGGTTCCCACTCTTTGACAGTTTATATTTTTCTTTCATTAATCTTTGTTTCTTTTGTAACCCCCCTATAAATGTATATGTCCTATATTTTTATTGCTATTATTCTATGGCTAACAATTTTTCAAAGAGCAATGCAGGGATACCTTTCTAACCAGGCCCAATTTTAGCCACATCTTTAAAATCACACACTCATTTGAAGCCACAGCCACAAAATCACCAAAAATCAATATTGTTGCATAGTCTTTCACTGTACATGGCTCCAGTAGTGCCATATTGGGATGGTGCCTGCTATTCTTGCTGGTGCCAGCCTTAACATGGCTACCCAGCCGCACAAGATTGTGAAATACTCAGAGCACTTTTGGGCATTCTGAGGAGAGTATTGATGCAGAGTTGAAAAAGCTTGGTGTGGCCTATTGGCAGATAGTTAAATGAAGTCTGGACCTACTCTGCTGTGGGTCAATAATGCATGATGCACACAATGCAGAGGTCATGAGTAAGCAACACACAGTGTACAGCGGTGAAGAGTAAGTACCGGACACAGTGTTTCCCAAGCAAGAATTTCACTCTCCTCCCAATACAACCCCCCAACCCTCTATGACAAGACTGTTTCCCTAGGTACTCACAGGGCCTTGGCATTGCTTTGCATCTGCTATTCTGCTTTTGAGTGTCCTGTGTCCCGATTCTGTGACCTGCACTTTTTTCTATAATTTATATCATTTAAATGCCTCTGTCCCCAATCACTGGCCTGTCTCTTGTTAGTCCTGTAGCACACAGTCAAGGAGGAGTTTCAGAGCAATTCCTTTGACTCTGTGCTACAGATCTGGCAGGGAGTGAGCTGGTGGCCAGGGACAGAAGCCGACAGCTGTATAATTCTAATATAGAATAATGAATTACAGCATCGGGTCCTGGGGCACCTTCCGATGATACAGTATCATTGAGTTGGTTTATTTTCTGGGGACAGGCCCCTCAAAATGTAGAGAGGTGTCTGTCATATATTATCTTTAACATTTCCACCACCACATCATTGTGTCCTTATGTTTTACTATTGATTTAAAGGATTTCTTTGGACAGTGAGTAATATCAGTCATTAAGCTGCTAATGCCATGCAGAAAATAATGCAGTCAGAAAAAGAAGACAATCTGGGGCAGATCCACATACATAGACTGCGCCCGGCGCAGATGTGAGATACGCTACGCCGCTGTAACTTACCTGGCTTTGGTTTGAATCCTCAACGAATTTGCGCTGTTAGTTACGGCGGCGTAGTGTATCTCTCGCGGCGGAATTCAAATTGGGCGGGTAGGGGGCGTGTTTCATTTAAATGAAGCGCTTCCCCACGCCGAACGAACTGCGCATGCACCGTCCGTAAAAACTCCCAGGGTGCATTGCTCCAAATGACGTCGCAAGGACATCATTGTTTTCAACGTGAACGTAAATGACGTCCAGCCCCATTCACGGACGACTTACGCAAACGACGTAAAATTTTCAAAATTAGACGCGGGAACGACGGCCATACTTAACATTGAGTACGCCACCATATAGCAGCTTTAATTATACGCCGGAAAAAGCCGAACGGAAATGACGTAAAAAAATGCGACTGCCGGTCGTACGTTCGTGGATCGTCGGAAATAGCTAATTTGCATACTCGACGTGGATTACGACGTGAACACCACCTAGCGGACGCCGAAAAATTGCATCTAAGATCCGACGGCGTACAAAGACGTACGCCTGTCGGATCTAACACAGATGCCGTCGTACATTGTTTTGTGGATGCCAAAATAAAGATACGATGTGCAAAATTTGAAATTACGCGGCATATCAAGAGATACGCTGCGTAATTTCTTTGAGGATCTGCCCCTCTGTCTTTAGTGAGACTTTTATAATATCCACATTTTTCAGGCTTCTCAAAGGGATTATTGGTGGAACTGCAGCCCCTCGTCATTTGATTTATTTGCAAGAATGCAGGGGCTCAGAAAGAGGGTGGTGTTTTAGCCAGTGTTGCATTTTTGGGGACTCAGATTAAGGTACTTGAAACTATGAATGGGTGTAGCTAGTTTTCCACACCAGATATATGGAAGGATGAACGTTAGGCCCCGTACACACGACCGGTTTTCTCGGCAGAATACATCTCCCATCGAGTTTCTTGCTGAATTCTGCCGAGAAAACCGGTCGTGTGTACGGAGCCTTAGAGGCATTGAGCAAGTAGTGTGTGACTCCTGTGTTAATTTAAATACACTTTGAAGTTAAACTGGCATGTTCCTTGCTTGATGTTATAAGAGTCTGAATGGAAAGACATGTAAGGACTCTTATCAACAAATGTGAGAGTTGGTGTCTCCCAGGTGTAAGGCAATCTTTTAAAGAGTCTTGTGCATACTGTGTTCATCTCATTATAGACTGTTAATTATTTTCTGGTCGTCATCTGCAGCTCCTGAGCAAGTAACTGGCAGCTGACCAAGGGCTTTCAGAAGGCTGCTGTTTCATCTTAACTCTGACAGACCCTGAAAATTTCAGCATGTTGTTTTGGTTCTGTTATGTATGAGTGCCTGGAGTCATTAGGCCAACAGAGAAGCATATAACTGCAATATCATTTTAGAAAACCTACACATGATTTTTCACTGTCGTTATACCTTTGATTGTTGTTTTTGTTTTTTAATGTGGTCACTCTTTTCAGCATGTGCTAGTTCAGCTGGTTTGATCCAGGTAAAGCTTAGCTCTAAGCCATAGATCCCAACTGTCATTCATTTGGAGGAACTGTCCCTTATTGGGAATCAATCCCTCTGTCTCTTTTCCCACCTTAGTTTCCCACCTGGTTTTGTGGAGTTATAGTTATACTGTACTGTATCTCGGTTCCAACCCTCTTCTGCAGATGTTATGCTAACCTGCCACCAATTCAGTGAGATATTGGCCATGAACCCACCACTGGATGGAGAGTGGAGTATGAATCCTCCATAAGTTTGAATGAAGTGTGCACTGTGCATGCATGACAATCAGCTTGGTGGCTTTGTAGGTTATATCTCACCAGATCTGGGAGGCAGAAGTGACACTGGCCTTTGGCTCCATGATGCAAGTTGAGTACTGTTCAAGAAAAAAACATCATTTAAAGTGATACTAAAGTCTCTTTTTTTTTCTTTAAAAATAACAAAAGTGTTATACCTACCTGCTCTGTGTAGCGGTTTTGCACAGAGCAGCCTGGATCCTCCTCTTCTCAGGTCCCTCTTCATTACTCCTGTTAAGTGCCCCACAGCAAGCAGCTTGCTATGAGGGCACCCGAGCCGAGCCGCAGTTTCGTGTGTCCATTTAGGCCCCTGCTGCTGCTGTGTCTCAGCCAATCAGGAGGGAGAGCCCAAGATGGCCCAGGCACTTGTGCATATCGCTGGATAGGGATGGGGCTCAGGTAAGTATTAGGGGGCTGCTGCACACAGAAGGTTTTTTATCTTAATGCATGGAATGCATTAAGATAAAAAGCCTTCTGCCTTTACAACCACTTTAAGCTACATATGAACCCTAATGCCCTGTACACACGATACAGTAGGTTAGTCTGATGAAAACGGTCTGATGGATTTTTCCATCAGTTATCCGATGAAGCTGACTGATGATCAGTCGTACCTACACACCATCAGTTAAAAAAACGATCGTGTCAGAACGCGTTGACGTAAAACACGACGTGCTGAAAAAAATGTTCAGTGCTTCCAAGCATGCGTCAACTTGATTCTTAGCATGCCTGGATTTTTAACCGATGGACGTGCCTACAGACGATCGTTTTTTTTACTATCGGTTAGGTATCCATCAGATCATTTTAAAACAAGTTCAATTTTTTTTAACCTATGGATAAATAACCTATGGGGCCCACACACGATCGGTTTGGTAAACTACTCTTAGAGTCGGTTCACACAGCAGCGGCACGACTTTGGGGGCGACTCGGCAAGTCGTCCTGTGGATGACTTCAGAGGCGATTTGCAAAAACGATTTCTGTATAGAAGTCAATGCAGGTCGCCCCGAGCCACCCCCAAAGTCGTACAAGAACCTTTTTCTAAGTCAGAGCGACTTGCGTCGCTCCTATTAGAATGGTTCCATTGCATTGAATGGGACGCGACACGTCAGGCGGCTGAGCCGCCTGTCGTGTCGCCCCAGTGTGAACCGGGTCTAAACCTTTCATCCAATCTCTAAATTATTGCATTTGTTATTTTAATAAGCCAATAGAAAAGCTGGAGGGATGAAAAAAAAATGTGGGTTTAACTAATCCAGTTTTATGTTAATTCTTTATGGATAATTTGAGGTGGGGAAGGGGTGTTGTCTCCTTTGCCAACATACTTTGTTCTAAAAGGTGTACCTCTTTCTCATCCCAGAAAGTTGGGAGGCATGAAAAAAAATTTGAGCTAACTTAGTAGAGAAGGACATTGAAGCTAAATCTATGAATGTGTCTTTCCTGGACTGCATTGTAGCTAACTTCCCATTGCTAACCAAATAGCCAAAATGTTGTATTTATTGGCTTTGACAGCTCTTCAGTTGAAAACAATGCCCTGCCTTTTATTTACAGATTCTCTAGATTATCTCCATTGTCATTGTAAAATGGTGAAAGCAAGTAAAGAAATTGCCCCGGAAAAGAACTATAAACAGGTCAATCTACTGAAATCGATATTTCATAGAAATAATTTTTACTTTGACTTTTTATAAATAGATGCCATATATCACCTAATAATAAAACCTAATAATTTAGAGATTTTGTTGTAGGAGGAAGGAGGATTAAACATTCTGGGCCAGATTCAGAAAACACTTACGCTGTCGTATCTATGCCCCTTATTCACAATACTAGATACGCCTGAAATATGGCTTCATCCGACCGACGTTAGTCTTAGTACGCCGTCGTATCTTGGGTGCATATTTACGCTGGCCGCAAGGGGCGCCTCCGTCGATTTACGTGTCAAATATGCAAATGACCTAGATACGCCGATTCACGAATGTACTTGCGCTCGTTGTATTAAGCTACGCCGTTTATGTAAGGCGTACGTCCAGCGTAAGTTTACCCCTCATAAAGCAGGGGTAAGACATGTTAAGGTATGGACGTCGCAACAGCCGTCGATTTTTACGTCGTACGTGAATGGGGCTGGGCGTAGGTTACGTTCACGTCACAGGCATTGAGCCGGCGTATGTTAGGGAGTAAATTCAAGGTGATACTGAGCATGCGCGCGCATGCGCCATTTGTTTGGCGCTTCATTTACATGGGGGTCACGATTAATTTAAATACATCACGCCCAGCTTCCACCTACTTTGAATTAGGTTGGCTTACGCTGGCCTATTTACGTTATGCCGGCGCAACGTTGTCGGCGAGTGCTCTGTGAATAGTGATCTTCCCTCTCTATGTTATGTCGGCGTAGCGCATATCAGATGCGCTACGCCGCTCTAAAGATACGCCAATGTATCTGAATCCCGGCCTCTGTATGTATAAAAATGAAATTCTGCATTAAATTATGTTGCAGAGAAGAGTTGTCTACACGGTTGCTTAATGTTCAGTGTCTCATTGTAGCAACAAATCCCTAATCAGATTGTGGTCTTTCGAGAACTCTCCTTCCCTCAATGGCAATGGTAATTTTAGAATTACTAAATAGGATAAAGGCCCACAAATGTTCACAGAGCATACGCTGAAGAGTGTCTGTGTCTGGCTCCAAGATCAAATTTTTTCATTATTATTTTTGTCAGTCTTCTGATAAGATCCTGACCTTTGAACTCTATTGTGCTTTGCCATAGAAGCCTGGGACAATGTGGATGGAATATGCCAATATTATGATAAGTGGTTTGTATTCTATAAGCCTTCCAGCACTAGAATCTTTAGGATTTCTTACAAATAAAAATAAATAAAAATACTGAGTATTACCGTGAATCAGCCCCTTTATTTCAGCCAGGTTTTTTATCCTACAAGTGGGGATCAAGCACCAGCCTGCTTACCATACTCTTGCCTTTTTGTTTCATTAATGGGTTTGTTTTTCAACTGAGAAGTCTTTGATGGATCAAAAGACATGTAAATGTGAACATCTGCACAGAAAAGTGCAAATATAAGTAAGCCTTGTCCCTCATGTTCATTGTTATGTTGAGCTGAGTATTTTTAATTAGATTACACACATGCTGTTGTAGTATCTGGAATATGTGATCAAACTATATGGTAGCTATGTTGCCTGAGAAATGCTTAAAGGGTACCTCCACTTTCGTGGGGAAAATAAAGAAAAAATAATATAGCACATATAATTGTGACACTAATCATACTGTGTCACAATTATATTTGCTATATTGAATGTTATTAAAAATCACCTTTCCTTTTCATTCTGCAGCCGCTGTAATTGTCTGAGAATGCATTGCAATATGGCTACCTGGAGATATTCTGTACACAGAGTGTGTAATGACCACTCCCCAAAAACATAATTTCCTGGCACCCCCTGCAACAAAAATGCAGTTTTTAGAGAGATACTTTCAATGGGAGCACATCTAAAGGGATGCAGGTCCAGCAGATTTCCTCATTAGTGCTCTGCAGCTGCACACCTGATTGTTAATTATGAAACCACTCCCATTAGACCCACTTAGTACAGGGTCACAGACAAACACACATGGATTTCTTCAGAACAACAAAAGGTAGGAATCTGCAAAAAAGGTTGTTATAATCCTTGCAATGTACATCAGTCACCATGAGGGGAATGTTTTTGTTTTTTTCAACAAAAGTGGAGTTACGCTTTGAATTAAGGTTTACTATGACAAAAGCACCCATGTACCCCAACTAAGGCTGCCCATCTGTAACCTGAAAATTACCCCTTTTACTAGAATAATGTGGAATTTAACACAGAAATAAAAAAATGCTAGTAAGTGCAGTTTTTTGATAGAAGAGATTTTGTGTGTCTATTCTGCCAATAAACCCTTCTTTCCTCTTTATGTTAGCAACTTTTTAAAATATACACTGCTTGCTGTGCATTTGCTGCTCACTGTGCACTGGGCTGCGTGTAGCCTAGTGCCAGGATGGTGCAACATAATTGCGTATATGCAGGAGTTGCATCATCACAAACCATGCTGTGGCTGAAGAAGGAAGACACTGACCTTGGACAGAGCATTATTGAAGATGGCAAGATGGATATGTGGTGGGGCGTGAGAGCGGGGAGCTTTAATGCTGGAACAGGTCAAACCTAGAGGTGGGTTTGGCAAGTGTTTAATGCGCAAGTGTTCCTTGGCACTGCAGTGCCCAAACCTGCTCAGAAATGTTGATGTATCTTTGACTTCAGAGTTGCTTTTCAAGTCTAAGTCAGGCCATAGACGGTGCCAATTTTTTTTTCCTGCAGCCACTGGTTGCAGGAAAGAAATTAGCATGATTCCCCCATGAATACAGACAATGCTGACAGGGGATTCCCTCCTTTTGAGCAATAGGAGAAGACAGTGATTATTGCTAGCGACTATAGAAGCTGTTTGCGATAATTGCAAGTGAATCCGGCAGGCTGGTTGTACCCAAGTTGATCAATCGATCAACTTGGTACACTCAACCTGCACAATAATGGTTTGAATCTCGGCCGGTTCAGCAGGAAACGTGTATGGCCAGCCTAAGAATAGCTGATTAGCAAGTGTTCAAAACATTGAGGTTCTTGCCCTATCATAAGTTGGGTATACACTGTAATGCTGTGTACACATGGTCGGAATTTCCGACAACAAATATTCGATGTGAGCTTTTGGTCGGATATTCCGACCGTGTGCAGGCTCCATCGGACATTTGCTGTCTTAATTTCCGACAACAAATGTTTGAGAGCTGGTTCTCAATTTTTTTCGACAACAATAGTTCCTGTCGGAAATTCCGATCGTCTGTATGCAATTCCAAGGCACAAAAATCCTACGCATGCTCGGAATCAATTCGACACATACTCAGAATCATTGAACTTCATTTTTCTCGGCTCGTTGTAGTGTCTTAACGTTTGGAATTTCCGACAACATTTGTGTGACCGTGTGTATGCAAGACAAGTTTGAGCCAACATTCCGTCAGAAAAAAATCCACGGTTTTCTTGTCGGAATGTCTGATTGTGTGTGTACGTCGCATTAGAATTTTGAACAAAAATTCTTAGGAAAATGTGTACAAAAATTCTCAATACATTCAAATGTCGTTCAAAAGTAGTTCAAGATTTCACTTTTAACATTCAATTTTGGAATGAATGGTCTTTACTAAACGAAAAACCACATAAACTGTTAGAAATTGACACATTCAATCCGGCTGCTTTTGAATTCTCTTCAATCAGTCAATGTGGTCCAAAACTAATGTTGATTTGACCCCAATAATAATTAGAAAAAATAATGTTCTTACAACATTCTTACAATCAAAAATGTCCATCAAAATGTTAATAGTGTATACCCAGATATAAACTTCTACACAAAACAAATTCTCCAGCACTCAATTTTTTCTTAACACAAGGTTCTACATTTTCATACATTTAGAAAAAACTTTAAGGTTGATGCCTAGACAAATGACTAAGTACAGAGTTGAACTACATACTGTATATGTAAATTGGCGCTGCGTCTCCCAGTCTGTGTGCTGTTGTAAAGGGGGTGGTAGGAAACCAGTTCCATCATTATTATTATTTTTTTTTAACCACTTAAGGACCAAGCCTCTTTCTGAGATGTGTTGTTAAAAACATATTTTTTTATAAAAAATTACTTAGAACATTATGCATTTTTTTTCTTACACCCTAGTAAATAAAATGGCGGTCGTTGCAATACTTTATGTCACACCATATTCGAACAGCGGTCTTACAAGCGCACTTTTTTTGGAAAAAGTAAACTTTTTTTGTTAAAAACTAAGGCAACAGTAAAGTTAGCCCAATTTTTTTTATATTGTGAAAGATAATGTTAGGCCGAGTAAATTGCTTCAAAATTGCGCCCGCTCATGGAATGGCGACAAACTTTTACCCTTAAAAATCTTCATAGGCAATGTTTAAAAAATTGTACAGGTTGCATGTTTTGAGTTACAGAGGAGATCTAGGGCTATAATTATTGCTCTTGCGCTACCGATCACGGTGATACCTCACATGTGTGGTTTGAACATTGTTTCAATATGCGGACACTGCTCACGTGAGCTCAGCGGGATGGGTCGTGTTTAAAAAAAATAAAAATAAAATGTCTTATTTATTTTCCTTTTTATTTTTTACACTGTTCTTTCAAAAAAAAATTAGATCACTTTTATTTCTAGTACAAGAAATATAAACATCTTTTGTAAAAAAAAAAGCATGACAGGACCTCTTAAATATGAGATCTGGGGTCAAAAAGACCTCAGAACTCATATTTACACTAAAATACAATGAATAATAATAATAAAAATATTTTGGCATTTGAAAAAATGAAAAAAAAAATGGCTCTTTAAAAGCTATGGGTGGAAGTGATGTTTTGACTTTGCTTCCGCCCGGCTATAGTAGGGGGACGGGTGGGGGCCATCTTCCCCTCACTCGTCTCCATACCCAGCCTTCAAGAGCACCCGATCGCTTCTGCCACTGCCTACGGCTCTGGTAAGCGGCCGAGGGCAGTAAAAGTAACAGAGACCACTATTATCGGAAACAGGACCACCGGCTGAAAAGGAGGAGCTTGCTGCTGCCATAACAGAGATATCCCTCTTCAAACAGTCGACGTATATCGTCGTGCGGTGGTCCGGAAGTTGTTAATGAATACATAATGTGTATTTATATCTTCTTGGAGTTAAGCTTTAAGCAATGATTAATTTATTTTTGTTTTATACTTATATTTAAATATTACAGTTGACATTTAAATTAATCAAAAGAGATATAAAATAGACAACCGTGACTCATAATGTTGACCACAGTTTTATTCAGATGGCATCCAGTTATAGTCCAAACATGTTGTTTAGCATGATGGCCAGACTCGTAACCATAATTGTGGGAAATAGTCATGTAAAACCTTGCTAAAGAGAGTAGTGCTGAAATGGCTGCTCACAGCTGGTAATGAAAATCTGACATTTACTCTGTATTTGTGCTGTTTGAAGCTCCTGGCCATTACAGGGAACATCAGCCTGTCTTTCAGGCTGCCTGCTCTGCCTTTCAAAGATGTTTCAAGAGTATAGAATCATTTTTGTGGATTTAAAAGTGAAGTTCAGAAAAAAGCAAGCCAGCATATTTTTCCTCTTAGAGTGCCCATCACCCCTACGGGAAGTCAAAAGTTCATTTCATAGTGAATCTCCGGGCTTCATGGCCTAATGTATATTTAATCCTAGCAGTGTCTCACACAGATTTAAAGTGTACTCCAGAATTTCAAAGGAGAATTGCACTAAAGCACACATTTTACATTTTAACTGGGAAGATTTATATTTGCATAGCTCCCAACTGTAACCTCTGTTAGAAAGATTGTCACTCTTTTTAAACCAAATCCCTCTGTCTCTCATTCATCCTCATTCATCCTGTTTTTGGTTTAGTTTAGAAATAAATGTACAGTATATATATATATATATATATATATATATATATATATATATATATATATATATATATATATTTAGTTTTTTTCTATCGGTTTTTTATCCATAGGATAATTTTAAAACATGTTCTATTTTTTTTCACCGATGGAAAACCAACCGATGGGGCCCACACACGATCGGTTTGTCCGATGAAAGCGGTCCATCTGTCTGTTTTCATCAGACAAACCGATCGTGTATACAGGGCTTTACTGTAAAAAATTTGCTTTACAACCACCTTAAATTCATCATGGTCTACATGATTTGGGGTGTGGCAATTGAGTACCAATTGCCTAAATAATTTGTATTGAAAGGTGTCCTATTTTTCTCATGTCAAAAAGTTGGTAGGTATGTATTTGTGAGTTTGCCACGTGTACATTATATGCTTCCTTTCTCCAATTCCTGGATTACTATGTCAAGCCACTTTGAGTCCCTCTTTCCTTCACAGCCATCTATAGTGTCCATGTTGTGGAGGTAGAAAAGTGTGTGCACCAGGTCAAAAAATCACCATATGGGATTTCATTAAATATATTGTATATGCAGAGGGGTCTTTTGGAAAGAAATCAGAAGAAAATGGCTGCATGTTCAAAGTAAAGGCACTATCTAAGACCGCCATAATAACTCTACAGCTTTGTCATCATTTTTGTGGTATTCTGTAAAGCTGTGTATGTTTTGCATTTATTTTGTAAAGAATGTCTTGTTTTATTGATGTACATAACACCATCTGGACACCTAATACACTTATTCAGGTAGCGCACATAGGGTTGATCCGCAGTTGTTTACTTTGCGAGCGTGAAAGCTCTCAGATAGGTACTGGCAGTTTTTCTGTACAAAGAATGTGTCAGTTCATCTGTTTATACAGGTAAATAGACAACTTTTTACTGATTAGAAGGTTCTCCAGGTTTTCTGGTTGCCTTTTTTGACAGCTTTGGGAAAAGCATAGTAATAATTTTTTTCTCTCAGGATTCACACAACTTTCACCAAAGTTTCATACAGTGAAAAATGTGTAGATTCAAATAGAAAAATGTGTGAATCGTAGGTAAATTTTGTTTGAATCTTGAGTAAAAATGTTGCTAAATAGGCATCTAGTGGTACATTCACACTTGCAGTCCTAACCATGCCAGGGGAAAATTCAACCCTTTGGTATGATTTCTTTGTGAAGTGTGATGCCGCGTACACTTTTTTTCAGCGTGAAAAAAAACGTTGTTTTTTAGCATGAAAAAAAACGTTGTTTTCCAACTTCATCATTAAAACGACGTTGCCCACACACCATCGTTTTAAAAAAATGATCTAGCAAAGTGCGGTGACGTACAACACGTACGACGGCACTATAAAGGGGAAGTTCCATTCGCCTTGGGGCTGCTTTAGCTGATTCCGTGTTAGTAAAAGACGATTCACGCTTTTTTGTCTGTTACAACGTGATGAATGTGCTTACTCCATTATGAACAGTAGTTTTACCAGAACGAGCGCTCCCGTCTCATAACTTGCTTCTGAGCATGCGCGGGTTTTTAACGTCGTTTTAGCCCACACACGATAATTTTTTACAACCAGAAAAACTACATTGTTTAAAACGACGTTAAAAAATGCAGCATGTTCAAATTTTTTTTTGGTCGTGTTTCAGAACCTGAAAAATTATGTGAAGCCCACACAAGATCATTTTAAATGAAATTTTTTTAAAACAACGTTTTTTTCTTGCCAAATGATTGTGTATACGTGGCATCAGTGCTCCAAACCATGCGTGGAATTGTTTAAGCTTGCTATGCCCAGAACCACTTGGAAGAGGCGTCTCTGGGTCCACTTCCCTTGGGGTTCAGTATACTTTGTGCAAATTGTGCCTGAGCACAGAACTCCCCTTAGATCACTAAGCACAGAAGTGAAGGGATCACTGTGGTCTGGTTGGCAAAGGTGATTATGTAAATGTGCCTGGAAATGCTTCCTTATGATCCAGTATGAGTGCAGACCAGCAAGGAGTGAGCAGGGCGGACACAAGAACTTAGGCATGGTTCAGTTTACCTTAGCCCAGTGTGAGTGAAGTCTGGTGTTTCTATGGGGAAGAGTTGTATACCCCTGTATATCTTCCCGAATACCACTAGCTGTATGTTATATGGTGCTCTGTTTTGTGTTTGTATTGTAAAAGTTAGGCTTTGATTAAGTAGGTAGAAAGGTAGCCTTCTACATCTAGGGGTACATTTACCATTGTTTCACCTAAGATTTTTAAATTTTTGTAATCGAATCCTAAATATTAACCCCATCACGCCTAATGCCCTGTAGACACGATCGGTCCATCCGATGAAAACGGACTGATGGATTTTTTCATCAGTTATCTGATGAAGCTGACTGATGATCAGTCGTGCCTACACAATCGGTTAAAAAAACAATCGTGTCAGAACGCGGTCACGTAAACCACGTATGACAGCACTATAAAGGGGAAGTTCAAATCCAATGGCGCCACCCTTGGGGCTGCTTTAGCTGATTTAGTGTTAGTAAAAGACGATTCGCGATTTTCTGTCTGTTACAGTGTGATGAATGTGCTAGTTTTACCAGAACGAGCGCTCCCGTCCCCTAATTTAGTCTGAGCATGCGTGGATTTTTAACCGATGGACTTGCCTACAGACGATCGTTTATTTCCTATAGGTTAGTTAACCATCAGATAATTTTAAAACAAGTTCCTAGTTTTTTAACCGATGGATAAAAAACCGATGGGGCCCACAGCTGGACTTTACCTTGTTTTCAGGACAACTTGGGCTTTCAATTGGTTGTAAGTGGTAATGGATATCTCCTGATTTGTTTTATTGTTTTTTATTTTTTATTTAACTGTACATTTCTATCATAACCTATCACCAAAGAACTACTCAAAATAAATCCTCCTGCTCCGGACATTCACAGTGATACCACATATGTGTATGTTAGTTGTATGTACCTGTAGTACAGCCCAGAAACAATAGTGCACTTTTTTTTCTTTTTTTTTTAACGCTGATACTAATTAAAAAAATGCTTTTTAAAATAAATTCCTGGCCAAATAATACTGACCCTGACCTTGACCTTTGACCCTTACTTGACCTGAACACTAACCCTGGCGCTGACCTAGATCAAACCTTGATCTAGCTATTTTTTATTTATTTTTTATTATTATTTATTTATTTATTTTGTACACACACGTTCTTTCTCTCTCTGCAAGGAAAGAGAGAGATACAATGTATATCTCCTCTCCATTCACAGAGAGAGAAACACAGGGGCCGGCTTCACAGTGACTGATCACTGTGATAGCCAATCAGAGGCTATCACAGCAATCAGAAGACCCTGAACCGGGAGATCCGAGTCCCGATTGTTAGTATGGGACCTGGGGCTGCCGCTGAGACTCTGGTCTCTGTGCTGGAAATGTGATGTGCGGCGCACTCCCAGCACAAAGGGAGAAACACTTAGGCCGCGTACACACGGTCGAACATGTCCACTGAAACTGGTCCGCGGACCAGTTTCCGCGGACATGTCCGACCGTGTGTACGGCCTAGCGGACAGGTTTCCAGCGGACAAAAGTTTCTTAGCAAGCTAAGAAACGTGTCCGCTGGAAACATGTCCGTCGGACATGTCCGATGGTTAGTACACCTAATCAGACATGTCTGCTGGTTATGACGTGTAACCAGCGTCCCGAAATCCCGCGCATGCGTCAAACTGATTCAACGCATGCGTGGAAGCATTGCACTTCCGTGTTTGAGAACGTCGGTGTCTTCTACGTCACCGCATTCTCTGTCCGCGGGGATTTTGGTCTGATGGTGTGTACATACATCAGACCAAAAGCTCCCAGGAGACATATCCGATGAAACGGACCGTTTTCATCGGACATGTCTCCTCGTGTGTACGGGGCCTTATATGCGGCCCCACAAGAAAAAAAACAGTCCAGTAGACATGTGCACACTGAAATATTTTGTTTCGGAATTTTGTTTTCGTCCGAAAAATAAATTGATTTAGTTACTCCCGAAATTTGTTTTTATTTTTTTAGTTTCGTTAAAAAATGCACTCGTCTGAAAATCCGAATTAATTAAGGTTGAATCTGTCATTGAAGGCTTATGGTGTCCGTCGAATGTTCTAAGATTTGACGGAGCAACTAAACTGTATGACACCGCAATCGTACATGTTCCGCCTACAAGCTATAAAATAATTCTAATGTTGTATGACACTAGTAATAATTATATTTATGAATTATTATTACTAGTCAACCAACATTCAAATTCTTCTATAGCCTATGGGCCGAGCATTTGACCAGTTAGCCCATAGTGCCCCGCTAGCGGCTGAATAGGACTCCTAAAACTATGGTAAAACTAGCGGCACTTTACCGCTAACGCCCGGCGCAGTCAGTGTCAAAGGGCTCTCAGTGTTTGCAGCCTGAGCTGTAGTGGCTAGGCTTGCCAAAGCTTATTTATATCTGAAATTTGATTGAATGCTTACCCACTGTTTTTTTAAACCAATAATAAACAACCATGGCCTTTAATATCCAACAAGTTGTCTGCTGTCTTTTTTATTTATTAAAGTGGAGTTCCACCCATTTTTTCATGTTTGGCTGTGCTGCATGCCCTTAGTGCCTAGTTTTCATAATGGACAATCTCTTTTCTTTTTTTGGATAGTAAATACCCTTTTTGCTGTTTTTATCCTCAGCTTCCTGTCTTAATCGCCTAGGCGATTAAAGCATAAGGCGATTTGCAAGGGTTCCTGGGATATCAGCGCCTACAGCAGCTCCTCCCTGTAGGCGATCGCCTAGGACACGTCACAGGTCCTAGGCGATCTCCTGTCCAATCAGACGGCGCAGCGCCGCGCGCGCATGCACAGTGCCGCAGTTGGTGCCCGGCCGTGAAGCCGAAAGCTGTCACGGCTGGGTGCCCACAGTTGAAATGAAGACGCCGGCCGGCCGGGGAGGGAGGGAGGGAGAGGAGCGGAGCCCCGGCACACTTTTTGTAGCTGCTGACTTTTAATAAACATAAAAATTGGCTGGAACACCCCTTTAAGGTTAAGATTTAAGTTTTAATTCCCGTCTGCTTTCCCATGACTTTATGCATATAAATAAAGTTTTGTTAGCTCATGTTGTTTATTCACATCTAATATCTTTTAAACATTATATAAAAAAATAATTGAAAAGACTGAATTTCTTTTAACAGCAAATTTTAGTAATATGTATGAACAAATATAGAAACAAAAGGTTTTGACATGGAGAAAAGGACTAAATTGAATTTTTTGGAAACAAATAGAAATGTGAATGTGATAAGCTATTCTTTGTAAAAACGAAATATTTTGATTGAACATGGAATTGCTTTCTTTGTTTTTATGACCAGCCCTTATTATTATGAGACCCATCACTTCACAGTGGGAGGTGTGACTAAATAGTTTGACATAAGAAACTAATCAAGATTAAGGAGTCAACAGCATTGCTGCAGCAAACACAAGATCCTAAACTGCAAAATTAATTTCGAGACTGATAGCAACACTATCTATCTTCTAGAAAAATAAATAAATAACCCAAATGTATAAATGTACCTCACCATTGGCCCTTTGTCTTCTGTGTGTAGCTTGTATTTCTGATAATCCTCACTAAACATTACGTATGAATGGAAGATTACAATTTTCAGCTTGGATATTAATGTTATCTTCCCAAAGCAAATTCACCATGGGAGGCTAGACTACAATGTTATAGAGCAGACTGAAGCAATGCAGATATTGTATTTACTCGCAATATATTTTCTGAATATAGGGTGCATATGTAAATGAACAGAATTGCACATTTCTGCTTTTAGAAGATTGAAGGCATGACTTGTTCCTGAAACAGTAACTTTGCCATTGGCTCAGAGCGCTGATCGGGAATCGATCGGCTGCTGGTTTTCAAGTATGCTCGTCTGACAGAAGCCGGCCAAACGGCATCACACGCCGGACTGTCGACCGCTTTTTATTGAAAAACATCCAAACCGCATGTACGATGCTTTACAGGACATTATGATTTGGAAAAGCTCCAACACTTTCAGGTAGCACGATAGCTTGTACGCTCCCTCGCACACCTTCCTGGTGGCCTATGCCTGCGAGGGAACTGGCCAATGAAAATATTCATGAAGCAGGATAGGACGAGCTAGCTTCAATATTACCAAGAAGTATCGGAGCTTTCAATGATCAGAACAGCCTGGCTTTTAGGCAAAGCAGCAAGTGCTAAAGGCTGCTGTAGGTATAATCTGGAACTGTAGGTCTAATACAGTACTTATAAAAGTGAAAGGCCTCGCGCTATGGAGTCGCAAAGAGTGCTTAGTAATAAATGTAAAAAATGATTATGCTGCTCCCCTCAAAGTGCATAGGTGCTATCTTTGTCTGATTTGGGGTGTGTAATGGTAGGGGGCGCTGTAACTGTTCTTTTATATATTAAATTGTGACAATACATTTACATATACAAATTAAAGTGCATAGTGCTAATTAATAATATAGTGTACAATTCATATAACCTAATAATCCAGTGCCAAAATTGATTAATAAGAGTGATTCAAAATATTTTGGTGGTATTTATTCACGACTCTTTTGCAATATAAGCGAAAAAAGAGCATAAATGTGGAAAAAAATATATGATTTCTTATTTATTCTATTTTAAAAGTCATAAATTTAAGCCAAAATGCATGGGCTAGTACAGAGGTATTGAATAAGGAGACCAAACAACAATTTGATACAACATTTTTATTTAACTTTGGTAAAATTGGCCACGGTGTCATCCATAAAATGTGGGGGCGGGGTTACAAAAATTTTCTCAATAAATAAATTAAATTACAAAAGGCCAAATTGGCTAAACTTAAAACTTTAAAATCAAATTAATTTCTGTCCATCCAGCAAAAGCTGGACGACTACTCCCCCCATACAGACGACCCCATGACTTATTATGACAAACTGACAGGTAAGGGTGGGCGGGCGGGCGATGCTGCTTGTCAGGAGATGTGACTGAGCAAATCGCCTCAGCCTCTCCCTTATATAGGCTCGTCCAGTGCGGGTTTTACCTCACGCGAACGGACCTATCAGAGAAGGGGGCTGCCGCAGCTGACCAATCAGAGGCTGTTACTACCCCAGAGCGCGGCAGCCCACTTCTCCCTCTGCTCTATCCCATGCAGGCTCAGCATACTGCCGTAGCCTCACATGGGCTAGTACAGAGGTATTGAATAAGGAGACCAAACAACAATTTGATACAACATTTTTATTTAACTTTGGTAAAATTGGCCACGGTGTCATCCATAAAATGTGGGGGCGGGGTTACAAAAATTTTCTCAATAAATAAATTAAATTACAAAAGGCCAAATTGGCTAAACTTAAAACTTTAAAATCAAATTAATTTCTGTCCATCCAGCAAAAGCTGGACGACTACTCCCCACCGGCCGGGGCCAACCGCGAAGCTGTTGGCCGAGGCCCCCCCACCACCGTGGCTGATTCGATCATGGACTGGATACCCATATTAAAAATGTCCAGGCCAATGCCTGACAGATGAATTTGGTCAACCCGAAACAACCCAGGCAAAAAACCCTCTAACTCGGAATGACGAAAGGAAGAGCCACCAATTGAAGGCATAAAACTATGAATCGTCCTATTTAGCCGTCTGCGGATTCTATCCACGTAGAAAAGGGTGCCGTGCGGCGACCATAACAGCCTGGGAACCATCTCAGAATATACTAACACTGAACCTGGGAACATTTGAGTTATGGAATAGAGATCCCTTTTCATTTCACATAAGTCCCATGTGTTGAATTTACCCAAGTCATTAGCCCCCACGTGGATAACTATCACTTGGGGTTGAGGCCAGACAGAAGACAAATAAGCTAGGTGGTCTTTTAAATTGCGCCACCGCATACCTCTAACACCTGACCATAAAATTAAAAATAAATCAGGATCAAGCCCCAGGTTAGCAGAGTATGATCTGGATCCGGAGTGCTTGTAAGCCCAGAACACGTAGGAGTGACCTATGACCCAAGCGATATTCCTGGATAAATCTGAAAGAGAATCATAAAGTTAGAAGACTGGGACGAACATATAACTTATATCTATTGCTGCCCCACCTGCCCACTTTTTTAACCTTACTCTCTGAAAAACCTATAGAATCAGCTGTGGTGGCAGCGCCAATTCGGAAAGAATGGGAAGAAAATTGGTACCCAGATAAATTCAAGCGCTTCAAACAGGAGGCCAAAACAGCTGAGAACTGGTACCTAGTTAGAGAGGACAAGTCTTCATGAATAAAAAAGGAATCGTTACTCAATGGTCTGACCAAAAGATAATTACGAACATGAAACACGGGACAGATAGCCTCATTAGGAGAACTGGATAAAGAAAACCACTGGCCAACCTGAGAGGACTTTGATCTGGACAAAAACAGACGGACAGAACCGACGTCAAACTGAACATGAGAAAAACGGAGAAATGAAAAAGCGTTTCTATTTGCTGCAGTAAACTCACCTAACCGAAGGGCTCCAAAGAATGCTATAGAGAAAGCAGCCTTAAAAAGCAAAGATTCGAAATTGGATGAGCAGACATCTTGAAGGATCTGAAGAAGATCGATCAAAATGGGGATAGATATGGGACGCCTATTATCTAAAGAGGGCCTAGACTTTTTGAGGCCCTTCAAAACCTGAGTGATCTGAAAGAAAGAGGTAAGAGCAGGAAGGCCTGCAAACTTAAGGAAAAAAGAAACTCCAGCCAATATTTTACCTATGGAAGCCGGGGACAGATTAGACTGAATGAGAAAGGACAAAAAAGACAAAGCCACGTAAGAAGACACATCTAGTGGATCCAAACCCAATGGTTGACAGAAAGAGCACCATTTGTGCCATGAAAGCCTATAATCCCTCCAGGTGTTTTCCGCTACTGAAGCCTTGAGATTCCGGAATATTATTCCCAAATTAAGCCCCAGAGGAAGTCTGGGCAAGGGGTGCCATGTTGATCCGCTGATGGCGCCAACTCTCGGAATCTCTTGAACTGTGAACGAGATAAAGAATCTGCTATGTTATTTTCTTTACCTGCAATATGCTCAGCTCTCAACCATATATTACAGTTCATACAATGAAGTACAAGGAAACGCAATAACCTCAGAACGGGATCAGACTTAGAGGACAGAGTATTGATGGCAAAAAAGACACCTTTATTATCCGTATGAACTAAGATTCTACGATTCCTAAAGATGTCTTCCCACACAACCACCGACACAATCACTGGAAAGAGCTCCAACAGAACTAGATTTTGAAGTATCTCCTTCTGGAGCCAATCAGGGTGCCAGGACTGGGCGCACCAGCGCCCATCCAAGAAAGCCCCGAACCCAGCAGAGCCAGCTGCATCGGTGAAGAATTCCAACTGAGAACTATTAATAAAGTCCATTTGCCAGGCCGAGGAACCATTAAACTCATTTAAAAAAGCATCCCAAATTCTTAGATCATCCTTGATGCTTTTTGAAATTCGGAAATGAGCGTAAGGGTTCACCATACCTTTTATGGCTAACGAGAACCTGCGCGAAAATACCCTCGCCATAGGGATGACTCTGGCTGCAAAAGCAAAAAGACCCAGCAAAGATTGTGCCTCCTTTAAGCACACCTTCTTACTGACAAGAAAGGTTGCAATCATAGACTTCATTTTATGTATCTTCTGTTGTGGCAATCTGAATTCCATTCGTTCGGAGTCAACCGTGATCCCCAAAAATTCAATAACTGTCGTGGGAAAAACTGTTTTCTCCTGGGCCAGAGGCACGCCAAAATCATGACAAACGTCAAAGAAAACCTGTAAAGCTTCCATACACACTGATGACCCCCGGGGACCTAAAAACAAGAAGTCATCTAGATAATGTAGGATAAGGCCATGAGGGATAACGACTGACACGACCCAATGTAAGAAGGAGGAAAAAGCCTCGAAATAAAAGCATGACATAGAAAACCCCATTGGCATGCATTTATCAAAATAATATTTATTCAAAAATTGAAAACCCAAAGAATTGAAGCCTTGTGGATGCACGGGAAGAAGGCGGAAAGCCGACTTAATATCAGCCTTTGCTAGCACAGCCCCTTGCCCTGCTTGCCTCAAAAGACACAAAGCCTCATCAAATGAGGCGTAGCAGACTGGAGCCTCCACAGAGGCAACTTCGTCATTGAGTGACGAATGCGGTGGGTAAGATAGGTGGTGGATCAGTCTGAACGCACCCAGCTCTTTCTTGGGTACGATGCCCAAAGGGGACAACCGGAAATTAGAGAATGGCGGGTCATTAAAGGGGCCAGCCACCCTACCCTCAGACAATTCTTTGCAAATTTTCTCGAGCACTAAGTTAGAGTGCATGGATACCGATAGTAAATTTTTAACTGGTGTACACCCTGAACCAGTAAAGGATGGCACTAAGAAACCATTGGCAAAACCTTCAGTTAGCAGAGCCGCCATCCTGTGGTCTGGATAGCGCTCGAGCCATGGGCGCATTCTTGCCAGGCTCACCGGAGTCGGGGCCTTTCCCATGTGTGTCCTTGGGTCCTGAATGAGAGGAACTAGCGGCAGCTTTACGAAAACATCTGCTCGCCGCGTGAGTACCGCCACAATAAGAACACTCATGTTTGTATCTACAATTCAATAAGAATTTACATTGACCCTCATTGAATGCAAAGCATACACCCTTCCTGACTGGACTCTGACCATTTGAAGCGGGGCGAGGGGTGAACTGGGGCCTAGGTGGCAGCATAAGGTTTAACCATAAACCAACGTCCTTAGCCCCCCAATGCAGCGATGGGTGCACAGCTAGTTTTTGACGGAAATTCTCGTCATATGAGAACCATGCGGAGCCGCCAAAGTGGCGAAAGGCCTCCGCAATAATATCCAGGTGTTGGAATAAACCTGAGCACTTCCCCGGGAAGCGTTCTCCCATAACTGCTGAATAGATACAGAACGCTTGCAGCCAGTTTTGAAATGTCTTAGGAACCGCTCTCCTCCTATCTTCCTCTGTTCTTTCGCTGGACTGCCTGTCAGATTTAGCCAAAAACTCCTTAGAAGCAGGGAGAAGTGATAATATATCGAGATATTCACCCCTCCAAATTTTTTCTTTGACTGACTTAGACAGATGAAAACCCAGCGGGGATAAACTGCAAGGGAGGGGTTCCTTAAAGGAAGACTCGCTGACCATAGCAGCCGAGGATCTGAGGGGTAAAGTATTATTAACAGCAGGACACCTCACACTCGATCTGACAGTAACATCCTTATTTAGCAGAGAGGGATGACCAGCCTCATGCCACACCACACCAACCTCCTCCATATCAATAGCATTATCGCTATTTCCAGCACCAGTCTCCTGTGCACTCTGACTTACTGTGCATGCCTGAGTACTCAGACTCTCACCTGGTTGCACATACATATTTACATTTTGTGAGGTAAAATCCGCATCATGTATACCTTTGAACTGCTGCACAATGACAGACAAAGATTCAATTAGACTAGAAAATGCAGATAACTGGTTAACATTACTGAAAACAACTTCAGGTAAAACATGCTCACCCAAGTCCCCAGGAGGGGGGGAAGAGGCAGCGCTGCTCCCTTGCTGGCAAGAAGCACCTCTTGTTGCAGCTCCCTCAGCTTGAGGAGCTAAATTATTGGTCTTACATTTCTTTTTTCTTCCAGGCTGTTTCCTGGGGGCGCCCACGCTCATCTCTGGTACTGCAGCTGGGCTGACAGATAAAACAGAGCCACTCTCCTCAGACAGGCAACGCTTCAGCCACTCTTCACCTCCCCTGCTCTCCGCCTTCTCTAGGAGTCTACATAAGAGCTCCTCACGGCTGTCCTGCACAGCGCGCTTCATCCTGAGAGAGAGGGAGAGGCGGGCGATGCTGCTTGTCAGGAGATGTGACTGAGCAAATCGCCTCAGCCTCTCCCTTATATAGGCTCGTCCAGTGCGGGTTTTACCTCACGCGAACGGACCTATCAGAGAAGGGGGCTGCCGCAGCTGACCAATCAGAGGCTGTTACTACCCCAGAGCGCGGCAGCCCACTTCTCCCTCTGCTCTATCCCATGCAGGCTCAGCATACTGCCGTAGCCTCACATTCTGCTACATGTCTTTGGTAAAAAAAAAAAAATCCTGTTAAGTGTGTAATAATTTGTTTGTGTGATCACGGACATATGTGCGCAAATGATCATGTACAGATGTGCACAGGTGATCACGGACATATGTGTGCAAATAATCATTGGGAAATATGATTTTACCGTTACATATGTGGGGACAGCTGTTTTTACTATGTGGTGACATGTGTGTGGTGACATGTGTGTGGGGACCTGTGTTTTGGGGACATTGTGTGGGGACATGTGTGTTTTACATTGTGTGTTACTAGGCTGGTGATCAGTGTGTAAAAAGCTGTAAAAAACAGCTCATACACACTGATCACCAACCGGCTGCAGCGATCCGCTCTCCTCTCTGACAACTAATGTGTGAGGAGAGGAGAGCCGATCTGTTTACATCACATGACGGCTGTGATTGGACATGGCCATCATGATCAGGAGGGCCAATCGCAGAGCCCCCCAGCCAATCTGAGATGCGCCATGTTCGGGTCACACAAGCGCATCGGGATCACGCTGCTGCGTGGGCACGTGCGTGCGCAATCCCCCTCCTGAACGTCCACTCAGAAGGAGAGAGCGCCCACCTGGCCGTACATATGCAGGGGCTGGGTGGGAAATTAAAGGGTTCTAGTAAGAGGTCAGACCAAATGATAGGTCTATATTTTATGCTGCCAGTTCTGCACAGAATTCAACCCAGCCATCAATCCACATTTTTACTCATCCTCTTGTCTGCTTGTACATATTCCCCATTAAATGTTGTATAACCCTTATTTAAGGAAAATCTCATAAATGATGAAACTAAACTGCATATCTCTAGAGCAGTTATGTCCCAATAAAATAACTGTCAAAATCTAATGAAGCAGCAAGCCAAAAGTATAAAAAATTGCGAAATTGTGCATAAAGTGTGAGACATGAGCCTCATTTGCTGTAAACAACACTGCGGCAGCAATAGAGGGGACAGCAACAAGAACTCAAATCATCAAAAACAAAGTCACACCATAGAAACGGTATTAGAAGCTTGTTTATCAGTTTGGTTTAATGACACAATTCTGTGCTATAGACACATAATTGGCTAGACTGAAAAGACTCTGCGGCTATAATGCAGAAAATAAATGGCTACAGACAGAGGAGAAGAAATGTTATTGGGGTTCTGATGCGGTATTGAAGTTGTGCTTTCACAAGCCCGATGATGTCATAAATATTGATTATAGAGTGCATGAGGTATTGACATAGTTGTACATGATACTGTTATACTATTGTTCAAAGCGCAACAGTGAAATTGCCATCTCAGTTATGGCAAGTGTTGTTATAGATCACAGTTGAACAGTAGACGTAAAAATAGCCTACATTTTTCAGAGGCCATTCTATGCAAAACCCCAATTATTAAGCTTTAAACATGTTAACGTATATTCAAATTTAATGTGTAATCTTTTAATCTGCAGTTTTCATCAAATAAAATACCTGGAGATCCCGAAATGAAGGTCATGGTTTAGGAAATCCCTGTTATATTGAGATAGTGATGAGTTATAGTTTTATAGCGTTCAATGGGAAAGCTTTGCAAGCTTTTATGATGGGTCAGCTTTTGTAAAGAGTGAACCCAGAGGCCCTTCATCCATGTGCAGTTTCTAAACATTTTGCAGATATACATGGGGCCAACATGCCCTTTTTTTTTTTTTTATAGAATATAAAAAGCAAGTCTTTTGGACAAAGGTGATGATTTACACAAAAAGACAACTTCTCCAATGGGAGGTTTGTGGATACATACATTAGCTACAAGAAGACCAGTCGGTCTTAACCACTGATGGGAAGTGTATTTGCTGCTGAAATAAGATATTATGGGCCAGATTCACAAAAGAGATACAACGGTGTATCTCCTGATACGCCGTCGTATCTCTGAGATCCGTCCGTCGTAACTATGCGCCTGATTCATAGAATCAGGTTACGCATAGATCTCCCAAAGATCCGACAGGTGTAATTGACTTACACCATCGGATCTTAGGCTGCAATTCTAGGCCGGCCGCTAGGTGGCGATTCCATTGCGGTCGGCGTAGAATATGCAAATGACTAGTTACGCCGATTCACAAACGTACGCTTTGCCCGTCGCTGTAAATTTACGTTGTTTCCGTAGAGATACGTGGCGTAAAACTAAACCTGCCCTCTAGGTGGTCTAGCCAATGTTAAGTATGGCCGTCGTTCCCACGTCGGAATTTGAAATTTCACGTCGTTTGCGTAAGTCGTCCTTGAATGGCGCTGGACGCCATTTACATTAACGTCAAAACCAATGACGTCCTTGCGACGTCATTTAGCGCAATGCGCGTCGGGTAATTTTAGGGACGGAGCATGCGCAGTACGTTCGGCCCCGGAAGGCGCCTAATTTAAATGGTCCCAGCCCCATTTGAATTAGGCGGGCTTGCACCGGGCGGATTTACGCTACGCCACCGCAAGTTTACAGGCAAGTGCTTTGTGAATCAAGCACTTACGCTGAAAACTTGCGGCGGTGTAACGTAAATGGGATACGTTACGCCGCCACAGCGTAGCCCAATTCTATGTGAATCTGGCCCTATGTACCCTACCATTTGTAAGACTGTGTATTTATGTTGTAACTTTTCTATGTTTAAAGTAGTTGTAAACCCATACATAAACCGAGTGAAGTGACTGGCCTCAGGTGATTGTAAACCCTTACATACAATATGCCTAGTGAAGTGATTAGCCTCACCTAAGGCCAGGCACTTCACTGGGTATATATAGGGGTTTACGACCACTTTAATGCTGACAATACATAGGTATTTTTTTTATTTTTTAATAAAATAAGACAATAAAGATTCCAATTCGCTGTATTATAATCTATATATCTCTATAGTTTAACAATAACGGGTTTGAATAACATACAATTATGAAGGGTGTGGTTCAATTAAGTGCACATGGTGGCAGACATATGGGTCTAGGCCAAAGGAAGATATTAGCAAACCAAAGTCCTAAATGTACATGTTTGACTATTTGTGTTTATCAAACCAGAATATGGAGATGTACTTGCCCACAAAGACATGGACAATGCAGAAAGCTGGTAAACTGGAGAGGAATATTAGATTTGTACTTGCCAGCAAGGACATGGACAATGCAGAAAGCTGGTAAACTGGAGAAGAATATTAGATGTGGCACTTAATTAAAAATGATGGGGCAGAGTTATTTGCCCGTATCGGAAAGTAAATTTATTTTTGCTAATGTGCTGTAATTGCATTGAAATAGGAGTGCAATTCATTTGAGCATTTAATAACACAAGAGCGTGTGGCTTTTTAAGCTTTCTGTAACAATGGCAGTTTTAACCTCTGTTGTCTCAACCTAAATCATGTAAGAGTTGCTGTAGAGTAATGAGTCTGGCACATTCTTTAAACAGAATCTTCTTTAACTCCTTAGCTGAGATAAGGACACAAACTTCGACTTAACATTGCTCTGAGCTTTAGAACCTCTTTACACCACTGTAAACTCATATGTATTCCTATCTACAAGGAAGAGGAAATGTCCTGCGTAATATTTAGTATCTCCCCTCTCCTATCATGCCCACGATTCACCCATCAGTCACTGGCATGCTATGAAAATGAAAGAAATTACTATTATATCTGTAAAGTTTGCTGAAATCAGAAAATGGCACCAGCAACAAGCACTAGACAAATGTACCATGAAGTGTACCTGGTGATACATTCACTCTTATGACCTACAGGAGAAGTATGACCAAAAAAGCTTTGACCATACCTTTCTTTTAAGTTAGAAATGTGCTTGGGGATCTATGGGTTCATTATTGAAACAGATATTACTCTATTCACGCAAATGACATGGTTGTTTAAACCAAATGTCCAAACAGCCTAGCAATTTAAATAATGTAAATAATTATTAGTCAATTGATAAAATAAAGGTAACCTTTACCACAGCTGATTCTGTGATACCTCAATTTTAGTGTTGTATGAATTACTGCGCTGCTAAGTGTAAATGTATCAAGCTGCTGAACACGGCTACTGAAAAGTGGGAAGCATAAAACAAAATGTGGATAAAAAAGTGTAGCGCTCTGATACTATAAATGATGACATTGAAGTCAAAACAATACGTGAATAATAAATAATGATGGTAGAAAAATACACATATAATGAGGACAAATGAATTCTGTCATAGATGCATAAAGTCCAAAGTGAACCAAGTAGTGAATGAATATCCCAAAGTTCAAAATTGGAAAGTCAATGAAAGTGAGATGATGTCTTCCAAAGAAAAAAATATGTGGATTGAGATGAATTTCAAGTGAAAGAGATATCCCGTCACCAGTGTGAGTGCAGGCTTACCGGAACGTGTGGACTCTGAGAAATATATATTTCCAGAGTCGATCAGGCTTGGTATATGCTGGAAACCACGATATGGAGTTACTTCCGAAAGAGAAAAGCGAATGGCCGTGATACAATAACCTGGAAGATCTCTCACTCAGGAAATGCAGGGGATGGTCATCCGTATTAAAAGTCACATAAGATGGTAAAAAAGAGAAGAGGGGACGCCATAGTGTAACACCGTAAAAAAATCAATAAATGTTTAATTAAAGGTTGCACTTACATATCTGATGAAAATATAGCGCATATCAATATAATGATGGCAACAATGGAGTCATCCCTGACGCGTTTCGTGTAACCACACGTTGTCAAAAGGGTATCGATCTCATGTGGCCAACAAACAAATTTATAATGAGCCCCCAAAACATTCCACTCACCATCTGGGAGGAGTCACTCAGAATTGAAGCACTTCCAGGTGGAGACCGAGTGTGGCATGAGCATGTGCTCCAAATGGTGTTCATAGCCTGCAATAAACACCCTAATAGCCAAAAAATGTAATAAAACAAAGTGTCTGAACATTCCAGACGAGGAAGCGCTTCAAACGAGCGCTTCCTGGTTGTGGCAAGATGGCGACGGGGCGTGCGCTCCAAGCCTCATCTTGGTATGGTGTTCAGATAGGGTGACTAGAATGAGGAAGCGTTCCAAACGGACACTTCCGGGTTTGAGGCAAAATGGCGCCGGAGCGTGCGCTCCAAGCCTCATTCTGGCTCCGTGTTCCAAATAGAAAGCCCCACCGCACTTAACAGCAGGCGAGAGGCTGCGTAGGACGTCAGAGAAGGGGCGGTCAGAATGTAAATGTGTGCGGTTCACCCCTCACTCTGGTGAACGCTATGCGTTCCACATGGGCATAAAAACAAATGTAATCGCATCAACATGATGCGAAAAAATGAGTAAAAAATCTTAGAAAACAATTGTGTTCTATTTCCAGTGTTGGCCATTCCGCTCTATAGTTAAAACAGAAAAAAAACTATTTGGGGCCAATTTAGGTATTTTTCCCGATAGCTAAAAGACGTTCAATTGTATTATAACACCCTGCCCCTGGACTGATCAGAATTGGTCAAAATTATCCTCCATTTGCTGCCTCTGCCCCCTTTGAGGCCCCAAAATTGGACTGTTTGGAAGGTATGTTTCAAGAGATGTTTCTTTCCAATTGAGAAGAAAAACAAATCCACGCTTTAAGCTGTCTCAGTGTTTCCTGTTAATACTGAGTAGGTGCACTGAAAGCTCCATGGACATTACATAAGGCCTATAATTACTAATTAAATTCACAAATTAGATTTCTAGTTGAAATAACACATGCTGGTATTGTATAATCAAATTACTTGTAAAAAGAAGTGTTATAATATATAGGTGATATAGTGTGAAGGGCAATGAAGGATTGTGTAATCAAAGGAGACCTCTAACAAATTATATCTGTCTGATCCATTAATTAAAGTAAGATCTTATTTAAAACGTATTTGCAAGATGAGCAATGTGGAAACAGAAAGGTGGGTTGCAGCACAGTAATCTGGCTCACCAACATTTTTTCACTAAAATTTGATCATTTATTCAAAACCAAGATTACCATAGCACATGGTATGTGTTGCTTGTTTTTCAGACTGATTGTCCAGATGTATTTTTATTTATTATTGCACCCAATAAAAATGCCAATGTATTTTAGGAATTTTGAGAGACTCCCTCTATCAGGGCTAAGGCCCCATACACACGGTCGGTTTGGTCCGATGAGAATGAACCAAAGTTCATTTTCATCGGACCAAACCGACTGTGTGTGTAGGTTATCGGTCTTGTTTCCTTCGGTCCAAAATTTCTAAACATGCTTCAAAACCGAACCGATGGACAGCTGCCCCATCGGACCAAACCGATGGTTAGTACGGAAAAGCATTGGTTCAAAACCCGCGCATGCTCAGAATCAAGTCGACGCATGCTTGGAAGCATTGAACTTTGTTTTATTCAGCACGTCGTGTGTTTGACGTCACCGCGTTCTGACCCGATCGGATTTTGGACTGATGGTGTGTACACATATGAGGCCGTATGGCCACTTCAGAGGAGAACCGATGAAAACGGTCCGACGGGCCAGTCTCATCGGTTTGGTCCGACCGTGTGTACGGGGCCTTAGGGATGTCAGAAAGGACATGATCTAGACCTTCAGCAAGATCCCTGGGAAAGAATTTGAAATGTAAGTACAAGGCATGCTCTAGTCGTTGGTTTGGCAGCCATGTCCTTTTCTGCATTCCTAAGGCTGGCCAAACATGGTTCAAATCTCGGCCAGTTTAGCAGTTATTGGGTGGGCAGAATGTACCAAGTTGATTGATCGATTACTGTAACTTGGGTACAACCAGCCTGCTAGATTATCTTCCGATTAGCACAAAGCAGCTGCTATAATCACTGTCTTCTCCCGGCGGGGACAGCCAGCCCCTGCCCTGCTGCTTGGAAAAGACAATTGCTGATTCCTCTGTCATTACTGTCTGTGTTGATAGGGAAATCATGTTAAAGCGGTTCTCCACCCTAAAGTGGAGTCCCGCTGATCGGAACCCTCCCCCCCTCCGGTGTCACATTTGACACCTTTCAGGGGGGAGGGGGGTGCAGATACCTGTCTAAAGACAGGTATTTGCACCCACTTCCGGCCACACGCTATGGGCAAAAGACGAGCATTCCGTCACATCCCGTCTGTCGCCCGTTGTGTGCTGGGAACACTCGGCTCCCAGCACACAGCGTGTGAGCCAATCGGCGGGCGCAGCGCGACTCGCGCATGCGCCGTAGGGAACCGGGCAGTGAAGCCGCAGCGCTTCACTTCCTGGTTCCCTCAGCGTGGATGGCGGGGGGAGCAGCAGAGTGACGAGCGATCGCTCGTGCTCTGCTGCGATCGGCGCTGGACTCCAGGACAGGTAAGTGTCCTAATATTAAAAGTCAGCAGCTGCAGTATTTGTAGCTGCTGGCTTTTAATATTTTGTTCCCATGGCACATCCGCTTTAATTTCTTTCCTGCAACCCATGGTCGCAGGAAAGAAATTTGCACTGTGTATGGCCGGCCTAAGTCTCGATGAAGGTGATCTCTCTGAACCCTTGAAATGCATTTTATTGTATGCAACAGTAAAAATACATCTACACAAAACAATCTTTCAGGAGCTGTCCTCCTTATATCTTATGATATAGCAAAAGAACTGGGTTGAGAGAAGTACAGGTATAGTATATTACAAACAGCTAAAAGTCCAATGCAACAGCACCCACAGAATGCCAAACCACCATTGCATGTGCATACACAGGCAGACTAAACCAGCTGCCCTGTTGGGGCGTGTATACTGATATAAAAAAACATGAATGTTACCAGTTGAACATGAATGTTACCAGTTGTACATGTACTGCCTTGTCATATGAGCTTTTGAACTGGCAGTGAATGACCTATCATTAATGATACATGTACAGACTGTGCATGTTTCAGTTATGAACAGATGAAGAAGGTTTTCTGGTGTATAATGTATAGACAAGAGGTAAGCATACCTTCCCATGCAAGGTTTAATAATTGCTCTTCCATTAAAACTTAACACATTCAACTTGATTGGGGTTTTCATTTTACCTTATATACCTTTTACAAGGTATACAGTACCTTAACTTATATTTCTAAACTAAATTCATACAGTCCAACTGCAGTAATTATGCTAAGGACAACTTGGTCACAGGAGCCAGAAATGTAACTGATCCAAATGTCATGTAACATGATGTTGTAGAGAGTAAAAATCCAGTTATCATTGTTAAAGGCTGACACAATCTTTTTTTTATTTAACTCAAATATTCTCATTTTTCACTGTAAAAGTCAAGTTCTTCAGCCGAATAAATCTTTAAAAATCTATGCTATCCCCAATCTACAAACAGCAAGGTAGTAAAAAGTGGAATTGTGAGTATTGATTCGCTTATCTCCAGCCATTAAAAGATGTGTGTTGGATGTGGGTATAAAGAGAGCATTTTCCAAACTCTTCTCTCTACAGGGTGTCCCAAATGTCTCCATATGTAGGAAAAATTAACAAACTCATATTATAATTTGTATACACTAAGGGCCAGATTCACATACATTTAGATAGGCGCAGCGTATCAGAGATACGCTACGCCGCCGTATCTTACCTGGCTTTAAGTCGAATCCAGGAAGATTTTGCGCCGTAAGTTAAGGCGGCGTAGTGTATTTCTGGCGGCGGATTTCAAATCGCGATTAGGGGGCGTGATTCATTTAAATGAAGCGCGTCCCCACGCTGATTGAACTGCGCATGCTCCGTTTTGAAATTTCCCGCCGTGCTTTGCGCGAAATGACGTCGCAACAACGTCATTTTTTGAACTTAGACATGACTTACGTCCATCCCTATTCACGGATGACTTACGCAAAAAAAAAAAATTCAAAAGTCGACGCGGGAATGACGGCCATACTAAACATGGCAAGTCTATCTATACGCCGCAAAAAGCCGACTAGAGAAGACGTAAGAGAATGCGACGGCCGCGCGTACGTTCGTGGATCGTCGGAAAAAGCTCATTTGCATACCCGACGCGGAAAGCGACGCAAACTCCACCCAGCGGACGCCGAAGTATTGCACCTACGATCCGAAGGCGTACGAAGCCGTACGCCTGTCGGATCGAACCCAGATGCCGTCATATCTTGGTTTGAGGATTCAAACTAAAGATACGACGCGGGTAATTTGAAAGTACGCCGGCGTATCAGTAGATACGCCGGCGTACTCGCTATGAGGATCTGGCCCTATATGCTTTGTGTGTGTAGAAAAAGATGGCCAGCATGTAGAGAATATTTAGTGAAATGTTGTAATGAATATTTTGTAAATAAGGGTACATTTAGCTACAATTTCCTATTTTCAATAGTTCAGTCAATATAAACTGCTAAATACCTTTTTTTTAGCAGCAATTAGAGCAGCCTTGTGACTTCTATCAGTGTCTGGTTAAAGATTTTATGGAGAGTTTTCATTCTTCTCCGACTGTTCTATGAGGTTGCGGGACCCCTGACCCTCTGTCTGGACAGTGCTGATTGGCCCTGTGCTGATCACACACACTCTCCCAAAAGAAAAAAAAAACGCTCTAGCAATACACACCAAACAGAGCATGTGGAACCTGTCCCCTAGCCTCAGTTCTATCAGCAGATAGATTTGGGATAGTGCAAGAAGGGGAGGAACATAGAAGACAGAATCAAACAGCATTTTTCCACAATGCAGAAGATTAACCACAGTAAGTATAACAAGCATGCTTTACTGCATATACAGACTGATTTTACTGTTGTTGGTTTAGTTCCACTTTAATTTATGCATCATTTAGTCCATCTAAAAACGACATTTAAAACTAAGCTGTACACGGGTTGACAAAGCTGTAGTGATTTTGCTGCAGAAAACATACTGTTGTCACCTTGTTAAGGAAGTGGGGAAAAAACAGGTCTACTGAACCAATAGGTAATAAAACTATGTTACAAGAAATAAAAAACTGCTGTTAATGCTAGTGACAGACTGCAACTTGTTGTTGACTGCACTTATACAAATAGCTAGCTACTCCATTATGCGTGTGCCTTTTACCGCCTGTTGTGTCAGATACCCCATGCAGGTATTAATGGAGCTGAGTCCTCAATTATTCTCTCTCTCTGTAGACAGGGAAAGATTGCACAAACTGATGTAGAGAAATCAAAACAGAGCTACAGACACCATCAATTGTGTATTCCTTGGAGGTATAAACTGGGCAGACACACAACTATCGACCTCCAGCTCAGCCACAGTACCTGTACCTAAAGAAATGACTAGACATCAGTTGCAACCGCAAAATAAAAGGGTGTCTTTTTGAGTGACAGGATGACAAATAAAGGACCCCTTTCTTTTTATCATGTGAGGGCAATGGGCACGAGCTAAGTGCATTTAAAAGGATAGTTCACCTTTACAAAAAGCCTGCTTTGTAGATTAAAACAAACTGTGTGGCTCTGACTGAAAATGAATAATACCCTTTATATAGGTGTAGGCCATTTACATACATTATGAAACCTGATTGGAATACTCTCAACACATTGCTAAGTGAGGCCTAGTCATTACTGCTCACCTCCACCATCACAGGAATGAGCTCTTTCTCTGATTCAAATCCCCTCATATACTTTTTCTTTCTCCTGATGCAGTAGCTCTGAGCTCAGCATTTGAGAACTCACTCCTGTGATGGCGGAAAATGACTAGGCCTCACTTGGCATTTTTTTTTTATGTTACAATGTAAAGAATAAGATTTCCTATCATCTGTGCCCAGTCTTGCCACACAGAGGTAATCCAGCTCTGAGCAATCCTCTTTTTATTGTTCAGTGAAAATAAAAAGACAAAGTGACCACTAGGGGCGCGCATGCGCTCCCTCCGCTCGCTCCTGACTCCTGTGCGCGCCTGGTCGCGATCACCGCCGGGTACCCGCGATTGCTCGTTATATGACAGGGAAAAAACTGATGACATAAAAATGGCATACACAGTTAATGATGAAGCTAGTGCCACTACGTATTATGAGGATGATGACCAGCAGCACAGAGATGAAATTATTGTATTACTAACTCCTCAGAAAGTTGGCTTTAGTTATGTAGCGTTTAACAATATTTAGAGAGTTATTGTGCTCTTTTATTTTTTTTTATTTTTTATTTGTAAAACAGGGACAAGGCCGCGCGGGCCAACAAGCAAAAAACAGTACACACAACAGTACACACAGTACACGCAATTCATAAAATTACACAACAACAGAACAAATTGCATTAAAGCCATGTTATTGTGCTCTTTAACTGTATTTCCCCCCCAATGGTTTCAGCTAAAATGTCAACCTTTAACCTCTTTGTAATAACTTTAAGATGTCGTTTTTCCTGGCTTTATTGTACTTCATTTTATTGTTTATCTTTAAGGTAGCCATTCTTAACCAGGGAGCAATGGAATCTAATAGTTCCTCCAGAAGTTACATGGGGTTCTTTCAGTTGTGACTGATTGACATTTGACTTGATGGTGCCCTACATAATTCTGGGTCCAACACCACTTGGCAGAGCCAGCAGCGAGGACACCAAATAACGTTTAAGCTGTCTTTAAGGGTGTTATAATCCCCACAGTAAGGGGAACATTCTTCCCAATGCCCACCAGTATAAGAGGTATTCTTTCCTCTTACCCCGGGTTATTTAATTTTAGCTGAGAATTATTTCAAGGGTTCCTCTGGGATAAAAAGATTGAGAATAGTTAGCTAGCATTTTGAATGATACTGTTTTGAAATTTGAAACGATCTGGGAACCTTGGGCCAGATATATAGGTATTTCTCTTACTCAGGATGCCTCTTCGATTTCCGCAAACACTGTAAATTAGGTATATAGCTTGTCTTATCCCCCTTCCTCCCTCTTTTCTTTGTCCCTTTTTTTTTTTTCTCCGACTTTTTCCTGCTTTCTTTTTATTTTTCTCCCCTTCTTTAGGGGAGCCTAGTAATGTTTTGTAAGGGGATTTATCTAGCAACATAGGCTTTGGTTAAGAGTGTAATTCAGTATGTCGAAAGGATTTCGCTCCTGGTGCAGTTTGAACCCGATAGGGGCACCAGGAGATTATAAGTATCCTTATTTCTATTAAGTTAGCTTATATAAGGAGTCCTTTCTCTTTCTTACATCAATATATATATATATATATATATATATATATATATATATATATATATTTTTTTTTTTAATTGTTTAACTTTTAATACTCACATATTTTATTACAATGTATGATCTTTAATTTTTTATTTTATTTTTTTTCTCTCCTTCTCAAATCTGAAGGGGGGAAGATTTCTATCTCTCTCTCTCTGTATGTCTTTTTTAGTTCCTGCTGACATTTACTAGGTTATGTCCATATTGATATGTATTGTGATTTATTGTAATTTTTATTTTATTTCTGAAAATAAAATAATTTGAAAGAAAAGATTGAGAATAGCTGCTCTAAGGTGGGGTGGTGGAACTGGAATGATTGTCTGTTTTTTGTATTCAGTTTAAAGAAGAATTTTTAGTAGAACATAAGAGGAAAACATTTTTTTGTCAAGGATGTCATCACAAATTTTTTTTCTGAAGATATCCATCTCTATGTGGTAAAAAAAAGGGATTCCAGAAAATCCTGTCCAATCAAAGATCTCAATCTAGTTTTTAAAATTCTTGGCTTTGAAAACACTCTTTTACAGGACCCTTAAGTCACATGCTATATGTTTCTCATCAATGAGTTTCTGATTCCCAGCTACATCATCAGGAGGGCATGGTTTCTTTAGAGCTGCATAATTTTCTTTACAACTTAGAAGCCCAACCTCAAGCTGAATAATATCAGCTTTAGCCTGCCTGCATGGTAATTTTGTGTTTTCCAATTTCCACTATTATCTATGTCTGTAAAATATATTTTTGACAGGTTTGGAGATATCTTGAAACTGGACTAGCATATTCAAGGATTTGTATAAACAGGAATAAAATGAACAAGATTTAATATTATGTATGATCATGAAGCAGAGTTTTGGCTTCACAACTTTTAAATCTAGATGATACAGTAGTGTGTTGCAAGCTGTGTAGTAGAACTATATGCAGTTCCTTTTATTGCTTGGCTCTGCAGTGGAAACAGGTACGAAGCACTATTGGCTTGCTCAGACCTTTAGGCTCACCACTTTTCTTTAGGCCCCTTTTCTCACTGGAGTGGGGCGGGGGCGGCGTTGATGGTAAAGCGCCCCAATATTTTTAGTGGCACTTTACCATAAATTTCACGACGCTATTCGGCCACTGGCAGGGAGGTTTTACCCCACGCTAGCCAACAAGAAAGGCTTAAAAACCACCGCAAAGCGCCTCTGCAGCGGCTGTTTCAGGTTGGTTTGCAAGCGCTATAGACACTGCAAACCGAGCCAGTGTGAAAGGGGTCTTAGTCTGGCTCTTGAGATTTTTTTCATGGCTACGGTCCTGAGTGCAGACCTGTTCTGTTCAAAAAGAAGAGTCTTTTAGCATTCTTGTAAGTCATCAGTTTTTTTGTAAGAGTCCAAAGAATAATTCAATAATCACTTATCACCAAATAATGAATGTGTATATAGAACCAAGATTTTACAGAATTGCACAACATTCTTTTCATGTAGGTAAATAATGATGAGCGCAATCTCAAACACACCTATGAATGTGTCTCACACAACAATAAAGTGAAAGTGCAATATGGAGCTGTATCCAACAAAAAACACAAAAAGAGAGCAACATCTCTATGTGAAAGTGCAGATAAACAAGACAATATAACAACTCATATAAGGAGGCAATAGTCCAAAAATCAATGCAATGGGTGAAAAATCTCTTCACATGCTTCAATCCACAATATAGGTGCTTCAATCCATAAAAGAGTGAATCAAGTTGCAGATCTTCCTGATAGATGGGCTCACAGAGCGCTTACCTCAATAGGTGAGTGAATCAGCTTTCAATGGCTGTACCCCAGCCTCCCAAGCAGATGGTATCTTCAATGTGAGTCTTCCTGATACTGACACTAGCTGTGACGGTCTTCAAGAAAATGGAGGCTCACAGACGAATCAGGTAATCACCAGGCAAACAAAGAACAAATAGGAAGTCCCATCGTGAAGTACGCAAAAATATAGGACTTTTAATAAAACATATATATGCTTACATTGCATACAATAAAACCAGGCAGGGAATAAAAATTGGCATCCAGACGGCCGGACAGACTCACGTCACTTTCGGTCACGTGTGCTGTTTCTGACGCATGTCGTCTCATCACATGACTTCATCAGAGGTTTAAGTCCTCTGATGAAGGTTTGAGTTCTCTGATGAAGTCACGTGACGTGACGACACATGTCAGGAACAGCACACGTGACCGGATGCCAATTTTTAATCCCTGCCTGGTTTAATTGTATGCAATGTAAGCATATATATTTTTTATTAAAAGTCCTATATTTTTGTGTACTTTAAGATGGGACTTCCCTTTTGTTCTTTGTTTGCCTGGTGATTACCTGATTCATCTGTGAGCCTCCATTTTCTTGAAGACCGTCACAGCTAGTGTCAATACCAGGAAGACTCGCATTGAAGATACCATCTGCTTGGGAGGCTGGGGTATAGCCATTGAAAGCTGATTCACTCACCTATTGAGGTAAGCGCTCTGTGAGCCCATCTATCAGGAAGATCTGCAATTTGATTCACTCTTTTATGGATTGAAGCACTTATATTGTGGATTGAAGCATGTGAAGAGATTTTTCACCCATTGCACTGATTTTTTTGACTATTGACTCCTTATATGAGTTGTTATATTGTCTTGTTTATCTGCACTTTCACATAGAGCTGTTGCTCTCTTTTTGTGTTTTTTGTTGGATACAGCTCCATATTGCACATGCACTTTATTGTTGTGTGAGACACATTCATAGGTACACACACAGCTCACGTTCAGCAATGATTTATTTATTTACATCAGGTGTGTTTGAGATTGCGCTCATTATTATTTACTTAATTTTTCCCCATTTTTAGTGATTTGTACTCTTTAGATTTGAGCAGCATTTTCACTTATGTTTACACATCACCTTCCCGCTTGTAGATTTCCTTTGTAGATTCACTTGGCTAGCGCAGAAGACCCCTCTGTTTATCATTCTTTTCATGTAGGCTTAAACGATTTGCTTCTTTCCTTTCTGAATGCCCAGCCTACAAAGCCATCCAGCTCAGCAGAGCAGTTTCCAGCAGGTCCAATAGCACACCTGCACATGCTGTTGATGGAAGGAGCAGGTTTGGTGGTCAAACGTTGTTTTTTTACTTCTGCTGCCACAACATCTCTTCCTAGCAACTTAGGATGCTGGCATAGTGATAAACAGAGGGTGGTTTAAAACCATGTGGCATCCATCAGTCATGTTAGGGACTTGCTGAAGGTGCTGTGCAAAGTGAAAATTGATGGGAATATTGTAGCGGGGGCCATTGAAGTGGAATAATCAGCTCAGAGTGGCAGGCATTACATTAACAGCAATGACAGATACAATTTTGGATAGAAATGACAGACCTCCAACCCCAGGTACTTTTTACTTGATTTTCCAACCACATACTCTGGGCCTACAGGGAGGTCCCCTAAGTTACAGGTCCACTCCTGGCTCCTATTACATATACTTTCCTATCATCAGACAAATGTGTACAGATCTCAGTGGTAAAAGCCAGCCACTCCCCAGAAGACATCAGTTTTGGAAAAACGTGCTAGGTGGAGTGCACGTGTGATGTCATTGCTGCTGGTAGGATGGGTGACACTGTGGTCGGCTTATACCACTGCACGTTTTTCTGTGCCTCAATGTAAGTTTAATTATTTTTATATGTTATGAGGCTTCTCCCTTTTCACACATGATCCTGTGGGGATTGGATCTCACCCAAAGAATGCTGATGTGAGAGGGCTGTGGAGACCCGCTCACTGGGAAGCATTTGCCATGGAGATTGATTACAGGCTGTGTTTGATCCCTGTAATGGAGATCCATTCCGTTTGGTAAGAGGCTAAGTGTTGCACCAAGGGGCACGTCATTTCTTACACTGGAGCACTATTTGGAGTGACATTGGAATGTGTAGCACCCAGCACTTTATTACAGTGACACATTTTGTTGATGGACTTTATTTTTAACCTGCCACATATACTTTATGCACTTTGTTATTTCTTTGTACATAATTTGAATTGTGTTATATTTTTATATGGTATTCACAACATTGTATATGATTTAATCACTATATCATTTAAACTCCTGAACCCTGCACTCTGTACACCGTGCACTCCTGAACCTTGCACTCTGAACATAGTGCCCTTCTGAACCCTGCACTCTGTATGTAGCACAGTCCTGAGCCCTGCACTCTGTATGTAGTGCACTCCTAAACCTTGCACTCTGTATGTAGTGTACTCCTGAACCCTGTGTGCCATGCACTCCTTAATCCTATACGGTGTGCACTCCTGAACCATGCATTCTTGACATAGCACACTCCTGAGCCTTGCACTTGATACATAGAGAATTTCTGAACCCTACACTCTTGACATATAGAACACACTGCTGAATCCTTCACTCTGTACGCAGTGCACTTCTGAACCCTGCACTCAATACATAGCTCACTCCTGAAACCGACACTCTGTACATAGTTCACTCCTGAACCTTGCACTCTGTACATGGCGTACTCCTGAATCCTGCAATCTGTACATAGCACGCTCATGAACCTTGCCTGTCTGCCTGAAAACAAATCATTGTCCAACATTGCAGTAGCTTGGTACCTTGCAATGTTTCTATGAATACATTTTGCTTACTATATGTCCTGTTTACTAGGAAGGAATGTAAAACACTGTGTTCAGGGTCACTTGTTTTTGACCAAAGGATTAGATGCATCACTGGATATAAGGAACAACGTTGGTCAACTTTTCAGATGAGATGGTTTTGTTACTAGTAAAGCCACTGATGCTGCTGATTAAACAAATGGCATGTAGTAGCCTGCAGACCTGGGTGACAGAATTAGAAAAATTCCCCTGCGAAACTGCAAGCTGCTCACGGACCGATGGATAGATATACTGCTTGATTGACAGGTAAAGGTACAAAGAATAAAAGGAAGATAAGACATTTGCGGCTTTTCAGAAATGTTCAGGGAATATTTTACAGTGCTGAAAAAAATGTGGCTGCTATTGAACGAGTTATAGCATTATAATAATAACCTTATACAAGAGTGGAATAAGGTAACATTCACTGGCAGCTATTTATACCTCAAGTTTATTGTAATAGCACATATATAATTTGTTTGCTGAAGCAAAACAATGAATGCAGATGACAGGTTTCAGGAGAAAAGCTAAAATGACAATTTTGAAATTGTAAAAATTTCATGAAGTGTTGGCTATTTTAGGGGCTAAGGATGATTCACAACATTGCCTCATCCATTTATCCAAATGCATTATGCAATGGTAGACTATATTTTGGACTTAGCAATTTTAAATAACTATGAGCACTGGATATAAAAGGTGTGAACTCTATTGCCGCGTACACACCATCACTTTATGTGATGAAAAAAAATGACGTTTTTAAAAATGTCACTTTAAATGACCGTGTGTGGGGCAAAACGTCATTTTATGTTTTGTGAAAAACGAAAAAAAAAAATTGAAGCATGCTTCAATTTTATGTGTCGTTTTTCAAAACGTAATTTTTTACTTCACAGAAATTGACCGTGTGTAGCAAAAAAACGACGTTTAAAACAACGTTTTTACACCCGCACATGCCCAGAAGCTAGTTATGAAGCGTAACCTCGCTTTGCTAGAGCATTGTGAGAAAAACGATGGTGTGTAGGCAACGTCGTCTTTGAAAATTGAAGTTTCAAAAATGTCGTTTTTTACTTCACAGAAAATGTCAGTTTTTTTCATCACATAAAGTGATGGTGTGTATGCGGCATATGAACCGTACGGATTCTTAACATTGATGGCAGGCAGAGGCTTTCAGTGGCATGCAACGTGTACCAGTAACATTCACAGTGTCTTTGATATCAGTTAGGAAAAAATATATATCTTAATCGTACAGTACAGGACACACGACTTGTTTTCATAGACCATGGGTTTTGTGCTGCTACCTTCAGGTGAATGGACACTGGCAAAAACATTTTCTATTGCTGCCCCTAGAGCATACACATATAACCCCTCCCACTCCATAAAGCTTCAGTTTTTTGCTAGTGTACTTAGGTGATTGACCTATTCCCTGTTTTTTTTAAAACATTTGAATTTTTTATCTGCTCCATAAGAGAAAAAGCAAGTAAGTCTCTTACTTCTACAGTTCTACCTCTTCTCCAAAAAAAGGGTATTTTTGTTCTCCCCAGCACCGACCCCAAAATCAAGGCTTAAAGGATCACTGAAGGAAATTTTTTTTTTACCTTATTGCAGTACTGGTTTCATGTCCTTATTGTTCGTTTTTGCTTTGAAGTTGCTGTAATTCTGCTGTGATCTCCACACTTCCTGGTTGCCTGTTTCCTTATAACGACAGTACTGGGAGCTTTTCACTGTGGTCTAAGCTGTTATTACTGTGTGTCTAAAACTTAACAGAAGCAATCAGATTCATTTTAAAAACAAAACACTGCCCTGGATTTGTTTGTTTTTGTTCTGTGTGTCTCTCTAGTTCACAGGAACATGAAACCAGTTTAAAAGTGAAACTAACCTGCAGGCACATTATATGATTGATTTGTATCTATTTGTAATCATTTTTAAAAGGAATCAGTTAACTTTTATGTCTCTATACCCTGTAAACAGTCATTTCAGCAAAACATTTTTTTTTCCTTTAGTGACCCTTTAACACTTCCTTTCATCGCAATCCTTGGCCCACCAAGCCTTCCCAGAAGCTCCTCTTGCAATGAAAAGGTGCCCCCACACCTCTGAGGGAGACATCTGTTGGTGTTTGGGCTACTTTGGATCCAAGGCACCAATTTTAGGCACAAGAGGGGTTTGGTGGGGTGGTACCAATTTCTTCAGTGTCCAATAACCTGAAGGTAGCAGCATAGAATCTATGGTCTATGAATACAAATGTTGTATCCTGTGCTGTACTCCAAAATTAGGAATTTACAGGTAAACCACAATTGCAATTATTATGTTTGACACATTGATGTCAATTGGACCCTGGGGCTAGCATGCTTCATTGAATTTCTGTGCCACAAATATACCGGAGACCCCCCCCCCCCCCCCCGATTGGCTGTGTAATTACCTTAAAGTAGATCTATGGCCTTTCATTAAAAATATATGTGCCGCAGCACTTAATTACAAGTATATTTGTGCACTTAGTTTTCTTTTAGTTCCCTTGCAAAATCTCAAAATATCTGCTGAGTCTGCCAGTGAAGTCCACATAATGTAGTTTCCTGTGATGGGGTGGCAACAACACTGCACTGTTACTGAATTTAGAGCACTGTTACCACTTTCATGTAGACTGCCTGCTTGCACTACAGTAGGATGGAAAGAAGTTGAAGTGTTCTTGGCTATCAGCATTATCACTACTGATTTATAGCCTGTAGCTTGTCATTCACAACCTGGTCACACCTAGTCCTGCCCACTTTTTTCTGTATTTGACCACTGCCTACAATATCTTGCAAAGCTTGCTCAGTTAGTCAGCTGTCACATGGGAAGTGTTCCTGTCAGCTGAATGTATTTGGGGAAGGAAAGGAAGGGAAAGGAAAGGAAAGGAAAGGAAAGGGGAGTATGTGCTTCTGTGAAGAGGGGCGTTAAAATCAACATTTTGTTTTGCCCTATGTAAAGCAGAGGTTCATTTTAAGAGCTATTGAGATTTGAGATAAAATATAAGCCACCCAGAGAGTGTAATGCCATAGGCTTGCCAACTTATAGACTTGTAGCTAGATTCAGGTAGGGTGTCCTAACTTTGCGGCGGCGTAGCTTAGCGTGTTTAGGCTACGCCGCCGTAAGTTAGCGAGGCAGGTACTTGATTCTCAAAGTACTTGCCTGCTAAGTTACGGCGGCGTAGCCTAAAGCGGGCGGGCGTAAGGGCGCCTAATTCAAATTTGTCTGAGGGGGCGTGTTTTATGATAATGAGGCTTGACCCAACGTGATTGACATTTTTTTGAACTGCGCATGCGCCGGGCGCCTACATTTCCCAGTGTGCATTGCGGCTAAGTCCTCCGCACGGGCCTATTGATTTCGACGTGGACGTAAACTACGTAAATCCCTATTCACGGACGACTTACGCAAACGACGTAAAATTTTCGAATTTCAAAGCGGGAACGGCGGCCATACTTTAACATTACTATTCCATCTATAAGATGGAATAACTTTAGGCCTGATAAAGCGTTACGTAAACGGCGTATCTGTACTGTGTCGGCCGGGCGTACGTTCGTGAATAGGCGTATCTAGTGATTTACATATTCTACGCCGACCGCAATGGAAGCACCACCTAGCGACCAGCCTAAATATTGCACCCTAAGATAGGACGGCGCAAGCCGTCCTATCTTAGATAGGTCTAAGTGTATCTCTGTTTGAGAATACACTTAAACTTAGGTGGGCGTAGATTCCGAGTTAGGTCGGCGTATCTACTGATACGCCGATCTAACTCTACCTGAATCTAGCTATTGGTTTGTGAGAAGCAGAAGTACCATTGTCCCGCATTGCAAAGCAGGAAGCAGAGCCTGTGTATATTCTGTATGAGCCCCTCTGCTATGTACATCTATACTGTAATTAAAACTGTACACATTTTTAAACATTAACACATATTAAGTTTATATATATCAAACTGATCATTTTTAACATATACATGTAAAAATAATGAGGCAGCTTAGTGTCAAGATCAAGAGGGCAGCATAACATTTCTCAGTAACCAGTTGAGAGCCATGGACCACGGAATTCGGTGGTAGTTATTTAACCTTGTCAGTGTGGCAATCACTAAGTATGGTGGTACCTTGTAACCATAGATAATCAATTGATTAGATTGTTCTGGCCAATTGTCATTGCTTCATCAAGCTAATGCCATTTGTAGTGTCTTCTAAGTACATGGAGAAAACCTCTAATCCAGTCTGAGCATGCATGACCATACCCTAATTTGTTAAAAATATAAATAGTTTATATTGTGGATCATTACAATCGAGCTGCCATCTTATATGTTGTGTTTTTTTTTTTTTGCCATATTTAGCCTATACCTATCATCTCCGTGCTTAGGTATTTAATAAAAAAAAAGTTTTATTCTTTACAAAATTGATGACCGGAAGGGAGGAGCCTGTACAAAAGGGCATACACATTCATGTGTTCCTTGGACAGCATGGTGTCTAAATACATTGCTGCTGCGAGTCACTATAGGTTGTGATTTAGAGCACGCTAAGCGTTATCAGCAATGCAGGGGATTGTTACCTGCTCTACTTGCTCTCAGCTGATTTAAGTATTGTGCTGTAGAAATTTTCATTGTCTGAATAATTTCTCCCTTCTGATTCCCTTCACTCCTTGAAGGAAAAATGCTCCTAGATAAGTATATTCTTTTTCATGCATATGATTGAACCATATCCCTCTGGTTCGTGAGTACATCACATCGTTCTCAAAAATCACTGAATTGTAGTTTGTTAGCTGTGTCTTTTGTCATTTTATTCTCTCAATCCACTTGTGGGCTTCTAAAGTATATGCACATTTGTCCATCTGTGACGGTCAAGTAAACTGCTGGAATACCAAATTTTCTTTTGATATCAGAATAAAAGCACCTCTAAACATAAATTGCAGTGTAGATAGCTGTGTTCAGTAACAATATGCAAAGGTTTCAGAGGACCATTACAACAGTAAGGATTTTTAAACTTTAGGTGGCATATCTGGGAACTTTTCATATACACTTCATGTGCAAGCATTTTACAGATAAGTCTTTAGTATCAATTTTCTAAAGCCTTTGGTCTAATGTGGCATCTCATATAAAGCATGAGATGCACAGCAAAGGTGTGGAACAGGATCAGTTCACCCAAACCCCATAGTTACTTTTTTGGTAGAAGGCAGTTTCTTGTATGTCTCGAGTTTCCTGTTTGTGAAAACATACAAAGGTAGCACTTATCAGCCAACATTCCCAGGTGGTCGGGAGCATAATTAAGAATTATGGGTCAGATTCACATACATTTGCGGCCGTGTAACGTAACCCGTTTACGTTACACCGCCGCAAGTTTCCAGTTTTAGTGCCCGATCCACAAAGCACTTACCTTTAAACTTGCAGCGGTGTATCGTAAATACGTCCGGCGCAAGGCGGGCCAATTCAAATGGGCGTAAGCCATTTAAATTAGGCGCGCTCCCGCACCGGACCTACTGCGCATGCTCCGTTTCGCAATTCCCGTCGATGAAGTCACGTGATGTGACGAACACGCGTCGGGACCCAGAGCACTAACCGGGAGCAGCACCTAACGGACGGTGGATGAGCGCGGTGCTCGTGGATACACGACCGCCACTTGACTGCCCCATGTGAGTCTTTTACCTATTGTTTTTATGCTATATTAAAATTTTTGTTGCTGTACGGTTTTATGCGATGTGCCCCCTTCTCTTCTCCCTATCCTGCCTCTCCTACCTTGATGCGAGCGGACGGCTCCACGGATGCTGAGGGGAGAGAGTGGTAGTAGGAAGAAGATAAGGAGACAAACTCGGCGCTCGTGGAGATAGGCACACGCTCCCTACACACTGTGTAAGTTGTGTAAGTGGATGTTTGACCACCCATTTGTTTAATTTCTCCCTCCCTGTACAACAGGAGGATAAGGCTACAATATCTTCTTTATTATTGTTTTCACATGCATGGCCAATTACTGAGACCTGACAGGAAGATACTCACTCAATAGGAGGCTGGAACTTTGGTAATACATTTGGCTCTGATTGACAGCTGGGAGGTAAGCTGTTAAGAATCACTATTGGTGTGGGGTGCACGGTTTGTGAATCCGACTAGGCTGCATACCTTCACTTACCTGAGTTTGGAACTTTCCACATTCAACTATTTATTCACCCACTTCCACATTGGTTTTGTTTGGAACTTTGGACTTCACTTTGCTCTGAACCAATCCAGGACTTCAGTTTTTTATTTTCAGTTTTATTTTGTATTTCTGAGTTTCATGACATATATGTCACTGTCACCGCAGGACTTTCACTGTGTTCACTGTAACACAGTCCAGTCAGGACTGTACTTACTTAATCACTGGTTGTAGGTCACTTCCATTTGTGTCTGTACACTCTCCCACTCCACAGGCCCACGGATTTTTGTCCACTTACCTTTCCCTTTCCTCCTCCCCCATCCCTTCCCCCTCCATCAACCTTCACAGCGCAGACAATCACACCACTTTTTTGTATCACTATTTTTTGTCTCAAGAGGACAGACTCCCCCTTTTGTTTGCTGCAGTATCCACCCACCCCCCTGTCCCTTTTCCGGCCCACCCCCTCCCCCATTTATCCTACACAGCACAGGAGTCTTACCTAGTTTTATACAGCAATACGATTGCTTTGTAAAGTTAAGGCAGGTCAAATAACGACTAACTTTGCAACGGGAAACTAGACTAGCGGCGACGTAGCGAACGCGAAAATCCGTTGTGAATCGCCGTAACTCCTAATTTGCATACCCGACGCTGGTTTACGACGCAAACTCCCCCCAGCGGCGGCCGCGGTACTGCATCCTAAGATCCGACAGTGTAAAACAATTACACCTGTCGGATCTTATGGATATCTATGCGTAACTGATTCTATGAATCAGTCGCATAGATAGAAACAGAGATACGACGGAGTATCAGGAGATACGCCGTCATATCTCTTTTGTGAATCTGGCCCTAAGTTAGGGAGAACTTACTGTTGAAGAATCCTAAACCTGTTATAAACCAGGCTGACTCAGATCATTAGGCTTCACTAATGAGTCACTTTTAAATAGACTTTGCCTTGAAATCACAGCATTTGGATCCAGTAGGTATAGCTATATATCCTTAACCACTTAAGCCCCGAACCATTTTGTTGCTAAAGGACCAGGCTCCTTTTTGCGATTCGGCACTGCGTCGCTTTAACTGACAATTGCGTGGTTGTGCAACGTGGCTCCCAAACAAAATTGACATTCATTTTTTCCCCACAAATAAAGCTTTCTTTTGTTGGTATTTGATCATCATTTTTATTTTTTGCACTATAAACAAAAATAGAGCGTCAATTTTGAAAAAAATGCAATATTTTTAAATTTTTGCTATAATAAATATCCCCCAAAATATATATAAAAAAAACGTTTTTTTCTCAGTTTAGGCTGATACGTATTCTTCTACATATTTTTTGGTAAAAAAAAAATCGCAATAAGCGTTTATTGATTGGTTCGTGCAAAAGTTATAGTTTTATAGGCATTTTTATTAATATTTTTTTTTTACTAGTAATGGCAGCAATCGTGACTGCGACATCATGGCGGACACATTGGACGCTTGACACTATTTTGTGACCATTGTCATTTTTACCAGTGCTATAAAATGGACTGATTACTGTGAAAATGAGTGGAAACAAAAAGTGTAGCGCTAATGGAAATAAAATTAAATTGGCATAGAACTCAAATCTCAAATGTGACAATGAAAGTGAGAATGTCCACATGAATACATAAATGAATGTCCATATGTAAAAAACACAATAAGTGCAAAAATATATATATAAAAATCTGACTTTAAAACAATCCAACTCCAATGTTAGAGAATTCCAAAGTTTGGTGATAGCTTCAAACTGAATTAAAGTGCTGAGAGTGAGAAAATGTTGAAGTAATTTGACGTGAAGAAAAACCACCACCAATAGGTAAGGGGCTTACCGGAGAGTTTGAACCCAGGAGAACATACGCTCAAATGGGTCAAACAGGGCTTTGTGTGGTAAAAACCACAATGGAACCTTGACAATCCTGTGCGCATCTCCAATGGCTGTAACAAGAGTGACCAAACAACAGAGTAATGGAATATACCACAGAAGAGGGTAACTGGCTAACCGATGATCTCGCAGGACATGAAGGTCCAAAAAATCCCGGGTCAGTGTGGAAGGGTATATATCATAAATAGGAAGAAAAGAACAGCCACATAGCGTAACTCTGTGTTGAATGTTAAAACATTTAATGTAGCAAGAACACTTACATTTAGATGGATGTACAAGAGCTTTGTTCAAAGTAGTGGCAACAGTGGGGTCCTCCCGACGCGTTTCATCCCAAGGACATAATCATACTGTGAAAATGGCACTGGCAGTGAAGGGGTTAACCTGTAGGGGGCACTGAAAGGGTTAAGTGTGACCTAATGAGTGATTCTTACTGTGTGGGGGCATGCCTTGACGTGTCATGTCACTGATCGTCGCTCCCTATGACAGGGAACAGACAATCAGTGACAGTCTGACTAGGAAGCACAGGGAGAGGTTTGTTTACACTTACCTCTCCCCGTTCTTCAGCTCTGTGACCCGATCGCGGGACACTGGTGGCAATTGGGTTCGCGGGTCCCGCGGGCGCGGTCACGGAGTACCCAAACGAGTCACGAGCGCGCCGCCGGCGCGCCGCCACTGTGCATATTAAAGGGGACGTACCTGTATACCAATATGCGCAGCCGTGCCATTCTGCCAACGTACATTGGCGTGTGGCGGTCGGCAAGTGGTTAATGGAGAAACCTCATGTTTAGAAGATTTTTTTTTCAAAGAAGCCCACTAAGGCATCATGTACACATTGCCTACATTTGCTGTGTTTTGAATTTTGCTGCAGTCGGTGGTCAAAACTTCTTATTCTGGAGTCCCGCGATCGGTCCCCGGAGCTGAAGAACGGGGAGAGCTGTGTGTAAACACAGCTTCCCCGTTCTTCACTGTGGCGGCGTCATCGATCGTGTGATCCCTTTTATAGGAAACCACAATCTATGCCATCACACCTACAGCCACACCCCCCTACAGTTATAAACACATATTAGGTCATACATAACCCCTTCAGCGCCCCCTTGTGGTTAACTCTCAAATGGCAATTGTCATTTTCACAGTAAACAATGCATTTTAAATTATTTTTTTGCTGTGAAAATGACAATGGTCCCAAAAATGTGTCAAAATTGTGTGAAGTGTCCGCCATAATGTTGCAGACATGAAAAAAATCGCTGATCGCCGCCATTAGTAGTAAAACAAAAAAAAATGCAATAAAACTATCCCCTATTTTGTAAATGCTATAAATTTTGCGCAAACCAACCAATAAACGCTTATTGCAATTTTTTTTACCAAAAATAGGTAGAAGAATACGTATCAGGCTAAACTGAGGAACAATTTTTTTTTTATATATATTTTTTGGGGGGATATTTATTTTAGCAAAAAGTAAAAAATATTGGTTTTTTTTCAAAATTGATGCTCTATTTTTGTTTATAGCGCAAAAAATATAAACCGCAGAGGTGATCAAATACCACCAAAAGAAAGCTCTATTTGTGGGAAAAAAAGGACGCCAATTTTGTTTTGGCACCACGTCGCGCGACTGCGCAATTGTCTGTTAAAGCGACGCAGTGCCGAATCGCAAAACCTGGCCGGGTCCTTTAACTGCCTAAAGGTCCGGATCTTAAGTGGTTAAAGAGAAGTCCAGCCTGAGCTTATTAGGCTGGGCTTCTCCTAAGGGTCACAGGAGTGCAATTCGTTTTGCAACCCTGTGACCCATTTTCAGCAGAGAGCGGTCTGAAATCTGCTCTCTGCTGACATCACACAGATCAGTCCAGGCACCGCATCATCCCGACTCTAGGAGTCTGGATCTGCCAGGTGCCTGGACTGATAGCCATCTCAGTCTCTCAGCAAGCTGCTGAGACGGCTGCTCCCTGCCCCTCAACAGCTCAGTGCTGTTATGACTGTGGAGGAGCAGGGCAAGAGAGCTGCTGATTAACAGTCAGCAGCTCTCCGCTCTGGGATCTGTGAGAATTGAGCTATCGGCGATGTTCGATGGCTTGGTGCTCAGTGCAGAGACGGCAGGGACAGATGCAGCATCGGCCCGATGCTGCATCCACCTAGGTAAGTATGATTTTGGGGGGGGAAAATTCCCATACTTCTTTTTTAATCCTGCATAGCAATGTCATCATATAGAGGTTGGATGAAATGTTTATTGTACTATAACATTTTTAATAGTAAAATTGTGCGCTTATTATAGAGGTTCATATATCAGACAAAAATAATGGGCAGCCAAGAAAAAATAGGTGAACAGAGGGATGTGGTTTCAGAGGGACAGTTGGGAGCTGAGCTTTTGTGTAAAGTGAGAATAGATGGGCAATATCATGCAACATCTTTAGTGGCGTTTCTTTATTTTTTAGTGTTGTGCAGAAGACGAAAAGGATGAAAAGGACATGTGTTTTGTTCATTGTTGCATAAAATCAGGACCAAAGAGGCTAAATCACATGCACAGATTTGCAGTGCTAAGTCTGGCCTGTTAATGAACCCCAGTGTTTATAACTGAGCTTGGATGAACTCCTTGCTAAGTTTGCTTAGGTGTTACAATTTGCATGAGTTATCGGCTGCTTTTTCTCTACCTTTACTAACACTCTAGAAAAGAGATCCTGCAGAGTGGTGCATCTCATTGAACAGTATTTCAGATACTTCCCAAAACTTTTTAAAGATGTGTGAAAAGGTTCTAATCCTCTTGGGTTGTTTTCATTATTCACAAATCTACATAAATTATTCATAAGGAATCTAATAACATTTCAATGAAGTTTCTCTGCAGACTGCACTACAATTGAATGGTAAGTGGGATTTATCATTAGCTTCTTGTATGCCAGGACATATAAGGTGACTCCTGGGACTAGCAAGCACAGGTATACTTTCCCAGTTCTGCATTTCCTTACATTCGCATTCCAATTCATATGGAGTGGTGGTGACTTATACTTTCTAAACTTGACAGGTGCCTTGCAGAGGCAAATCGCTATCGGTATAGGTCAGAACTGTTGAAAAGGCAACAGTGCATTCATTTGTCAGGATTAAGATCGATTTACATTATGTGCATTGATCCATTGCAGTGCTATTGTGAATAGCACCCCAATGCACTGAGGCAACGCACTTATGTTGCAGCGCACATGTGTTTCAATGCACTGCAACACATGCCAATAATTATGTGACTCAAATTTTTTAGCATGTTTTGTTGTGTTGGTAGCCCATAATGCATTAATGCACTGTACAATGGTAAATTGGCTCTAAATGATAAAAATTCTTAGTATAATTTCTTGTTAGTTGTGCTGTTATGTTTCATCTGTCTGTGCTATGATCACATCAACACCAAATACATCATATGTCCCAGCTCTGGCAGCACAATTTTGTTTTTTGTTGCCACAATTTAATGAATGTACAAAAATGTCTTGATTTCCTACCGTGTTTGGTAGTAGGTTGGGTGGATCCGGAGTACAACTTAGAGCTTTCTTGGCTTTAGAGTTTGATATTTTGATTTTGACTAAGGGCAATTATTTTATGTAATATTGATAAGGACTACACTAAGAATACAGAAGCTGTGTTTTTTGGCATTGCCTGCACTGACAAAGCCCTTATCAGACACCAAGGGCCAGATTCACAGAGCGAGTATGCCGGCGTATCTACTGATACGCCGGCGTACTTTCAAATTTGTTGCATCGTATCTTTAGTTTGAATCCTCAAACCAAGATACGACGGCTTTTGTCTTCGATCGGACAGGCGTACGGCTTCGTACACCTTCGGATCGTAGGTGCAATACTTCGGCGCCCGCTGGGTGGAGTTTGCGTCGTTTTCCTCGTCGGGTATGCTAATTAGCTTTTTCCGTCGATCCACGAAGGTAAGCGCGGCCATCGCATTCTCTTACATCGTCGCTAGTCGGCTTTTCCCGGCGTATAGTTAAAGCTGCTATTTTGCGGCGTTTAGATAGACTTGCCATGTTAAGTATGGCCGTTGTTCCCGCATTGAAATTTGAATTTATTTATTTTTTTGCGTAAGTCGTCCGTGAATAGGAAAGGACGTAACTCACGTCTAAGTTAAAAAAATTACTTTGGTGCGACGTCATTTCGCGCAAAGCATGGCGGGAAATTTCAAAACGGAGCATGCGCAGTTCAATCGGCGCAGGGACGCGCTTCATTTAAATGAATCACGCCCCCTACCTGCCGATTTGAATTACGCGCCGAGAGATACACTACGCCACTGTAACTTACGGCGCAAAATATTCCTGGATTCGACTTATAGCCAGGTAAGATACGGTGGCGTAGCGTATCTCTGATACGCTGCGCCTGTCCAAATCTCTGTGAATCTGCCCTCCTGCTGTCTACAAATGCACCCTACTTGTGAAGTGGCAGGCAGGTTGTTCACATCTTTGTTTAATTATCGTATAGACCCCCGATTTAGTGTGGGAGCATGAATGTTTGAGTTGGGCCCCCTGGACATCTAGTGGGCCCAAAGCTCCTTTCAAGATTGCATTGTGTGGTTTCTACCCCCATATAGACATCTATGATGTCATTGGGTTTATGGTACCTTTATGGAAGTGATTATAGTAATAGGTCATAGATGGTAGAGGGTGAGGTAAGAATTTTGTCCCTGTTGCCATTACCATTTGATATTTGAGATTATAATGCTAGTTATTCCCCACGATGAACTAATTAGTAGAAAAAGTAGAAATTATAGGTGTTGGTCAAAGCATTCAGTAATATCTTTTAGAATTTAATCTCTCTGAAGCAGGGCCCTCCTAAGCTTTTTGTCTTGAATTATTAAAGTTAAAACGAAGAAAAATGTTGATTGGTAAGTTAAGCCAATGCCTTTCATTTTCTCCTGAATTTTTATACCTCAGCCCCACTAAATCTTGACCTTAAGATAATATATTTTATCAAAACTCAAGGCTATTTGCTGCATCACCCAAAGCTGCCTAAGAATGAAGCTGGTTTGTGCAGTTTGTATGTGCATTCTTACATTTTAATTAAATGTTATAGATCATTGTAAATGTGAATCTTTAAAGCGGGGGTTCACCCTATTAAAAAAAAAAAAAAAAATTTTTTTATTCTACCATTACATTCGGCATCGTAGCGGGAGCTACAGTATGCCGGTCTTACATTTTTTATCCCCGTACTCACTGTGCTATGGATCATTGAAGATTCCGGGGAATGGGCGTTCCTATGGTGAGAGAAGGTGATTGACGGCCGGCCCTGGCACGTCACGCTTCTCCGTAAATAGCCGAAATAGGCTTGGCTCTTCACGGCGCCTGCGCCGAGACCTACTCCGGCCTGCGCCGAGACCTACTCCGGCTGTCTTCGGGGAGCGTGACGTGCCAGAGCCGGCCGTCAATCATCCTCCCTCTCCATAGGCACGCCCATTCCCCGCGGGAGTCGGAATCTTCAATGATCCATAGCACAGTGAGTACGGGGATTAAAAATTTAAGACCGGCATACTGTAGCTCGCGCTACGATGCCGAATTTAATGCTATAATGATGTTAAGGAGGGTGAACCACCGCTTTAACTACTTAAGCCCCGGACCATTGTGCTGGCCAAAGACCAGGCCACTTTTTGCAATTCGGCACTGCGTCGCTTTAACTGACAATTGCTCGGTCGTGCGACGTGGATCCCAAACAAAAATTGACGTTCTTTTTTCCCACAAATACTTTCTTTCGGTAGTATTTGATCACCTCTGCGGTTTTTATTTTTTGCGCTATAAATAAAAATAGAGCGACAATTTTGAAAAAAATTCAATATTTTTAACTTTTTGCTATAATAAATACTGTATATACTCGAGTATAAGCCGACCCGAGTATAACCCGACCTAATTTTACCACAAAAAAACTGGGAAAACCTATTAACTTGAGTATAAGCCGAGGGTGAGAATGCAGCAGCTACTGTAAGCGGAAATGCCCATTTGCATGCCTCATTGTGCCCATTGCAACCTCACTGTGCCATACCTCACTGTGCCAATTGCAGTCTCACTGTGCCATACCTCACTGTGCCCATTGCAGTCTCACTGTGCCATACCTCTCTGTGCCCGAATACCTGCAATCTTGACATGCGTCCATTTTTAAAAAGTTGCGGCTTCCTCTTGGTGTTCTGTTCCATGATAGGCATTTGACACTATGTTTCGCCTATCACGGAGGTCCGCTCATCCTCGGACTCAGTTTCCAATCAATATAACACAAACCTATCATACAAAAAAAAAGGGAAACCTAAATTTTGAGAAAAGAGAAAAAAAAGTATAAAAAGAAAGTTAGGGGAAAAGATAGGGATACCGCTCTATTCCCCCTCCACTAGTGCATGGCTGTAGTCCTCTGAGCTAGTAAAAGGGGACCAGCTATTCAATGCATGGGGCCAAGCTACAAGATTGAGCCAAATGCATGGATCTTGGTTGTGGGACAGTATTCCCATTTAAAGTGGAGGCTTTTTTACGTTTATTAAAAGTCAGCAACTGCAAAAAGTGTAACTGCTGACTTTTATTAAACAGCCACGCACCTGTCCCACGGTCCAGCGATGTGGCCGCACAGAGCCTCGCTCCTCTTCCTCTCCTCTCTGCGACACCTCCATTGAAACTGTGGGCACACCGGGGGCGCACTGTGGATGCGCGAGTCGTGCTGCGCTCTTCGAGTGGACAAAAAAAATGACATGCCAAACTTTGCCAAACGATGCCACTTTTGGGTGTAACCCCGCTTTAAAAACCCCCTTTGGCTGAAAAAACAAAAAAAACAGACATTCAGAAGACAGCAGTAGTGCCTACGGAATGCCTGGCAGCCGCTGCTCTACCTCCATATGAAAAGCAATCCACTTCTGATTACTTTTTTCAGAGGGATGATAGAGACTGCGACCCATCTAAACGAGTTTTAACCCCCTCTGGCGGTATTCCCGAGTCTGGCTCGGGGTGGAATTTCAGAACCAAAAGCGATAACCCCGAGCCCGACTCGGGATCGCCTTGCAGTGTCCACAGGCATGGTTTACTTAACTTGTCCCTGGATCCTGCGATGCCTCCCCGCTGTGTGATCGAGCGGCGTCTCCTCGCTCGATTCACAGTGCCTGTGTGCCGCCGATCTTCATTCTCTGCGACGTTACGACGCACGGGGGCGGAGATTGGCGCCAAATTCAAAAAAGTAAATAAACACATTACATGCAGTATACTGTAATCTTATAGATTACCGTATTGTATGAAAAAACACCCACCCTCTTTGTCCCTAGTGGTCTGCCCAGTGTCCTACATGCACTTTTATATAATAAAAACTGTTTTATTTCTGCCTGGAAACTGGAGATTGTCCATAGCAACCAAAAAGTGTCCCTTTATGTCAAAAGTGGTTTTAGACCAGCTAAAAAACTGCGATAATAAATTATAATCACTTGCAGAATTGAGCGATAGTGATTTGTGGGGAAATTCGTCATCAAACACTGAAAGTAATCATTTTTATTATTATTATATTATTTGTTATAATTATTTATATTTATTTATTATATTATAATTTATGATTTTGTGTTTCAAATTTTATTATACCCGGAATGTCTACTAAACTCTTGTTTGGACAGATTTGAGTGAGTTATTACTAAGAATTGTAGGCCTACAATATAAAACGCCAAATTTCCATGCAAAATAATGGTACCGCTTTCAGCACCTAAAATCTGACATAATCATACCACCAGGGAGGTTAAAGTGATATTAAAGGCAGATTAAAAAAACATCAAAATAATAACAAAAATGTCATACTTACCTGCTCTGTGCAGTGGTTTTGCACAGAGCCGCCCTGATCTCCTTCTTCTCGGGTCCCCCGCTGGTGCTCCAGGCCCCACTCTTCTGATGAGTGTCCCCATAGCAAGTGACTTTCTGTAGGGTATCCGAGCAGGCTTGCTCCTGATCCGCTTCTCTGTGTGTCCATTCACTAATGGAGTGTGTCTTGGCCCTGTCCCCGCTCTCTCTTCATTGGCTCACAGGCTGTGATTGACAGTAGTGGGAGCCAATGTCTCCCGCTGCTGTCTCAGCCAATGAGGAGGAAGAAACCTTGGAGAGCTGCTGCTCTCATGCACATTGTTGCATCTAGATAAGCCTCAAGTAAGTATTGGGGGAGGGGGGGGTTCTCACAGAAGGTTTTTTAACTTTGTGCATATAGTGCACAAAGGTAAAAAAAACTTGAGCCCTTACAACCACTTTAACGATGTTAAACTTTAATATTATGCAACAAAAAGTGCTAGAGGGACGTCATCTTAGTATTTAATTGCATGTTTTATAAACAAGAGCATGTTCCTTTAACAGCACACTCTGACTTAAAAGGCATTGTCTATGGGTGCGCATTGACCTTTTCAAGCAGTACACCTAAGGTAATGCTTTCTTAAAGAGCATCGGTGATGACCCTACTGTGAGGCATTTTCTTTTTCTTTTTCATTATAGAATTCTGGCTGCATCTATTCTCTTCTTAACATTTCCAACATCTACAAGGTGTGCACAATGCTTCTCATTCAAGAAGAGGGTTAATCAGCATTGTTTTTTCTGTCAGCCACAACAATATAATCACTGAATAACTCAGTTTTCTTTCTTTAAAATTCTGAAAGGTTATTGTTGTTAAAGGTAAATCTGTTCTTTCTCTTCCTGAACACATTTAAGAAATCTAAAATGTTGTTATGGAACTGTTCGACCTTTAAAAATGTTAGAAAAGAAAATCTTCAGGAACAACTAATGATACAAAATGAAAGATATATGGAGACCGTTTGGAGAATCTCCATCATATTGTCTGCTAAGAAATCAAATTGAAGCATGTATCTCAGGCCTCGTACACACAACCGTTTTCCTCGACAAAATCCATCAAGAAAAATGCTAGCAGAGCTTTTTTGCCGAGGAAAACGGTTGTGTGTATGCTTTTCGTCGAGAAAACTGTTGTGGATCTCGACGAGAAAAAAAGAAAACATGTTCTCTTTTTTCTCGTCGGAAGTCTTAATTTCCTCGTCGTGTTTCTCGTCTGGCTGGTTTACGACGAGAAACACAATCGTGTGTATGCTTAGAAAGGTGCGCATGCTCAGAATAAAGTATGAGACGGAAGCGCACCTCCGGTAAAAGTAGCGTTCGTAACACTGTAACAGACTGAAAAGCGCGAATCGTCTCTCACCAAACTTTTACTTAACACACAGTAACATGAAATTGGTAAAAGCAGCCCCAAGGGTGGCGCCAGTGGAATAAACTTCCCCTTTATAGTGCCGATGTACGTGTTGTACGTCACTGCGTTTGAGAACAACGAGATTTTGTCTTGATAGTGTGTATGCAAAGAAAGCTTGACAAGATTCTCAACAAGCATGACAAGAAACTCGTTGAGGAAAACGACGTTTCATTTACGACGAGATTCTCGGTCATGTGTACGAGGCCTCAGAGTTTTTTTGTGATGTTGTGAACTGCTGTTGGCTGCTCAACGTAGATTAATGTGACAATATGATGGTCTTAGCTAAATTTAGTTTTTTTGTTTAAGCAATGTTTTATATGTTAAGATATTCATATAAAACCTTTTTTTTTTACTGATGAACTTTTAATACAGGATACATCTGTCACATGCAATTCATTGAACATCATAGCTTTTTCAAAGAGAGAGTACAGTAGAAGCTGTTTTTCTTCAGATTGTCACTCTCTAATTGAATCTCTTAAAGTGGAGGTTCACCCAAAAAAAAAAATGTTAACATTAGATTGAGGCTAATTTTACTAAGCAGAATTGGGTGTTTTTTTTTTTTTAAATGAATGCAGTACTTACCGTTTTAGAGATCGATGTTCTCCCGCCGCTTCCGGGTATGGGCTGCGGGACTGGGCATTCCTATTTGATTGACAGCCTTCCGACGGTCGCATACAGCGCGTCACGAGTTCCCAAAAGTAGCCGAACGTCAGTGCGCAGGCGCCGTATAGAGCCGCACTGACGCGCTGTATGCGACTGTCGGAAGGCTGTCAATCAAATAGGAACGCCCAGTCCCAAAGATCATACCCGAAAGCCACGGAGAACATCGATCTCTAAAACGGTAAGTACGGCATTGATTTAAAAAAAAAACCACCCGATTCTGCTTAGTAAAATTAGCCTCAATCTAATGTTAAAAAAAAAATTTAAGCTTTTAAGTGGGCATGTGTGAACGATGCAGGGAAGGGGAAGGAGAGGACATGTGTCACCCCTCTGTCTAATTCAGTTTTGTGTGCGATTTTGAGCTTTTAAGCACTGTAAACAACAGTTTTTTATTTTATTTAGCAAAGCTATTAAGCCTGATAAACATATGAATAGGGCCCTGGAGCTCTTTATTCCTACTTTTTCTATCGTTTTTTTTTTTCCATAGGAAAATTTTAAAACATGTTCTATTTTTTTTCACAGATGGAAAAAAAAAACTGTGGGGCCCACAAACGATCGGTTTGTCCGATGAAAACAGTCCATCGGTCTGTTTTCATCAGACAAGCCGATCGTGTGTACAGGGCTTAAGAGACCATAAAAAAAGCTGCCGGAGACAGATATCATAAAATGGTCAGAAGAAAGTGCAGTACATCTTCTCCATTTAATCTTTGATGCCTTTTTTTGTCCTGCTGATATATTGTATAGTAAGCCATTGTATAATGTATATATGAGGAAGCCATTATATAGAGTAAAGCCTCGTACACACGGCCGAGGAACTCGACGTGCCAAACACATCGAGTTCCTCGGCCAGTTCAGCACTGAAGCCGCCGAGGAGCTCGGCGGGACGAGAGCTCCCATAGAACAACGAGGAAATAGAGAACATGTTCTCTATTTCCTCGTCGAGCTCCTCGTCGGCTTCCTCGGCCGAAAGTGTACACACGACCAGTTTCCTCGGCAGAATTCAGCCAGAAACTCGGTCGGAAGCTGAATTCTGCCGAGGAAACTGGTCGTGTGTACGAGGCCTTAGAGAGCTCTGTATGCATTCTCCAAGTTTTTATTGAGAATGGAGTAGAAACAGAGCAAAGACAGCCTTGTACATCTAGCCATAGCCCGTTTTATGACAAAATTATTTTAACATTTAGTATCTATGCCAAATGCCTCTATAATATTCTCTCCTCCAGTTTTTTAGTAAACCTTTATTATTCCAAATTTAACTGAGAAAGCTGAACAAGCAGTTTCCTTTGGTTTAGAACAAAAGGGTTTTCAATGAAGCAAGGGGTTAAGCCATTATCCATTTCATTGCTGTTGCCTCATTAGCATTGGCCATGCTCCCTTAGATTAGCTATAATTAAACTGTGAAATCAGGCCGATTGCCTTGTTGAGACAGCATAAAGTCCTGTCACAAGAAATCACAAAGAATAAATCAACAGCCCTGTGCATCTCTCCTCACCCTTGGCATGGGTAAGAGGGAGAGCATCGGGATAATAGGGGTATTGAATATAGTCTGCCTTGTGGACACTTGGCAGACAAGCCGTGGAGGCGTTGTCATGACAATGACTGGAGGACGAGTAAACGAACTCCCATTAACTGCGGATAATAAAGATGATAATGAAAAATTATGGCAACACTCCTGCATATTTCTTTATCCTTGATGGAACCTTAAGCCTAATGGCACAACACAATGGTGACAGTAATTGCACATTGATAAATAAAGACATAAAAACTCTAGTCTAGAAGATCTACAGTTCATTGGACAAGTAGAGCTTCGTCTTCCAATAAACAGCCGCTTTGTTCTTTGAACTCTCGCTAGGTGGTTTTGGACTGATGAAGACTGAAATAAAGGATCCTAATCGCTGCTTATTGTTGATTACAATAAAGAGTACAATTAAAGTAAATAAAGCTACATGGGTACATTGTCTTTGTCAGTCTAAGCTATTCAAGCAAGATCAAGGGATTGGGGCATCAACAAAAAATACAAGAAAGGGCTGTTGGCATTCTGCTTCCTGGTGTCATAAATCAGTGGGATTACTTCTTGATGGGTTGTTGCTCACACACTGTTTGAAAAGACCTTGTTTGTTTGAGGAATACATAAATTAAACCTTTATTTCCACCAGTAAAATAACAAACATGCACAAGTCACCTACTCTGCATGTAAAGGATGGTCATTGGTCAATAAACTAAATGCTTGCTTGTAGACTGAAGCCTTAAAATGGATGTAAACTCTCACATATACCCAGTGAAGTGAACAGCAACAGATTATACACAGAGATAAAACAAACATCCCTTTATAAGTATTACATCCATATCTGCTGTCTTCAGCTTTAGATACTGTTTAGAAAGTGCCCATTGTGTTTTTTCTCTTCCTGGTTATTGTTGCAGTAAAGCCTGGGCACACAGCCAAGACAGCTGATTGGTGGAAAGGCACACCCCCCCTCTCCTCATAGGTAGAGACTCTCAGCTCTCTCTCCGTTGTATCATGCAGAGCTATGCTAATCTATTTTTTGTTTTAAAATATTTTATTGAACAGAATGGTAAAAATACAGACAGTACAATGTATCGATAAGGTAACATGAACTGCAAGGTTGCGGACGCAGCCACAGCGTATCCAAGGACATATAAACAATGAACAAAAGAAATTTTCATAGCCACATTAAAATTTCGGAAATCCAGGTGAAAACCTGCTTGAGATGAAACTAGTCATTGTTGAAGGGAGACTAGAAGGGGCAACCTCGGGGTTGCGTGGGCAGCTCGCCATTTCATGGTTGGTCAAAAGCAAAGTGGCAAGCCATTCTCGCGATGTAGGATAGTGAAACACATCCAACAGGGAGATGTAAAGAATATGACATGTGCCTGAGAGGGGTCAGGAGGGAGTAAGTGCAAAATAGATCCAAGGGGGTCCACGTTAGGAGTGTCATGTGTAGTCTATTATAGGATCGGGACCTGGCGGAGCATGGGGGATTTGGTGTGGGAGATGGGGGGGAAGATGAGAGGACCAGATGGGGAGGGGGGGCGTGAATCAGGCAGATGTGGGGAATGAATAGGTTAACAATTTTTCAAATAAAATTTTTTTCAATTTCTTAATTTCCCACCACAGCTTTCGGGAGTCCATTAAGACATTGTCGTCTTATAATCATCCGTCAAGGTAAAGTGTATCCAGCAGGCCCAAGATTCAGTATATTTAGACCTTGTACACACGACTGAGTTTCTCGGCAAAAACCAGCAAGAAACTTGCTGGGAGATATTTTTTTGCCGAGGAAACCGGTCGTGTGTACATTTTCATAGAGGAAACTGTCGACGAGCCAAAAAGAGAGCAAGTTCTCTATTTCCTCGACGGGAATGGAGAAACTTGCCTTGTCGAGTTCCTCGACAGCCTAACAAGGAACTCGGCGAGGAAAACGATGTGTTTCGCCCGTCAAGTTCCTCGGTCATGTGTACAAGGCCTAAGAAGGTGTGTCGTGCGCCTGATGGATCAGGTTCTCCATGTCTGCAGTCTGGTTTATACGCCTGAACCATTCAGCCATCGTCGGTGGTTCTAGGGCCCGCCATTTCACAGGGATGCAAAGTTTCGCTGCGTTAATCATGTGCATTGCCAAAGAAAGGGAGTAAGTTTTCGGGGGGGATGTTTGAGTAATGGAGCAGAAACTGCGCTGGTGAGAAGTCTAGGTCATATGTGGAAATGCTGTTGGTGAGGCGATGGACATGCTAATCTATTTATAGCAACCTCCCCTCTGACTCCAAACTCTGGCTGCTCTTATCATAATGTGATGGAAACTTTTCAGGTTGATAACAGAGGAATGCAGCAAGAGACAGCTACTAGACACAGTGCTTTGGAGAGTGACAAGAAAACACTACAGATATATGTGCCCAGCTCAAATTTCATGAATCAGGTTTACATCCACTTTAATTACTCAATGGTCACATGACAAAAATGAGAGTGAATCTCCCCAGCAGGGACACACAATACTAAAAAGCCAGAGAGGGGTTCTAACCATTCCCTACTACAGGGGTCTCCAAACTTTCTAAAGAAAGGGCTAGTTTACTGTCTTTCAGACTTTAGGGGGCTGGATTGTGCCCAGAGGGAGTAACTAATGACATATCTTTGGCATTAGGGGGAGAAATAGTTGGTGTCGTTGGCAGTAATAGTGCCCCATTTTTGTTGTCACTGGAAGGAATTATGCCCTGTCGCTGGTGTCACTAGAAGGAATAGTGCCTCATTGTTGGTGTCAGTGGAAGCAGTTATGCCCCATTGTTGGTGTCAGTGACAAGAAAAGTGCCTCTAGGGCTCAATAAAGGCAAACAAAGGGCCACATCTGGCCCCATGGCCACAGTTAGGAGACCATTCCCCTACTCTTTCCAAAAGTGAGGAATTTGTTTCCACAGTTTTACCTGTTCCACTTCATGTGCTGATGATCTTAACTGTTTGGAAGAATTGCAGTGGCTAAACAATCTCCAGTAACCAACACATTTCTAAGTGTGTCAAAAGCCTGTTTGCCCAGTGCACCCAGTGGTCCTGTCTGTAGGCCACTGTCTCACAGTTGGGGTTATTTACTAAAATTTCATGATGCAAAACTTTGTGCAGCTCTGCATAGAAACCAATCAGCTTCTAGGTTTTTTGTCAAAGCTTAATAAAGTGGTTGTAAAACCCCATTCATGAAATCTGACCAAAGTCCTAAGTGACATAGCTTTCGCTGCTCCATTCCTCTGTTATTAGCATGATAACTCCTGACAAGCTCTCTGACACACAAGGTAAAAGCAGCTGAAACATTGTCTCGTGGAGGGTTCTTAGAGATAGATTAGCAGAGAGCTTGTCTACTTAGACTGCAGCTCTGCAGGTTTTATTGTTCCTATGCCTATGTGGAGGGGGGAGGGTTGTGCCTTTCCTCTAATCAGCTCACAAACTCTTACACTATGCCCAGACTCCACATCCACAGCTGGAAAAGGAAAAAAGATTTGTAACACATTCTGCACATTCTAAAGAACGTAGAAAGCTGAAAACAGCCGATATGCATGTAAAATTTATGTAGGGAGATTTGTTTAGTCTCTGTGTATCGTATCAACTGAGGCTGTTCACTTCACTGGGTAAATGGAAGAGTTTACATCCACTTTAAACTGAACAAGCTGAAGTTAGAAGCTGATTGGTTACTCTGTATGGCGGAACCAGTTTCTAAGTGCACCAGTTTTAGTAAATCTACCCCTATAGGACACAGTAGTAACAAATGAGCAGCAGTTTTAGCTCTTTGTTGAACAAAGCTTAGTGGTATGGACATCAGAATAGGTAAATAACTCTTTAATAATACCTTTTTCGTGTTTAATCTGGCAATAGGGTCACTTTAATATGGCCCTTTTCCTCATTAAAATGTGACAATCCAAATGGAATTTATTGTTTGCTAACTTCATGAATGCCTCAGGAATGCCAAAACTTGGGATGATTTGTTATACAAGTCTCAGTTTTTGCAGAGATGGTCAACAGCTGGCTTCCCATTTTCTGCAACTCTGTGCTGAAGCTTTAGGCTATCCATAACTTAGTAATGTGAATATTGAATTCTATAGCCTCGTATACACGACCGAGGAACTCGACGGGCGAAACACATCGTTTTCCTCGTCGAGTTCCTTGTAAGGCTGTCGAGGAACTCGACAAGCCAATTTTCTCCATTCCCGTCAAGGAAATAGAGAACATGCTCTATTTTTGGCTCGTCGAGTTTTTATCGACAGTTTCCTCTACGAAAATGTACACACGACCGGTTTCCTCTGCAAAAAAATATCTCCCAGCAAGTTTCTTGCTGTTTTTTGCCGAGAAACTCGGTCGTGTGTACGAGGCCTAAGAGGCATTAGCTTAGGGACAAACACTGAGATTTGCATATGAGGGCACCCTCAGTTTGGGGGTCTGGGGGTGTTTGTAATGTTTATAAAAGTTATGTTCATGAATTTAAGGGTGCCTTTTTTTGCATTCAGTTTGTCACCTTAGCTACACAGTGAGCTATATAGTGAGGAAAATGGTATCTTTATTTTTCATGTTATTATCTGCATAAGAAAAAATCTTATACAATCATCATCCCTGCTGCTCAAATGATGAAATAACACGGTAAGCTATACAAAGAGTCTCGTACAAAGAGTCTGAACAGAACTATAGATTTGCATTGACAGAAAAGCAATAAAACTAAGCAGAATGAGGCAGCATTTGCAATGACCATACTGTATATAATTAAAAAATATGCATTTTTTATGCATTCTTTTGCTATATGTGTCCCCACTCTAAGGGGTTACCTCTCTCTATTGTCCTGATGACCATTGGCAATGTTAGAGAAACTTGTAAAAAAATGGTGACCAAATATTCCAATGGGGACATTCGTTCTTCTGACTAAAGATGAGCTCAGTGATTAAGTTCACACTGGTCCGACTTGTACTGCAATTTAACAGTTTCAGATTGCATGTCAAGTCACACTCTATTGCCAGCAATGGAACCGTCCATATTGATTATAAAAAAGGTTACTGCACTACTTTTTGCTGATTTCATTGCAACTTGCATATACTTCTGTTAAATAAAGTCGCAATCCGCAATTAAATTGGCAGTGCAAATCTCACTGATGTGCGGCTTTGAAATTGCGCATTTCAAGATTCCAAAGCTGCACTGACGTGAACAGGGGCTTAGGCAGAGTAAATTGTGCAGCAAATGTTTCCATTTCTGTTCATCAAATTTAAAGTGGATGTAAATCCGATTCATGAAACTTGACCTATCTGTAGTGTTTACTTATCTCTCTCAAGACCTAAGTCTTGTGTCTTTCTGCTGCTTTTTTCCTCAGTTATCAGCATGATAACTTCTGACAAGTTCCTCTCCGACACAGGAGATAAAAGCAGCTTAAAATTTGTGTCGGAGAGGGTGCTATTAATAGATTAGCAGAGAGCTTGTCTATTCACAGTGCAGCTCTGCAAGTATCTTCATTCCTCTGCCTATGTGGAGGGGGGGAGGTGCCTTTCCTCCAATCAGCTGTCACATAGTGTATGCCAAGACTCCACAACCAGTACTGAAACAGGTAGTGATAATTATAACACGATGTGCACTTTCTAAAGTATATAGAAAGCTGAAGACAGCAAATGTACAGGGAGATTTGTTTTATCTTTGTGTATCATCTGAGGCTGTTCACTTCACTGGGTACAGTAGAGGGTTTTCATCCACTTTAAATAAAAAATGTACACTTATTTCGATATGCATTGAAATTGGTATTAAAATGTCCCCTTTTAAAACTAGAACTAGCTTTAAAGTCCTGTTGCTGTTTGACATGGGCTTGTCAATAAACAAAGCCATGCCACTGACATGGCTTTGTTTATTAACAAAGTCATGTAATCACCATGTCAGTATAGGTGATCAATGTTTTTTTGATAACCAAGTAACAAAAAAGTGCAAAAGTAGCAACAATCTAAATCTAATGCAAAAATACACAATAATTGCTATATGTAAAAAATCCCAAACAAACAAAGAAAAATACACAAGAAATAAAGAAAAACAAAAATAAGTTCTTCTTTTCTTTCTATTAACATTTTTTATGTAACTATGTTTTCTTGTTTCCTTGTGATGGAAAAAATAAATAAAACTAACTGCAAAATACACCTTAAAAAATAAGGGAAAAAAATTCTCTGTAACCATTAAAAGCCCATTGCACCCTAAAAAACACCTTAATTGTGCCTTACCCTTTTGACCAATGAGTTTCTTTAAAATTTGGAAATAATGGCAAATCTTTTCTAGGGGACACAGACAGCAAAAAGAAAAACGTTCCTACTATATGTAACACTAAAAGAAGTTTTGGCATTAGATAAACTTTATTAGTTATGAAAGCATGTATATATATATAAAGATTTTACGACCATATAACATGCGCTGTAAGGCCGGGTACACGCGGCATCTTTTTTGGCCAGTATCAGTTGGTTCAACAGAAACCGGCCAACATTTGATTAGTGTGTACAGCTGTCTTTCCATCAGAAGCAGGTCTAACAACCTTCTTTTGTCAAAGGGATATGCTGGGAAACCAGTATCCAATCAGTACTGGCAGCCAGTGACTGCCAGTGCTGATTAGTGTGTTCTGGCAGGGGAAGAATCCCTTAAAGGCACATCGGGGGAGATTGCCGCACTAACATTATGTGTGTTCGTTTTTTGTTTTTTTTTCCGCCCACTTGGTTGAACGAAAAAAAAAAAAACTTTACATGTGTTCGAGTTAACAGCTCAAGATCATATCTTCTGTTATTGAAGATTCCTTCAATAATGAGTACCCCAAAACACCTTTAAACCTACCTGCGAAGTACGGAGCGAGTAGACACACCTACTGCTCATCCCACAATTAAGAAAAAAAATTAAAATATGAAATTTATGAACCTTGTAGGTGCGACACATGTAGCAAAAAAAAAAAAAATGAAAAAAACTCTGTAGAATATTTTTTTTACATGTAAAATAACATCTCATTAAAGGTGTGGGACTCAAGACTGCATCTGAATTTTTTCTACTAAAAATGCAGAAAAACAATTATTTGTTGTGAGCCTTAGTTTTCATAATTGCCTCTGTCCTTGAATAGATATTAGTTTATATTACAAAGCATATAAATTACCACTGTGTCCACACTGGTATAATTGGACTAATCTTACAATAGGTTCCTGTGCGGCTTTGTTCTTTGTAGAGAGTGAGCAATTAATGCAAGAAACATTTGGTACTTGGATTAATAGAGTACCAATACATTAACACCTTAGTGAATATTTTTAGTTTATAACTAATGTTGTGTACGTCACACATTCTTGTTTTATTTGAATTAACTGTAACGATATTGCACACTGTACATTACAAAAAAAAAAAAAAGATTTTACTTATTAGTACCTTTTTCTCAGGGAAGGACTGGGAAACTTTGGCCTCGGGAAAACACAACCAACATGCCCTTTCATGGTGGGGACCAATTCCTGTGGGCTAAAAAATGTGTACCATACAATGTGAGTCATGGGGGGTTATTTACGAAAGGCAAATCCACTTTGCACTACAAGTGCAAACTACAAGTGAAAAGTGCACTTGAAATTGCACTGAAAGTGCAATTGAAAGTGCAGTTGCTGTAGATCCGAGGGGGACATGCAAGGAAAATAATAACATTTTAGCTTGCACGTGATTGGATAATAAAATCAGCAGAGCTTCCCCTCATTTCACCCCTTGGATCTATAGCAACTGCACTTCCAAATGCACTTTCAGTACAATTTCAATTGCACTTTGCAGTTGTAGTTTGCACTTGTAGTGCAAAGTGGATTTGCCTTTAGTAAATAACCCCCTTGGTGTCACACTGATTGGCCATGGTAAAATGTGGGTGCTCCATAAGGACATGGTTTATTGTGATCCAACCTTTACAACTTTTAGTGTTAGCTTTCTTCGTAGCATGTGGCCAGTGTTGCCAACCTACCAGATTGAAATTTACTGACACACATGAAATTTACTCTCACAGTGACACTGTCAGCATTGTGCAGCAGCACGGATAATGATGGCACCTCAACAACATGGCACGTCCCTTCCTGAGTCACAGCGACCCTCTCTCTCCATTGCCAGGTGGTCCCTTCAGTCCTCTCCTGGCTTGCCTTCCTCTCGTTCCACAGACCTGCACATGAGGCTCCGGCTGCTCCGTTCTCTTGCACAATGACTGCACGCGACACACTGCTTGCACAGTCCGAACACACTGTAGCAGACACTCGGATGGTCTTGGTCAAGCATCACAGCCATTTTTTTTACTGGCAACCTTTTTCTTTCACTGGGATAAAACTGGCCATTTTTTACTGGCTGCCAGTAAAAATACTGGCGGTTGGCAACACTGCATGTGGCATTCAGTTGCTTAACTTTGCAAAGTTGCAATGGTACTTACTCAGTGCTAGAAGACTTCTCTCTGCCATATGCTATGACCACAGGTCTGAACAGGGAGCAGGAAGCTATAAACTGTCCAACATGTGTTGTCTGATGTCTGAAGTAAACCCCCGCCCCCCCCCACACCCAACATGTCTTATTGATATTGGCCCAGGGAAACATGTACTCCTGCCCACAAGGCCAGTTCCCCCTTATATTTTCTAAGATTTACTGAGTTAATATTTTGTTACACAGCTAATTGTGCATAGGCTAGTGGCAAAATGTCAGTCAATCTATATCCAACACTAAAGTGTTGGTTATGGAGAGTTCTGGTTGGGTGGGTTGAATCAGCCACTATCTTTGAGTAGAGTTCCTGACACTATTGCTTCAGCGGGAGTAGCCTCAGTGTTTCCATTGTAATCTATGCAATTTATGTATAGCACTTTATTTTTTTGCCAAGACAATTAAATGTTAAATGCAATTTACCCTTCTATATTTTGATTTATGATATTTATATAATTTTTTTTACACTCTCTGTGTTTATATGTACTTCATAATCATCTATCTCAATAAAATGTGCTTTATTAATGTTGTTACTTAGTAGTTATTATGTATGTTTATATTTAGATGAACTTTCTTCATAAATTGGAACCACATCATATTGCAATAGAAATAATTTTATTATAAACGTACTTGCTGAAAGGTTGTTGAGAACAATGTCAAAGATAATAGAGTGCAAGTAGACAAACGCACCAGTTCCATAAGCCAGTTAATAATGTGTGAGGGTTTCTGCTCAGGGATGAACTGGCTTATGTGCACAGATCCTTCAAAATTACTCCTAAAGTGTTTGTAAAGCTTCACTCTTTTTTTTTTTAAATAACAAACATGTCATACTTACCTCCACTGTGCAGCTCGTTTTGCACAGAGTAGCCCTGATCCACATCTTCTGGGGTTCCTCGGCGGCCGTCTCTGGTCCTCCCTGCATCAGCTAACCCCCCCTGGGAAGCGCTCTTCCAAGGGGGTTACTTTGCAGGCACGCTCCCAAGTCCTGTTTTCAACGTCCATAGCCGCTGCCTACAGGACTCGGCCCCGCCCCTGGCCCTCGCATCATTGGAGTTGATTGACAGCAGCGAGAGCCAATGGCTGCGCTGCTATCAATCTATCCAATGAAGAGCCGAGAACAGCCAAGAAGACAGGGCCGACATCAAGCGCATTCTCGACACAGGACTTTCGAGGGCTCAGGTCAGTGCAATGTGCAATGTGCATAGGATGCATTAGGGTGAAAAAACATGAACTTTTACAACCCATTTATATATATATATGTGCAAGGAGTTTCATAGCTCAAATGCGATCTTCATTGAACATGTGACTACAAAGACAAATGTACCTGAAGAATTTGTTCTAATATATATATATATATATATATATATATATATATATATATATATATATATATACATATATATAGTATAAAATAGAACAATAAACCCTTTTGTCTATGCTCCCTGGACCTTTCAAATCTGTAAAGAAAGATGTACTGTGACACTTCCTGGCCGTGTCCAGGGTAGTGATTCCCTGACAATGGAGATTGACAACCATGCCTTCCCTGGGGGATTAGGCTACTGAAGTGGACCGTATTAGGGATCTGGAATGTCTGTTGGCTCCGGAAACTGTTAATGATGAGCAGTTTCCCCTCACCTGGACTTCATGATCCATGTTCCGCTACTCTGCAGAGTTTCTCTCTTGGGCTGAAGGTGACTCGGATGCCATCACCACATAGCCTAGTCAGAGTGTATCTTATCCCCAGTCCTTCTGTCTCCTCTCTTTTGATTTCTTCCCTCTTCTTCGTATATGCACCTTTAGATGCTCTTTGAGCAATTGTTACATAACATTTCTCTATCCATTTTTGACAGTATGCGATCCCTACAGCATACCCTTTTCTAAGAGTAATAGTTTTTCAGTGTACCTCACAATGTCTTAATAATTTTATGTCCATATGGTACCCATGCCCTTGATGTTGGTGCTTTCTACCTTTTATATGTGTCTTGTTTTTCTGTTTTACATACTTGCTTCTTTTAAGATATGCATTTATGAGCCTATCTCGCCTTTTGAGAAAGCATACTTTCCATATGTTACATTATGTACGATACTCTTTGTTTATTTTGCGATTATGGAAGCATGTATCCGTTACTATATCAATAAAATAAGACTGAACTGAAATAGAACATTATCTTCAGGTATATTTGTCTATATCATCACACATTCAATGAATATAGAATTTTAGCTTTGAAACTACTAGCACATGCCCTGGCTTAAGTCATTTTATTTGACCCAGAGAAATTTGAATTGTACTCCATGGATTGATTCAGGCTTCATGTACACGGGACGTTTTTTACACTCTCCCCTGAATGATTTAATTTGACAGATAGTAACCCACGTTTACATGCCGCGTTTTGCTGCGTTTTTTTCAAAATAGACAAAAATTAAAAACGCCTGTAAACGAAATGCGGTTAAATGCGAGTGACCACGTTTATAACATGTCTAGAAGCGTTTGGCGCTTGAAATGCCTCTAAACTCAGCATCTGAACCCATTTTTGTGCATTTCCAAAAAAAGCCCCTAAACTCAACTGCCTAAAAACAACTGTAAACGACCCTGTGTACATGTACTGATAAGATAACACAGAGGAGAGTTCAGGAGCAGCTGAAAAAAGTGCCCTACGGCCCCTAAATGTTAGTTTAGCTGCAGCAGTGTACATGAAGCCTTACTAAATACAAATGGTCTGTTCAGTTTCGAAGCGTGACATGTTAGGTATCTATTTACTCGGCGTAATATCAGCTTTCACATTATGCAAAAATAAATTGGGCTGACTTTAATATTTCATTTTTTTCTAATGCATGAAACTTTTTTTTTTTTTTAAACACGTTTGAAAAATTGCTGTGCTAATAACGTGTGAGATAAAAAGTTGCAATGACCGCTATTTTATTTTCTAGGGTCTCTGCTAAAAAAACATATATAATGTTTGGGGGTTCTGTGTAATTTTCTAGCAAAAAAATATGATTTTTACATGTAGGAGAGAAATGTCAGAAAGTGGTTAAAACAAAGAAAAAATATTTAGATTAATCCTTAGCGTTATTGGCAAATTACCTGGTACTGCTAAATTTGGCCTGGACATGCATCAATGACCTATTTTCAAAAAGGGTTAAAAGGGAAAGGCTTCTGCAAATGTAGCCATGATGTTTGCAGCATGTTTTTGTGAACTGAATGTTCCTTTTGCACACTGCAACTTGAAGAAGCTCAGTACAGTTTTTTTTTTTTGTACACACGATCGGAATTTCCGCCGGGATAAACTACAACTGATTTTTCTGACGGAATTCCGTTCAAGCTGTCTTGCATACACACTGTCACACCAAATTCCGACCGTCCAAAACGCGGTGACGTACAACACTACAACGAGTCGAGAAAAATGAAGTTCAATGCTTCCGAGCATGCATCGACTTGATTCTAAGCATGCATGTTTTTTTCTCCGTCAGAGACGAACGGAATTTCCACTAGAATTTTTTTCTGTCTGACTTTTTCCATCGGAAATTCAGATCGTGTATATAAGGCATCACTTGTAAATCCTGTCTTATGTGAACATCCACAAAGCCTGAGACTTCTGCTGGGCACCACTACCTTGGATGTGATATCAGGAGCACCAGCACTCGAGTGGCACACTTTATTATCCCGCGTACACACATTCATTTTTCTGCTTGTAAAAAACAAAGTTTTTCAGCCTCTAGAAAAAACAAAGTTTTTTCTAACTTAATCATTAAAACTACGTTGCCCACACACGCAAATGCTCTAGCAAAGCGCGGTGACGTACAACACGTACGACGCACTATAAAGGGGAAGTTCCATTCGGATGACACCACCCTTTGGGCTGCTTTAGCTGATTCCGTGTTATTAAAAGACGATTCACGCTTTTCTGTCTGTTACAGCGTGATGAATGTGCTTACTCCATTATGAACAGTAGTTTTACCAGAACGAGCGCTCCCATCTCATAACTTGCTTCTGAGCATGCGTGGGTTTTTAACGTTGTTTTAGCCCACACATGATCATTTTTTACAACCCGAAAAACGACATTGTTTAAAACGTCGTTTAAAAATGCAGCATGTCGTTTTTCAGAACCCGAAAAATGATGTGAAGCCCACACACGATCATTTTAAATGACATTTTTTAAAAACGTCCCTTTTTACATGCCGAAAAATGATTGTGTGTACACGGCATTGGAGTCTGAAATTCTTGATTTCTCTGTGCTTTTACCTGCATTTTTTAGGCTGATAACAGGTTCTCTATAAGCATGTGTGAATCATTTGTGGAGTTTTTCATAGTATGAGGTAAAAGGTAGAGTTTTCTTTTTGTTATCAAATTTTTAATGTGCAGATAGACAAATGGATCACAAAGCAGAATGGAAAATCTAAATTTGAAAAAGGCTCCTGAAAGCCATAGATTTTATTGCAGCCATTTAATGGAAAAAATGTTTCCTTTCTGTTTGTGTTTTATGTGAATAGTAAGTGTATTTCTTTTTTTCTTTTTTTTTTATGCCTTAACACTTATGCAATTCTAATCTCCTGGAGTAATTACCGGCCTTCCCATTTATTTCTTCAACTCCTGATGGAAAGTTAATTTGTTTCTAGAAAACAAACACGAGAAGAAATGTCAATATGAGCAAGTAAGCAGAATACAAAAATCTCTGCTAACAGTCTTCTTTAAATGATTAGGTAATAAAAAGCCTGAAATATTTAGTTACATTAAGACCTCAAAAACTCATTTAGAAATCCTTTTTTTTTTTTTAGCCAGTGCTTGGCTATAATTTATTGGCAAAGACGGCACTATTATTAACCTCTAGAATGCTTTGAGGAGATATAAATATATTTTATGTTTTCCCTTTAGATAATTGCTGTGGATATAAAATAACACCACAAATAGGTAATGTGGAATGGGGGAAATAAACCTATTTTAAAAAGATCTATTTGTGGTGAATTTTTTTACTGAGACCTTCATTAGACTGAAATCATATGTGTGATTTTGGCTGGGATCGTGCAAGCATTGAAAGTAAAGCTTTAAGTTGTTCAGAAAGTTCATATATTGGTTTATAAGTAGGGTTGTCCCGATACCGATACTAATATTGGTATCGAGACCGATACCGAGTATTTACGCGAGTACTTGTACTCGCGTACATACTCCCGATGCCTTTACCGATACCTGGGGAGGGCGGAGAGGGGCGGATCGCGAATCCTTAGGCGTTGCCGGTGTAGTAAAAAAAGCCTTGACTATTGCAGAAGCTCGACCTCATCACTTCTTGTGCGGCTACGTCATAAAACAACTGATCATGGGGCTCCACTGTGCATGCGCTTCACCGCACCTATACCGTGCATGCGCAGATGCTCATTTCAGTTGAGGAAAATAATAGACTTGAGCGAGCAGGTGTGAGTTGCTTAATTACATCATCGGCAGCACCGCCTCCAGCCCCACCCCTAACACTCCCCTGCTCTGGAGCAGGGGGAGGGCCCCCTTAAACTGTTTATATCAATGGGACAGAGGTCGAGTGACTTGGGGGGGCGCAAACAAACTGAAAAATACTGAAACCACCCCCCAACCCCAATTAATTGAAGCCTCACTGTGCCAGTCAAATGCAGCCACTTGTGCCCGTCATTCACAGCCAATTGTGCCCAGTATATGCAGCCACTTGTGCCCATCACATGCAGCCCCTGGCTAGACCGGTGAAGCCCCGCGATCAGCTGTTTTGTGACGTAGCCGCACGGGAAGTGATACGGTCGAGCTTCTGCATGAGTCAAGTTTTACTACATCAGTACACTGTCAGTGCTTGAAAATCTGCGACGCTCATCTTGGTACAACCTGCACTCGGCCACTGTATGCCAGCAGCGGACATCTTGTTACACCCCGCCCATGGCTGGAGTAACAAGATGTCCGCTGCTGCTTTATTAAGGCCGAGTGCAGGTTGTACCAAGATGGGTGTCACAGAGGCAGCATAGAAAAAAAAATCCTCTCCTCAGTCTCCTGCCTATAAGTGCCAGCCATCAATCAGTGACACCTGTTGGTGCCGTCCATCAGTGCCCATCCAGCCAGTGCCCATCCAGCCAGAGTCACTGCCAGCCATTAGTGTGTGCCACCTATCAGTGCCTATCAGTGCCCGCCACCTATCAGTGCCCATCAGTGCGTGCCACCTATCTGTGCCCATCAGTGCATGCCACCTATCGGTGCCCAGTCATAAGTGTGTGCCACTTATCAGTGCTCATCAGTGCTGCATAATCAGTGCCACCTATCAGTGCTCATCACTCTGTGCCACCCAATCAGTGCCACCCATCTGTGCCCATCCGTCAGTGCATGCCACCTATCAGTCAGTGCCACCTATCAGTAATGCTTAATCAGTGCCACCTCTCAGTGCTCATCAGTGCTGCATATCGATGCCACCAGGTTTGAAAAACAGACATTAAAAAAAAGTATCAGTAATCGGTATTGGTGAGTACTTGAAAAAAAGTATCGGTACTTGTACTCGTTCTTAAAAAAGTGGTTTTGGGACAACCCTATTTATAAGTGTAACTTTTACATATACAGATCTTTGGTATATTAGCAATTGTAATTAGTACTCCCTACTTAAAGGGACACTGGGCTAAAGTCATGAAATGGTATCTAGCACTTTAGGATCAGCGGCAAAATAGCATTAAAAAAAAAAAATTGTATAATAAGGAATGCGTTATCCCATCATAATTTTTGAAACATATCACATGAAACCGATCTGTATTTTTTTCCATATCCATTATATCCAGTGGGATGGATACAGCAGAGAGGGATTAGAACACCTGTCTGCTTTTATTGCTGTCTGTGCCCCTCATTAGGGGAATTCACTCTCTCTATTTCTACTGTTTCTTCTTAAGCCTCGTATACACGTCCGATCGACTTCAAACAAACTTTCCCTTGGATTTTTGTCCGAAGGGAGTTGTCCGGTCACACCCATAGCATACACACGATCTGACTTTTTCGGCAACAAACACGAACGTAGTGACGTTTCAACGTACTGACGAGAGTTTAAAAGAGGAAGTTCAATTTTCCGGCGTCACCCTTTGGGCTCCTTCTGCTAATTGAGAGTTAGTAGAGGTTTCGTCTGTGTGCATTCGCGATTTTCAGTTTCGTGCAAATTTGTTTGTTTCTGAATGTCCGTTCATCAAGCAGACATGTTGCGCAATGGGGTTGTGCTAACCCACAAAAAAATATATAAAAATATGTTTGATTCATATAACCAAAATACACTAATCCAAAGTAAAGACATTTGTTTTTACTCCGTCAGTATCACCAGCAAAGCAGCTTTTAGTATTATCACATTATAAAGAAGAGAATGTGCGCTGCTTTTCTTGATTTCAGAACTTGCCGCGTCACGAATGTGCTCTTTCAAATACGAACCCTAGTTCTACCAGACAGAACGCTTCTGGCTGGTCTTTGTTTCTGAGCATGCACGTTTGTACTTTGTACAAAAGTCCGATTGCTTGATGTACACACGGTCGGACTAGGCACCATCGGACTTTTGTTGACGTAAAGTTTGTCTGTTTGCAGATCAAACTTTTTGTCCAATGAAACCCGAAAAAGTTTGTCCGATGGAGCGTACACACGGTCGGACTATTTTGAAAACGTGCTAATTTTGAAGTTTGTTGGCAAAAAGTCATGTGTGTATGGTCCTTTAGGCCCCATGCACACTGGACGTTCTTACAGCCAGTAAACTACCCAGCATTTTACCCTATGTATCCATGCACACATAGTCTGTTATCAGCATTTGGCAGGGGTTTTTTTTGGCTTGAAAAAAAAAAACAGAACTAGTGGGTTTTGAGAGTTTTTTCAGCGATTATGAGCATTTTTAAGCCATAAGCTTTTGTGGGAGTACACTATTGCTTAAAAAGCTAAAAAACACAAACACTAAAAAACACTACTGCAAAAACACTACTGCAAAAACACTACTGCAAAACTCATTCTATAGCTTTCTACAGTTAACCCTACTGGCATTTTTATAACGTCCAGTGTGCATGAAACCCTAGTGAAAAGAAAACAAAATCCCACATCTTGGGTTGACAGTGGAACACTGATAGAGGGGATAGAGGGGAAATCTCTCCAATGGGTACAGATGGCAAAATAAATTGATGGGATTCTAACCCTCCTTTAAGCCGGCCAAAGACCTGCAATCACGAGTTACATGAAAGAAAATCACTTGATTCCTCCATCATGTTGATGAGGGAATCCCACCTGTGGAGCTATTGTCATCTCCCGGTGGGGGCGAGGAAAACACACAGTGATTATTGCTAGTGGCCATAGCACTTGGCAATAATTGCATGAAAAATCCAACAGGCTGGTTGTAGCCAAGTTGATCGATCAGCCTGCCCATACATGGTTTGAATCTCGGCTGTTCCCTGCTGAACCAGCCAAGATGCAAAACGTCTATGGCCGGCTTAACTCTCTCCAAAATGCATTTCACTTTGATGGTTACTGTGATAGATACCCATTTTTAAGTTTAACGTAAGACTACAACAACCAAAACATTTTCTTTGATAGTGAGTATACATCATTCAAATATTTCCAAGATATAGTTGTTTCTAAACATCTCCTCATCATTAAGATAATGAGATCGTTAGGGTTGTCTGTCAAACTGTGATGTGACACCTTAGTTCCTTTTGCATATGTCTCAAGACCTGTGATTACAGTTGATCTGCAGATTTCAAGTCTAAAGGCCCATACACACAATCAGAAAATCGTACAAAAAAATCGAAGCAATCATGGAAATCTGTTAGTACAGAGCTTTTCGAGAGCCGATCACGACAGTTCATCTGATATCCGATCTGACAAGCACAAACATTGTGCGATTTTCGTTTAGTCAGCACAGTTGTCGATTGAAAATACAGTATAGATACACTTCAACACATTAAATCACTTCCAAATTTTTATTCTGTTGTACGAGAATTTTTTAACTTTAGTAAACGCTTAATTTTCGATATGAGGTTAGCATGCAAAAAAAAAAAAATGGACGATAATTGTCCGATTGTAATGCACCAGGCATTACAATGATTGGCCTACTCATATGGCTGGAAAACAGCCATATTTTCTGTGGTATTTTGGCTTTTTAAAGTGGTTGTAAATACACTTTCCCCCCCCCAAAAAAACGCCACCTGCAAGACAAAGGCATAATGAGCTATTATGCATAGAATACTAGCTCATTATGTATACCCTTAGATCAGAGCCCCCGTAGCAATCCTCGTACACCGCTCGGGCGGCCGACATCTCTCCCGGGGGTTACTTCTGGGTATCGCGGCTCCAGCACTGTAATTGGCCGGAAACCGCAATGATGTCACCCCGCCAGTCACGGCAAGGCCTCTAGGAACAGCACGATCGCTGTTTCTAAAGTGCACCTGCGCCGTTGTCGTAGACATCGGCGCCATTCATTATTGTAAATATCTCCTAAACCGTGGAGGTTTAGGAGATATTTTGAGCACCTACAGGTAAGCCGTAATCTATAAGAGTTTTGTATAAGAGTTTTGTATAAGAACATAAAATAATGCTTCTGCCTTGCGAAAATGTTCGCCAAAGATATCTCCAAAGATATTTGTGAAAAAGTAAAAGTAAAGTATTCCTACTACACATGACAAATATTCTAACAAGGGATTAGACCATTGTGATATGCATTTACATTGTATTATGTTTGGATTGATTGAGAGGCTTAAGCAGCAAACAATGTATATACTTGTATACACACAAAAAAAGTCTCTGAAAATCTGGAGAACTGATCCAAAATTGTAGAGACTAATTTTACATTCTTTAAATATCAAATTTCTGGACTACTACTTATGTATGAATGTATGAATTTATTTATTTGCTTTATTTGCTTTAGCGAATGAACTTTAAAGTGGAGGTTCACCCAAAAAAATCTATTTTTAACATTACAATCAGCCGAGTTGTCCTAATGACAATCGGCTGTTTTTTTTTTTCCTTTTCAGTACATACCTTATTTTCACCGCCGCTTCCGGGTATGTCTTCTGCGGAACTGGGCGTTTCTATCTGATTGACAGGCTTACAACAGTCGAATACTACGCGTCACGAGTTGCCGAAAGAAGCCGAACGTCGGTGCGCAGGCGCCGTATAGAGCCGCACCGACATTCGGCTTCTTTCGGCAACTCGTGGCGCGTAGTATGCGAGGGTCGGAAGCCTGGCAGTCAGATAGGAACGCCCAGTCCCGGAGAAGACATACCCGGAAGCGGCGGTGAAATAAGGTATGTACGGGAAAAAAAAAACCAGCCGATTGTCATTAGGACAACTCGGCTGAATGTAATGTTAAAAATAGATTTTTGGGTGAACCCCCACTTTAACATCATTTTGTGCTGCTAAGTGTTTTTGCGTTTTGAGGTAAATACTGCATTAAACAGATAATGAATTTACATTTTCAGTATTACAAGGAAAAAATGTGTCACGTGACCCACATACCACATGTGATGGACTTTTTTTGAATTGAGCCCACTGTTAATTTGCCATGTAGGACAAATTGACAGTGGGAAAAAAATGCCATGTATAATTGGAGGAAAAAATGATGATAGTTGTTAGTCAGTGAGAAGAAAACAATACCCAGAGATGGTAGGGTGGCATTGCTAAAGAGGTTTGGAGGCACCTTGTTGGAGCCCACCTTAAAGAAGAACTTCATTAAAAAGTCAGAAAATACTTGGCAACCAGCAACTGTTTATACAATCAAAACTTTGGTCGGGAGAATGTAATGTACAGCGGTAATCACTTTGTTATGTTCAACACAATGTATAGAGTGCAACAGTCTGCAGTATATGTTATAGTGTGCTCTTATTTGGTGGGTCAGCAGGATGAAAAGATTGCCAGTGAGTGTAATCTACAGGAGGAATGGCCATTGTTGGTGGTCAGTGGGAGGAACAAAGCCTGGTGTTGGTGGTTAATGGGAGTAAAAAATGCTCCAAGTCAGTAGTCACTGCCTGTGCTCCCCTTACATTGGTCAGAATCTGTGCCCCCTTAGGCCTTATGCCCACGGACGTTTTTACAGCCACTTTTCTGAGCGTTTTTTGCAGCTTAAAAACGGCTCTCCATGTTAGCCTGTGGCCTCATGCCCACCATGACGTTTTTGAGCTGTAAATGGCTGAGCCGTTTTTAATCTGCAAAAAAAAAACAGGACCAGTGCGTTCTGAAGCTCCAGCGTTAGAGCTGTAAAGACGTCAGACGCGGGCAAATGTGATTTAACGAGGCTGGGGGGCAGGATTTGGGGGCCCCCTTATTAAAGGGGGCTCCCAGATTTAGATAAGCCCCCCGCCCGCAGACCCCGACAACCAATGGCCAGGGTTGTCAGGAAGAGGCCATTTTCCCTATCAACATGGGGGCAAGGTGCTTTGGGGTGGGGACTGCAGTGCCCCCGTGCCCCAAAGCACCAACCCCCCCATGTTGAGGGCACGTGGCCTGGTATAGTATAGGAGGGGGGGCGCTTGCTCGCCCCCTTCCTGACCTGCCGGGCTGCGTGCTCGAATAAGGGTCTGGTATGGATCCGGGGGGAACCCCCACGCCGTTTTTTTTTTTTTTTGGTATTTTTTAAATACATACCAGACCAAAGGGCCTGGTATAATCCTGTAGGGAACCTCACGCAAATTTTTTTTAATTTTCATGGGGGTTCCCCTTCAAGATTCTCCGCACATGAGTCGCCCCGCAAGTCGGATCATCTTGATCCGACTTCTGGTACGACCTCTATTCAAATCAATGGGCTCCCATAGGGAACCATTGATTTTGAATAGAGAAAGAAAAACGCGGCTGAAAGCTAGCGTGGCAAAACGTGCATTGAATTCAATGCAAAACGTGAAAAAAATTGCGTTCAAAACTGGCGTCTGTACTAGCTTTACAGCCCATTTTTTAAAATGTCAGTGGGCATGAGGCCTTATGTTGGTGGTCAGTATCTGTTTTCTCTTTAAATTGGTGGTCACGCCGTCGTAACTCTGAGTTGCAGGGTCATATCTATGCGACTGATTCATAGAATCAGTTACGCATAGATTTCCCTAAGATCCGACCGGCGTAAGTCTCTTACACCGTCGTATCTTAGGCTGCATATTTATGCTGGCCGCTAAGTGGCGCTTCCGTAGATTTCCGCGAGGAATATGCAAATTAGGTAGATACGCCGATTCAGTAACGTACGTCCGCCCGGCGCATTTTTTTACGTTGTTTACGTTAGGCTTTTCCCGGCGTGAAGTTACCCCTGCTATATGAGGCATATCCTATGTTAAGTATGGACGTCGGGCCAGCGTCGAATTTTCCGTTGATTACGTTGTTTGCGTAAGTCGTTCGCGAATAGGGCTGTGCGTAATTTACGTTCACGTCTAAAGCATCGTCGATTTGCGGCGTAATTTCGAGCATGCGCACTGGAATTCTTTTACGGACGGTGCATGCGCCATTCGTAAAAAAAACTCAAATACGTGGGGTAACAATTAATTTAAGTAAAACACGCCCACATCATCCACATTTGAATTCCACAGGCTTACGCCGGACCACATACGTTACGCCACCTTAACTTAGGGCGCAAGTTCTTTCTGAATACGGAACTTGCGCCCTAATTTACGGCGGCGTAACGTATCTGAGATACGTTACGCCCGCCGATAGATACACTATTGTATCTGAATCCGGGCCCCAGTGTCCAGCATAAAAATATAACAGCAAATCAAGGCAAACAAACACAGACAAGAGGCGGAGGTAAATCTGGGCTTCATTCCCATTTCAGCACCTTACAGAAAGTTTTTTTTTTATTTCCTTTTTTCACCCAACACAAGTTTACTGAGAATAGGTTAATGTTAAGCAGACAGAGAAATATTGCTTTACTGTGCTGTATCAAAAATGTCCTTTTGTTGTCACGATGATAGCACAACATTCAGCTTCAGAAAGCACAAAAACGTCCTATTCTCTCAACTGAAAATGGAAAAGTAAGGATAATAGGGAGTGAATAAAGTAGTCTTCTGTGTTTTGAATTAAAGGAACGCTACCGTAATACATGAACATTCTGAATTGAACTCACCCAGAGGATACGGCCGACCAGCTGTGCTAATCTTCATCTTTATATTCATTTTCTACTCATACTTGTCCCAGTTGCTAAATCCCTATTGCCAATGGCATCTTTATTTTCTTAATGACCCTGATTGTGAGCCTGCTAAAATGCAGACAAGTGCGTTCTGTGGTTCGTAGCTCCGCCCTCAGGGAGGGTGCACAGAACCATTTCACAAAAGGCAGAAGACATATCAAAAGTCTATTGAATATGAATGCAATGGACCATATGAAGCACAGATTAATTAAGATTAAGATAAATTGAGTGGACTAATTGGGTTTAGCACTGATACAGCATTTCTTGGATAACAAAGTAAGCCCTTCCTGAGAGAGTTATGGTGGCTGTCATTGCTAACCTTACACAGTTCTAGTTGTCTAGCTCAGAGTTTCGTAAACCTTTTTTAGTCAAAGTACCCTTTAAAATTATAGACAATCTCAAGGCACCCTTTAAATGTATGGACAGTTTCATGGCATCCTGTTCTAAAATGTAAAAAACTATTTTAATGCCGTGTACACACGACCATTTTTTATGACGAGAAAATTTGAATTTTTAAAAAAATTTTAATTCCAGAGCATTTTTCGCGAAGATTAAAATGGGCATTAAGGGCCAGATCCTCAAAAGGAATATGCTGGCGTAACTGCTGTTACGCCGTCGTATCCCTGTTTCTAACTATGGAACTGATCCACAGAATCAGTTTTCCATAGTTAGGCAGAAGATCCGACAAGTGTAAGGGACTTACACTGCCGGATCTTAGGATGCAGTACTGCATCCGCCGCTGGGGGCATTTCGTGTCGAAATGCCGCCTCGGGTATGCAAATTAGCACTTACGGAGATCCACGAAGCTTTTCAGCTTTGTTTTTTCTCCTTAAGTTTTAGTTTGCAAACGCAAAATTAGGGCTGCTTTTACAAAGTGTAAACTGTTTACACCATGTAAAAGCAGACCCTTCTGTCCAGCAACGCGATTTTTTTTTTGTTTTGAATTTTTTTTTTCGCGCCGTATCTTTTTTTTTTTTGACGCAACTTTATTGACCCGTCGCAATCCACAAAGCTCGGCGTAACTTTGCGCTATGCACGTTGGGAAAATGACATCACGAGCATGCGCAGTACGGCCGGCGCGGGAGCGCGCCTAATTTAAATGGGAATCGCCCCCATGAAAAGAGGAATTTAAGTTACACAGCCAAAAATTTCTAGGTAAGTGCTTTGTGGATCGGGCACTTAGGTAGAAATTTTAAGGCAGTGTAACTTAAATGGGAAAAATTAAGTTACGCCGGATCTTTGTGGATTACCCCCTAAAAATTTAGGGGGTAATCCACAAACAGCGGCGCAAATTAAGTTAGTCAAAACTTATGTCATTTAAGTTACGGCACCCTAATTTGGTGTCGTAACTGCCGTATCCACAGCGCATTTGCGCATAAAATTGCGGGGTTTTTGCAAGTGGGAAGGGAGTGGGAAGGAAGTGGGCGTGCTTTATTGTAATGAGCCGTGACCCCATGCAAATGAAGGGCCGGCCGTGCTGCGCATGCGCGCACGAATCTGCTGCTCACTGGGCATGTGCATAACTTGGCTTGGCGCAATCAGTGAGATAGGTAAAAGGCCAAGCGTACTTAGTTTGAGGATCGCCCTGTGTGAACCTGCTCAATTTTTTTCATCGTCGTTTTTCTCGTCGTGAAAAATGGCCGTGTGTAGACTTTAACAATGGTGGAAAAAACGCGCATGCTCAGAAGCAAGTTATGAGAAGGAAAATTTGCATAATCAGCCCAAAGGGTGGCACCATACAAATGGAATGTCCCCTTTATAGTGCCATCGTACGTGTTGTACTTCACCACGCTTTGCTCGAGCATTTTTTATCACGATCGTGTGCATGCAAGGCAGGCATGAGAGGAATCACGTTGAGAAAAACTTTGTTTTTTTTCCATGACCTGAGAAACGTCCGTGTGTACGCGGCATAATAGTTTTACATGATGCAGCAACATCCACACATGTAGGACATCCAACGTTAGAGGTGATTTTTTCTTCCAAAGCAAATACTCTTTTGCACATTTGTGCTGACCAGTATTTCAATGTTTCTCTTTTTCCTCAATTTCTCTCCATCGGTCAGCTAATGTCATCCCAGTGCTGAGGAAGAGGGACAGAGGAGAGTCAAGCAAGGATACTGTGAAGGCGACAGACATCCTCCTTATCAACTTATGACATTATTGGTTGTTAGGATGCCAGTGTCTAGAAAGTCATAATGGTGCATAATGAAAACCTGTGGCTTTATGTAACTAAAAGACAGGCTTCATCCACCTGCTGGCTTGTATACAATTTTTGATAATTTTTTTGCCATTTTGTCAAGGCACCCCTGAAGAAGCCTCAAGGCACCCTGGTTGAAAAAGACAGGTCCAGCTTATTTGCTGCCCCTCTGGCTTCAGCACTTCCATAGTCCCAAACTAGGTAAAGCCAGTAGTCATTTTCTGCAATATTGTTCTGGGTTATTAAATAAAATTATTGCAATTTGGGAGTTATATGGATACGCAGGCAGCTAGCATTTGCAGCAATAGGTGCCAGTGTTACCCTTCCTTTTAAGGCTGGCCATACATGCATCCGTTTTTTTCAGTCAGCCAGCCTGTCTATTCCCCCTTTCATACAAGTGCGGTGGATAGAGGAATCATCTCCGCTGTGTTATTGTATTCTAACAGTGGGAACTCCTCCACTGTCAGAATGCACTGATCAGCACAGCAACTGCTTGGCTGGTCATTTATTATTTTGAGGGTTATTATTTTGATGAACTTCATTAGAAGTTCATCAAACATATCAGTGTCCGAGTAAAAGCATTACAGCATATTGGAAGGATACACAATACAATTTGATAAAATTATGACTATTAACTTAAAACTATGTGTATGTTAAAATGTAAGTGTGGAAAATAATGAAGACAATTTCATCTCTCTTCTTCTGGAGAGGTGCCATAGAGGGAAGTCACTTCATAATATAGTAAGGGCTTACTGTGGGCTTTAGTATGCAAAAGCAACTCTCAAAAGGGGGATACAAGTGGAAGCCCGGAAGACCCATCTATCCCAAACTGAGTTATTTTATCTGCCAAACAGATTTTATCCCTCTTATTAACACCCTTTCATGCAGTCCCCCTTCAACTCCTTTCTCCCTTTAACTCTTTACTTCCTCCCTTTAACTCTTTACTTCCTCCTCCACTGTCTCCATCCTGTCCAAGCACCAATTCACTCACTACCAATCATTTTATAAACAGGATTGAAGCAATTTGTGAAGAGATCTCCACTGACAGCTCTCCCTATACGTAACATACCATGTCCACCTCCATATTCAATACTTCCCTCTATTAACATGATAGAAGTTGATAATAGAGGAGGTTTCTAAAAATTTTGCTAATGCCCACCTATTCACCTGCCCCCTGTGCTCCATTGCCTTACCGCTACTTTGGTCACCCTCTTTCTCTATTCTACACTTTTAAACTAACATCTTCAATCTCTCTCTCTCTACTGGCATCTTCCCCAATCCTCTAAAATATGCACTGGTCATCTCCATACTTAAAAAGCCCTTGCAGGACACCACCAATCTGAACAACCTAAGACCTATCTCTTTGATCCCGTAAGGGCTCTTTCACACGTCAGCTCAGTTTTTTAGATCAGTTTTTTTTTCATCAGTTGATCCGTTTTTCCATCAGTTTTTCGTCCGTTTTTCGTCAGTTTTCCGTCAGTTTTTCCATCAGTTTTTCCATCCGTTTTTTCATCCGTTTTTTTTTTTTTTTTTTTTTTGGGGCTTTTTAAATATTTTGATGAAAAACGGATGTTAGCGGATCGGATGGTAAACGGATCATCCGCTAATGTCCGTTTTTCGTCCGTTCCGTTTTTTTGACGGAAGAAAAATAGGGTTTTCTTCCGTCAAAAAAAACGGAACTTAACGCAGACGGATGCTAACGGACGTTAGCGGATGCTCATCCGCTAATGGACGTTAACCCATAGGGAAGCATTGCGGTCCGTTAACGGACGTCCAAAAAACGGACGAACGGAACGGACGTGTGAAAGAGCCCTTAATTTGCAAACTCCTAGAATGCTTAGTCTACAACTGCATGAGCTACCACCTCACTGATAACTTTCCTGACCCCTTTCAGTCTGGATTTTGCCTCCAATACTTCACAGATACCGCCCTCATAAAATTCACAAACAACTTACTATCCAGTAAAACCAATGGATACTACTCCATACTATTAAGCCTCGTACACACGGCCGAGGAACTCGACGTGCCAAACACATCGAGTTCCTCGGCCAGTTCAGCCCTGAAGCCGCCGAGGAGCTCGGCGGGACGAGAGCTCCCATAGAACAACGAGGAAATAGAGAACATGTTCTCTATTTCCTCGCCGAGCTCCTCGTCGGCTTCCTCGGCTGAAAGTGTACACACGGCCAGTTTCCTCGGCAGAATTCAGCCAGAAACTCGGTCGGAAGCTGAATTCTGCCGAGGAAACTGGTCGTGTGTACGGGGCCTGACTCTTTGACCTCTCTGCTGTCTTTGATTCAGTTGACCACCTGCTCATCTTCAAAAAATCTCCACTCCCTTGGCCTGTAACGTCACACCAATAACTTTCCACTAAGTACAACTATAGTTGCTTCTTTCCCAGTCCACTCTCTTCGTTCTTTCTGAATATCCTCTCACTTCCTGCAGCCTTGCTCTCCACGGTGGTTGCGGAGGTGCGCCACCTAGTGGTACTTCCTGGTCCGCTCCTGTGTGGCCTATTTAAACTCCCAGCACTGACAGAATTGTGTTCCTCTATTGCTGACAGAACACCACTGTCAGCTGGGCTTTCCAGACTCACCTTTACTGAGCTCCAGCTTCCTGAACTGGACCACTAGGACTCCACGCACGGCACAGCCGCTCTCATCAACCAGGTCCAGGCTCCCAGGACGCTCATCCATGCCCAGCTATCTGCAACTGCAAGTACTCTGCTATAGAAACCAATTACTAAATGCTGACCTCCATACTTGCCGCTTTGCTTCCAAGTTCATGTTCACTACTATGCTATCAATTACTATGGAGTTCTCCTAAAGTCCCAACTACAGCTCTCATGTTAAAGTTCATTGCTATAGATATCAATTACTATGCACTGCTCTCCATACTTGTCGCTTGCTCCCAAGTTATGTTCACTGCTATGCTAATCTTATCAAGTACTATGGAGTTTCACTAAAGTCTCAACTGCAGCTCTCATGTTATGATCACTGCTATAGTCACCAATCACTTGCATTGCTCTCCATGCTTGTCGCTTTGCTTCTATGCCTGAGTTCACTCTCTCTAGTCAGTCTGACCCCTAGTGTGCAGTCCCAGTACTGCGGCTACACTTATCCCTATACCTGTTCTATACCATTAATACCAAGATTTACTTTAATGTTGCTTATGCTGGAATAAGCACTATTTACTTTATTGAGGCTGTGATGATAGAACCCAAACTCTTAACTGAGTTAAGAGTGAAACCTGGGTTTGAACCTGAGAAGTCTCCGCAGTTGCGATCCATAGACCTGAATCTAATTTGGCGTATTGTTACATGGCCTCTGAGACTCTGCTCTTTTCCGGTTGTCTCCATTTCCTATTTATATGCTGATAACACCAAAATGTACCCCTCCACACCTCACCTTACCCTTTAAGTCTCTTCTCACATCACTAATTTACTAACATACATATACATATGGATGTCACACCACTTTAAAACTCTCACAACACCAAAAACTCAATCTTTCCAAAACTGAACTCATAATATTTAATTACGGCGAGTCTAATGTTGCTAAGAGATCCAGTAGGGAATTGTCAGATAGTTCTGTGAAAAGAGATTTGAGCTGCACTTCACTTTGGCAGCATGTAAAGGCTGCAGGTATTTATATAACATTTGGTTTGGAAGCCTACATTTGTTTTGCAGATGGAAAAAAAGGATTTCACTGAATGACCCTCAATTATGTGGCCAAAGTTACTGACTCCCAGTTTGATCCAGGTTTTAGAGTGTGCAAATCATAGATATTGTGAAAGGAATGCGTGGTATTCCAGATGTGAGATTGTTGATTCAGGTCCATAATCTACATTAAAAATGTTGTGCTTCCTGACAGGTTTTAAGCCACCAGGTGAAGATCTTGTCTCAATGTGTTTTGAGAGTTAGACCCCTATAGCCTTTACACACAATTTAAAAGAGGTCTGGGAATTTGGCGGTTTCTGGCGTGTTAAGTAAGTGTAGGACTTTAGGTAATTCAGAGCCAATCATGTTCATGTGGGAGAGATCGGAGAGTTGAGATGCAAGGTAGTATAATTTCAGTGCAGTGACATCGAGTGCCCTTGGGATCTAAGGATAATTCTCTAACTAAGCTTAGTCAGTCTTTGCCCCAAAGAAATGGCTTAATTGTAGACTTAATGATTTTAAAGTACTACAGTGGACATATATTGGGGAGTGCCACAAGATATATAAAACTTTGCAAAACTTTGTACTCCTTTTTAGCCAAATTTGTAAATTAAGTTTTGACAGTTCTAACGAAGGGTTCCATATTTAATTTAGTAAAGATGGAGGGGTCTCTAAATATTAATACCCAAGTACTTGGTAGTGTCTGTTTTGACTACAGGGAAGAAGGCATGTTCTTCCTTAGGAGGAAAACTGTCAAGAGGGATACTCTGGGATTTAGACCAGGTAATAACAAGGCTTGAGTATTGTCCATATTTATTAATAATTGTAAGTGCTGTTCATAATGAAGGGTAAATGCAGGGCCGGCGCTAGCGCAAGGCAACATGGGCACTTGCCTTACGGCGCCAGCGCCAGCCAGATCGAGACCAGCACTCCAGCAGGGTTGCAGTTCACCCAGGCGCCACAGAGGTGGAGGCCCTCAAGCGCCAGAGTGCTCCTTTGCCTCCTCCTCTCCTTGTCTGTGTCCGCAGCGAGGCCGCGCTCTCCGCCGGTCATTTCTTATGCTCTTCATCATGGAGCTCAAAGGTAGGAAACTTCCTAATGCAGAGACCCCTCAGGATCCTTCCCAAAGCCACATATTCAGACAAAGTACTCTTGTCCCAAAATGCCCTTATCTCCTTGCTCATTGCTTTTTCAAGCTGACGAAACAGGAGCCTGGATGAACCTAAATTCCTGTCCAAGTTGCTTTGCAGCGTATCACGGGTATTGGTTCTAAATGGGTTATCTGTAGTACATCTGAAAGTCCGTCTAGTATCCTGTCTGTGCAGTCTGGCTGACTTAGTAAAGATATATACATACAACAGAAACGATAAAACAATAATCATCAAAAATTTTGATAAGGAAGGTCTGGTGGTAGTTATGAGAGCTGAACAATACAGGTGTGAGGCAGAGAGACAGTTATCTGATTGAGACACATATTCTACTATTACTGGGGGCCGCACTAAAAAATATAAAATGTTGTTGACTCATTTAGTCAATGAAGGGGTGTTTTTGGGTATTTTTGTAAAGAAAGGAGGAGGGGGCGCAAAATGCACCTTCGCCTTAGTTGGCAAAAATCCTTGCACCGACCCTGAGTCAATGTATTCAAGATATGGCAGCATATTGTCCACTTATATCCCCCAATTTGAAAGCACCTAACATGATTCCCTGGAAAGGGAAAACATTTTGGTGATTGAGTGATAACAGAACAGTTGTAGCCAGCTCAGGAAATTCGGACCAAATCTGAAGTTCCATAGTAGTGGCAACCAGGGAAAGCTTCATTCAACTGAATCAAAAGCTTTTGCTGTATCTAGACTGACTTCTATCCTGGTCGCCCAGAGCATGGTCTGCCTATAGTTTCATAAATAATTGTCTGGTATTGAGGGTAGTATCTTTTTTTATTATTTGTATAAGAATAATGATGATCTGGTTTAAGCTAAAGGACACAACTTTTGCAAGGATTTTACCTTCAGTCTTTAGATGTATAATGGGTTGATAGGATTTTGGTAATTGAGTTTTTTTTTTAATAAGGGTAATAAAGACCTACTGCATAGAGGTAGAAAGTGTGTGAGTTTCAGATGCCATGTTATAAAGTTCCAGAAGTCTCAAGGCTAGTACCTCTGAGTATGTGCCGTAAAATTCTACAGAGAGGCAACTTGTAAAAATGTATTTCTTTTAGCGCTACAATACCATCTTATTTACCAAAGAGTTTGATTCTGAGCTTTCCAGCAATTGTCACTGTTTTGGCTAGTCTGTTTTAACTTGGATCCATTTAAAAAAGGCTGACTTAATAAAAACAAACTTGGCCTTGCTGATCTCGGAAAGACAATGATAAATGGGTAAATTCACAAGTCTACAACCCCACTTCTATCCTGTCAACATTTTAGAAAAGCAGAAATGTAAGACAGATTTAGAGGAGAGCAGGGCAGAATAAGGAACTCTATCCTTCTATGAAAAAACATAGAGCTAGATTCAGGTACAGTTATGAAGGGCGTATCAGTAGATACGCCATCGTAACTTCCCAAATCCGCGCCCTCGTATATTAAGGCGTATGCTTAAACTGAGATACGCTTAAATGTTGCTAAGATACGAGCGGCATAAGTATCCTATGCCGTCGTATCTTAGCTGTCTATTTACGCTGGCCGCTAGGGGCGTGTAGCCTGATTTACGCCTAGAATATGTAAATCAGCAAGATACGCCTATTCACGAACATACTTGCGCCCGCTACGCCGTTTACATAAGGCTTACGTCTGGCGTAATGTTACCCCTGCTATATGAGGTGCAGCCAATGTTAAAGTATGGACGTCGGAACAGTCGTCAAATTTTACGTTGTTTACGTAAGTGGTACGTGAATGGGGCTTTGCGTAGGTTACGTTCACTTTGAAAGCATTGAGCCGACGTATCTTAGAGAGTATATGCGACGTGACTCTGAGCATGCGCGCGCATGCGTGGATCGTTAATGAAAAAATTTACATGGGGTCACGGCTACTTTGCATACAACACGCCCACTACCTTCCACATTTGAATTTGGCGGGCTTACGCCTGCCTAGTTACACTACGCCGGCGCAACGTACGGCACCAGACCTTTGTGAATAATGGTCTGGGCGCCCTATTTTACATCAGCGTAGCGCATAAGAGATGCGCTACGCCAGCAAAACTATACACCGAGCTTCGTGAATCTAGCTCATATTCTCTTACCCAAATGAGTCTAACAGAAGCAAAGATCAGAACAGTGTCAGAGAAACTCATAGCATTCTTCACATTCCTGTTAAGCTTTTCAAATGTCTGATAATTTTTTTTTTTTTATATATTTTCCTTAAAGTGGTTGTAAACCTCAGATATAAAATATGAACAAAGCAAATCCCTCTATAGTGTGTACTTGTCTCAATCCAGAGCACTAAGTATCATTTATGTCTACTGCCTTGATCCTCTGCTATCAGCATGAGTCACTTTTGGCAAGTTTTCCTGACACTAAGAGGTAAAAAGTTGATAGGGTAGGGAGCTCCAGCCCTTCCCTCCAATCAGCTCTCAGCGCTCCTCACTGAGCTCTGCAGAGTGTAATTTCAGCTCCTCGCCCCCTGCTTTCTGGAATCTTGGACAAGTTGGATAAATTCTGGACTTCTGTAGAGAAGAGAAGACTGCAGATAAACAGTTACAACTTATGCAGGAGGATTTCTTCTATATCTGTGTATCACCTGAGGCCGGGGGGGGGGGGGGGGGGGGGGGGGGAACTTGACAAAAAGGATGAAGTTCCATGGTGAAGTACACAATTAAAATGTAGTTGAAATTAGATCTTAAGGTCTTCTGTCTCTCCCATCCTTAACAAATCTTCATCTTTAATAGACTTGGCCTTTATCCCATTGTTACTGAAACATATAGAGATCCGTTAGTATAATGGGTGCATGGCATTCTGGGAGAATTCTGTGCTCCAGTTCCCACTGCCCTTGTTAATTATATCATTCATTTAAAAGGAAATATTTGATTTGAAAACACATATTGTTATTTTAAATGTAAGAACCTTGTGGAATAATTTGCCATTTACTATTGTTGATTATTTTCATGATGGTATTTAATTCTCAAATTTGTAGTTCGCCCTCTAGTGGCTGTCTGTGTGGCAGACACAGGAATATAACATTATTATCTGCTGGGAGCATGTAATCCTGGTACACTACACGCAATGAGATTATAGGACAAATAGTCGTCTTTGCATGCTAGTCTTCATATCAAAAATGAAGAGGTTACTAAGGTACGAAAATTCACATACGACAGAATAAAAGTGGAAGTGATGTAATTTATTGTTTTGCATTTGTATTGTACTGATTAAAGGAAAACTGTACAACCTGGTATCGCACAAGAGCAATTTTTGTGTTTGTTCCTTCGGATAATTTCAGACATTTGTGTTAACTGAAGATCAACTTTCACTTGTTTGGATTATCACTTCACTTATGCTATTACAGTTATCACAAATGGACTTGAGCAAAGTTTAATCATCATAATTTTTATACATTTTTTGCATTTAATTCATATGTATATTTACTTATAGAGTGAATATCATTACTCACTTATATATTTTTTTATGTGTTTAACGTAAACGATGCCGCAATCGTACATTTCCGGTCGAATGTTCCGCCTACAAGCTATAAAAAAATTCTAATGTTGTATGACTAATAATAATTATATTTATAAATTATTATTACTAGTCAACCAACATTAGAATTCTTCTATAGCCTTTAGGCAGAGCATTTCACCATAAATGTCCGCTTGCTGCGATCGTATGTTTTTATCTACTTCGTTGAATCTTCATGTCTCTCTATGTCGAATCTTTTCTCTCTATGTGGAATCTTTTCTCTCCATGTCAACTCTTCTTCATGTCTCTATAATGTCAAATCTTTTCTCTCAATGTCGAATCTTTTCTCTTTATGTGGAATCATTTTGGATTAATAGAGTTAAGGTTAGGCACATTCGACCGCAACGAAAACGAAAATAAAGCATTCGTTTATGTCGGATATTTCGTTTTTCGTTTTCTGTGCTTTCGTTATCATTTGTTAAAATGATAAGGAAAATACCTGAAATTCAGATGAAAATGCATTCGGACGAAAACAAATGCACATGTCTAAAAATAAATGAAAAAATAAATATAAAAGAAAATGCACAATTACGGGATATAATGCAAGGGGAAAAATATGCACCATACAAGAATAAAAAATAAAAAAAGATTTGATGGATATAAATGAGTGTCGGTACTTCCAGCTTAAAGCGGGGGTTCACCCGTACATAACACTTTTTCCCCTTAGATGGATGCTCGTTTTGTCTAGGTGAATCGGCTAGTTGTTTTAAAATATGAGCTGTACTTACCGTTTACGAGATGCATCTTCTCCGCCGCTTCCGGGTATGGGCTGCGGGACTGGGCGTTCCTATTTTGATTGACAGTCTTCAGAGAGGCTTCCGACGGTCGCATCCATCGCGTCACGATTTTCCGAAAGAAGCCGAACGTCGGTGCGTATGCGCAGTATAGAGCCGCACCGACGTTCGGCTTCTTTCGGCTACTAGTGATGCGATGGATGCGACTGTCGGAAACCTCTCGGAAGACTGTCAATCAAGAAGGAACGCCCGCTCCCGAAGACCCATACCCGGAAGCGACGGAGAAGATGCATCTGGAAAACGGTAAGTATGGCTCATATTTTAAAACAACTAGCCGATTCCCCTAGAAAAAACGAGCATCCATCTAAGGGGAAAAATTGTTTTATGGGTGAACTCCCGCTTTAAGCATTTCATAGCGGCGCTCCCTCACCCGTTAAGAGGAGGAGAGGATTTAACATCAATAGAGCGCCTTTGTAATACGGAAAAAACTCGAGAGAATATATCCCGAATATATAACATTTTGAGGGAAGTGGAGGAGTTGGAGGTACCAACATTCATAAAAAATTGGGAGAAGGAATTGGGGAAACGAGGAAGGAACCAAGAAGTGGGAAGAATCTTGAAACTTGTGCATGGATCAACAGTAAACAACAGGATGATGGAAATTAATTATAAATGCATATCCAGATGGTATAGAACTCCCGATACTCTGGGGAAGTACCAAATAGGACAAACAACAGAGTGTTGGCAGAGGTGTGGACAGGTGGGAATTATGGCCCACATATGGTGGGGATGCCCCAAGATAGCGATCTATTGGAAGGAAGTACTAAGCTATATCAAAGAGATCACCAAGACAGACCTGCCTGAGGAACCTTGGACATGTCTGTAGATATTCCGATAAAGGAATATAAAAACTCAATATTAATACACATGATTAATGCTGCAAAAAGTCTGATACCGAAAAATTGGAAAGAAGTAGAAAGTCCAAAGATAGGCGAATGGTTTGATAAAATAGAAGAGATACGGAACATGGAATATCTAAGACAGGGCTGGCCAACCAGTGGCCCGGGGGCCACATGTGGCCCGCGGAGCCCTCTAATGTGGCCCGCGACCTCCTTCTCTGCAATGGAGGGTTGGCAAGCCCAGATCGCAGGTTTGCCGACCCGCTATACCACATCATCAGTGTTGTGAATGAAGCTGGTGGTAGAGGAAGAAAGCAGCAGCAGAGCCCCATAAGCCGATGCTTCCTCTACAGCGCCGGCTTTTGCCACAGGTGGAGTCTATGGCAAAGTTCAGCTAACCCGCAGGATAGACACAGGTGCACTATGCTGCACCCAAAGTGTGGGTAACCAACAGCACATCAGTGTGAAAGCAGTCTTAGGCCCTTTTCACACGATCGGCCTGACCAAATGGGACCCTTAATTCACCTCTATAGAGAGACAGATGTCTGTTTACGCTCACCTACCTCCAATCTGAAAACCAGAAGAGAATTCATACCCTTTCATCTGGGCGGATAGGAGGGCCTATAGAGTAGCCGTGACCCGACATCCGCCCGCTCTGCTCATTGTGGCCCTTGACTGGTTACCATGTTGCCTTAAGTGGCCCTCCCTCTTTAAAACCTGATCTAAGACATTGCTACGAAGACATAAGAGAGGGGTTATCAAAAAGATGGGAAGAGTGGAAAAAGTTTAAGTTAATGAAGAAATACGGTGAAATTAAGAGTAGGTAGTGAGGTGGAAGGGGGTTTAAAGGGAGGGTAAAATTGAGAGATGGGGGTGTAGATTAGAGGGGGGTTGGGGGGAGGTGAAGTAGAAATACTTAGGGGTAAATATTGTAAAGTAATTTTTTTACTTGGGAGAGAAATGTGCTGCTCCTTTTCCTTTTGTTTATCATGTATATGCAATATAAAATTCAATAAAACATAAAGTAAAAAAGACCCTAAACAAGTTTTATACTTTTTTTTCATTGTCCTTGCTTAGGACCTGTTCATTTTTAGTGCTGCACCTTTTGTATTACTATTTTGTCTAGGCTGTTTGTCATAGGTTGCGCTAGCGGCTGTTTCATATCGGATAGCGCGGTATTCACATATTTTTTTACACTGTTGATCTTGATATTGGCCAGATACTGCCAGAGCAGGACCAAGAACAAGCATGTCACTGGGCTTTTATGTCCTATATCTCAAATATAAATGTTTGTATTTTCAAAATAAGTGAAAACCGTGCCCCAGAAATGTAATAGGCATGAGATGCAGAAATAACACGCCAAATAATATAAATGTATTGACATAGCAGTCTGCTCATTAGTTGTACAGACTAAGTACAAGCTGCAGTTTGTTTTTGCTGTTTAGCTGTCCTGAGGTGATTGAGGTTGAGCAAAATCGAGAAGGTCCCATTAGACTACAAATACTGTTTGACCCCCCTCCAGCCCTTCTGGCAGAAATCTAAGATTTTCTGGTCTTGGTTTGGCACTTAGTCAGAAAGAAAACATCCCAAATTTCCTATCTTGCTTCATTAGTAATAGCAGGATCGCATACCTTTGCATAAAATATTTGGGCCATTGTCTTCAGTTACTCAACAGCACCAACATTAGCTGCCTAATAACAACTTTGGGCCATTTCTGATCTACGAGAACAGAAATAGGCTGGAGGCGAGAGCAACCTTTTCTGTGTTAAATATGCTATTCATATCAGTTCACATAAAGCAAAGAAAATATAGATGAACCAGCCAGAGTTTGCCTGGGAATGCTGTTGTTTCTATAATGAGAGGCCCCGGTGCTTCTTTATTACGAACAGAGCATTTCCTTTTTTTTTTTTGAATTAAGGCAGTGTGGGATTTAAATTAAATGTCAAATATAATTTAACATTTATAACATGAAGGGGCTGGCTATGTACTTGGAAAAAGTGACAGGCCTTCCGCAGAGAAGTTAATTGCTATGCGGCCAATAATGTGTATGTAAGTGGAGGACACTTTGGTAACAAAATTTTCAGCATAGCAGACATCACAGCAGTGATTGTTCCCACAAAGGGAAATGTTTAATCTTAAATTTAAGAAAAAATTCAGTTCACCAAAATTATTAGACCTTTACTAAGTTCACACATACTTTAGTTTTTAATATGCTCTATTTGGAGAGAAATTTTAATGAAATGAAGCAGAAATAATGTATGTGAAAACACAAATCCAAAAGATCCATCTATTCACTAAAAGTATAAAAGTGCAATCTGCAAGTACATCTGTCAGTCAGAATTTGTCTTTCGCTGGTCTGGTTCCAGTTTATGTAAATCCGGTTTCATTTGTTTCCTCACATTGCATATTGCATCAATGTCCTGCCCTATTGATTTTGATTTTAAGGGAAACCATAGTATATTTTTGGCAATCAAATATTTTAGGGTATTATGTTATTGTTTGCCTTGAAAGTATACTTATGTAAAAACTAAAAATACAGGCTTGAGATGCATACAGTGAGCACAACCTACCTACTCATTACCTTAGTTACAACTGCACTAGAATTGCTCTAGTGCAGTGGTCTCCAAACTGTGGCCTGGGGGCCAGATGTGGCCTTTTGCTTGTTTTTATTCAGCCCTTGGGGTATTATCCCCCCCTGTCAGTAACAGTGGGGCATAGTTCCTGCCACTGACACCGACAATGGGGCAGTATTCCTTACATTAATACCAATGATGGGGCAATATTTATCCCACTGACACAAATGATGGGGCACAATTACTCCCACTGACACATGTGATAGGGCACAATTACTCTCACTGACACCAATGATGGGGCACTATTTCTCCCACTGACACCAATGATGGGACGCTATTCTTCCCACTGTTACCAACCATGGAGCGCTATTCCTCCCACTGACACCAAAAAGGGGCACTTCTCCTCCCACTGACACCAATGATGGGAAACTATTCTTCCTATTGGTACCAATGATGTGGCACTATTACTCCCATTGATACCAATGGTGGGAAACTATTACTCCCATTGATGCCAACGATGGGACACTATTCCTCCCCCTAATACTAATGAAGGGGCATTGTATACTCCCACTGATGCCAGGATATTTTCTACTCCCACTCACCACAGTGAGGCCCCTCTAAAGTTGAAAGGACAATAAACTGGCCCTTTGTTTAAAAAGTTTGGAGATCCCTGCTCTAGTGCATCAATGCACCCCACTCTCTTTTTTCAGTAATATACTGATCCCACAACACACCTGTTTGGGATGTTGGAGCTATGTACGGTCTCCTTGCTTCCTTTGACATACAGTAGAAATGCCAGTAGTAAGTGGTTTTCCATAGCCACTAATCAGGTTCATCCCTGCTTTGAAAGTTGAAAGTTAAGTTAGTTTAATTTTTTTCTTTGTACCATTTTCCTTTACTTCCTGCCTTGCAGACCCAATATGAAGTAAGAAAAAGTGTGAGAGAACTCCTCATAGACTGTTATGATCAGAGCAGGCATCACTTATTAAAAGATTTGCTTTCAATTGTTGTACTTCTGGCAACTGTTTTATTTTGAATATTGCATCACATCCTGTCCCAGTGACAGTAGTTACAAGATAGGGATAGGGTAAATCTCCCCAGCAGGGACACAAAAGGCAAAAATAACCAAGAGAGAGAGGGTCCAACACTTCCTCACTCTAGTGAAGATATAGTAGTTGGTACACAGAGGTATAATGAAAAAGTGAAGTATACAATGGATGGTATTCTTATGTCTGCTGATCTTTTAACAATAGAAAAAATGTAGTTGCGCTGTGATAAAGTATATGAACAAATTACTGCAACAAGTGGTAATAAACAACAAGTGGTAATAAAACATCTAATGTAACTATAACAATTGTGTTTAAAATAAAGTCCAAGAAAACACAATTAGTGCACAATATGCTAGGGGTTAAAAAATTTAAGAAAACCACCACCACAAGTGAAGACAACAATAGGAATGTCCAATGAAGGCAATCAATGAATCCAGACGACGTCATTAAAATGTATGAAGAAATTTGATATTTTTAAATTTGTTATTAGATGTGTTTTATGCCAGAAAGTAAAACATATATTTTTTCTGCCTTTTTTCATTTATATCACAAAAAAACAAAAACAAAAAAAACAGTTGTGATCAAATACGACCAAAAGAAAGCTCTATTTGTTTGAAACAAATGATATAAATTTAGTTTGGGTACAGCGTTGCATCACCATGCAGTTATCAGTTAAAGTGCAGATCAGCAAAAAATGGCCTGGTCATGAAGGGGGTAAAATCTTCCGGAACTCAAGTGGTTAAAGTAAAACAAAAATGTGTCATTATTGAGGTGATGCACCTAAAAAGTAAATTCATGGAGTTTATTTTTGAGTTGTTTTCTTTGGGATGTGGTGCTGTTAAGTCCATAGGTCCAACCCTGCTTTCCTACTCTTTCCAAAACGGAAAAAAAAACATTTACGTTTTGGCTTTAAGCGGAGTTCCACGCTTTTTATGTTTATTAAAAGTCAGTAGCTACAAAAAGCGTAGCTGCTAACTTTTTATAAACAGACACTTACCTATTCCATGATCCAGCGATGCGGGCGCCCAGAGCATAGCTCCACTCCCTCTCCTCTCTGCCGGTGCCTCCATTGCCACTCAGGGCACCCGGCTGTGACAGCTTTCGGCCTCACGGCCGGGCACGCACTGTCCATGCACTGTGCGATCGGAGTGGACAGGCGATCCTCTGGGACCTGTCAAGTGTCCCAGGAGATTGCCTAGAGGGAGGGGCCGCCTAGGGCAAGAGGAGGAGCCGCCTAGGTGGCCCGTAGGTGGAAGAAGGAAGTGGGACAGAAATTCCCACTCCTAACGAAGCCCCCACTCTCCCCACTGAAAAAATTACATGCCAAATGTGGCATGTAAGGGGGCGAGGAGTGCTTAAAGCGGAAGTTCCACTTTTGGATGGAACTCCACTTTAAGTATACCTGATGATTGACGGGAGGATGTTATTGGTGAATTGTTTTAATTTTTTTGTATTCTTTAAATCAGTAGTAACCCAAGTTAGTTGTGGTTTGTTAATGAGAGCATATGTATGTATGGGTGTGTATGTACATTTGGCAAGTGTTATGTATTTATATAGTATATCCGAGTACAGTTTTTGTATTTTTGTATTGCACTTCTTGGTGTATGAATTAATGGTATTTACATTAAAAAAAAAAAAAATATTCTTAAAAAAGAAAGAAAAAAAAGCAGCATCAGAAACTTAGTATTACTGCCAAAAGAGCACTTAAAAAATGAAATGAAAGAATAATAGTGACCTTTCAGAGCATCAGCGCTATCATCTCCTGAATACCATTTTTCCCTTTATAAATGACTTCTCATTTGAAACATCTGCTCCTTAAAAGGTCCAACCATCTAGCCATTTTGTAATGGCTTTTCTGACCTCAATACTCTTTGTCTCCCGTCTCCTGTGTAAGTATGATTAATTCTCCTGCGCTCCGTCAATGTGGGAGCGGCCGGGAAAGGGGATTACAAAGGCATTCCCACAGCAGGTGAGGGTTAATAAGTTGATACATTAGATTTGGCAGGTCAAACAACACATTGTAGATGACTTCCCATAAAAAAATCTGTAGTGATCAATCACTATATACATGTTTAAAAAAGGCACAAGAAGTCAATATTGTACAGCTCCTAGTTCGTTAGTAGCCCATATCCCTATATTCAGCAAGATCAAAAATCTTAAAATCATTTCTACTGAAAACCATAACAGATGGGGGTGTCATTTCATATTGGATTGAAATATATATATTTTTATAATAATTGTATATTGAAAGCTATCTGATATGAAGGCACCCACAGTCATAAAACAATAGCCACCCAGGCAGCCAGATTGAGCAGCAATCCCATGTCTATGGGAAGCTATCTGCCTCATAGGCTAACCAATTTTTTGGTAGGTTATAAAACTCTTTGCATTTGCTGTTGTTCCCCTCGAAATACGTGGTGCCCACAGCAGCTGCCAGTAACATTGATCTCCAATCCCACTTGAATGAAAACTATTGCCAATCATTCATATTCATAGACCAGTTATGCACTGTCCGATTGTGTTAAAACCCCAACATACTCTACATCAGGCATGTCCAAAGTCAGGCCCGCGGGCCAATTGCGGCCCGCATTCCAGCCCGCCTGGTAATTTGGACATGTATAACTTTTGTGGCCCCCAAGGAAGCCCAGAGAGCTGGGGCCACAAAAGATATATATGCTGGCTGCCTTGGAGGGAACAGGGAGGGGACTGAGCGAGTGCCGTACATACAAGAGAATTTCCTGTTTACACAGCAGCCTCTGTAATAATAAGTCCAGTCTTATGCGCTACCTTTGGACTACTGTTCAGTCCATCATAGGAGGCGGGACTTTGTATTAAATGGTGCTATATAAGCGCTGCGCAAACTGTTTTCACTATATAAATCCTGTATAATAATAATAATTAAAGAGGCCGCAGAGAAAACAAATTCTCCTGTATGTAATGTGTTGGCACTTGTCCTGTCCCCCTCCCTGTCCCCTTTGAGGCTGCAGATGGGCATGGATCAGGCTGCATTCATGGCAATGGTGGGGCTACATTCATGGCACTTGTGAGGCTGATTAGACTGCATTGATGAGCACTGACCATTATTTTGCGTCACAGATCTTTATTTAATTTTTTTTTTTCTGAAACTTCCTTCTTAAAGTGAAGGTGCGTGTTATACGCCGATAAATACGGTATATCCAAATAACATGCTGAAGCTCATCTCTTCACCACACACAGCCACAAAGGCAAGAGAATTCTTGTTGGGCAGTGTATTAGTTGCTCGGACGAACGCTTAGACAGATTTTTAATGGTTCAAAGAATGTCAGGCAAAATGGTCGGCCCTCGAGCATGTTCACTTCATCAAATCTGGCCCTCTTTGAAAAAAGTTTGGACACCCCTGCTCTACATGATCTTCTTTCCCCAAGTATTTACTATCTGCTGAATGGATCACACCTAAATCTTATCATATATGTAAAAAAAATTAGGGATTACATATAACATGTGGTGCATTACCAATATCGAAAATGTTGATTACCACAGTAAGGCTCCTTTCACACTGCTGCGATTTTGCCACGATTTTGCCATGATTTCATGCAATGCTTGTGTAAACTGGAGGTCTATGGACCTCAACTCAAATCAAAGTCGGACCAAAGTAGTGCAGGGGCTACTTTGAAGTCGGTGTGACTTGAAGTCGCACAGATATGAATGGTACTCATTGGAAATCAATGGTTACGACTTGTCATGCGGCTTTGCACTCCTAAGTTGCAGGACAAGTCCCACAAGTGTGAAAGGGGCCTAAAGGGTTGTCTTCACAGCTTCATACCTGGCTATATGTTCCTGCTTTTTATTACTATCTTCTCCACATGGTTAGTTTACTTTCTCCTGATTTTTTTTTTTTGTTTCATAAATTTTAACCTGAAGTCTGATCTTCTCAAGTGTTTGCTCTGATATTTGTTACAGAGAATGATTAGTTTGTTAGACATCTCAAAAAAATAGAGACGCCCCCAGAGAAATAAGTTCAATAAAACCAATGTTTATTAAGGTATTAAACTCACATGTATATTGAAGTAACAGCGCTTGTTTTAAACCAAAAAAAGATGGCCAGCGTCATACGTTGTAGTACTTACGCGTTTTGTCACAATTGATGTTGTTGGAGGCCTGACGCTTCTGATGAAAGAAGCCATCTGTTTGTTCTAAGGCTAGAGTTTAGCTTTAAAGGTGTTGTAATACCTCAAGGTGTTTCACCTCAATGCATACTGCATTAAGGTGAAAAACCCCCTGTGAGGCAGCAGCCCCCCAGAGCCCTCCTTTTACTCACCTGAACCCGATCTTTCCAGCGACGGGGACAAGCACACCAGCTCCATCTGGTGTCTCAGGTCCTGATTGGATAGATTGATAGCAGCACAGCCATTGGCTCCCACTGTTGTCAATCCAATCCAATGACACAAGAGCTGATGGGATGGGACTGAGTCCTGCTGTCTGTGTCAATGGATGCAGCAGCAGGACACAGGAGCGCACCTGCATGAGTGACTCTCCAGGAGTGCTGAGGAACCCCAGAAGAGGAGGATCGGGACCACTCTGTGCAAAACCAACTGCACAGAGGAGGTAAGTATGACTTTTTTATTTTTTAAACAAACCTTTACATATCCTTTATGATCTACTTTAAATATTCTAATTAAATGCATTTAGTTAAAGGATAATTTAAACTTTTGGAACATGTTACATTTTACACCTGCATAACATGTTCCAGCACATATTCCCCTCACCCCCTCACCTCCCCCACAGTCGCTACTACATTTAAATGCAGCGCAGCTGTGCGGGGCTCCACCCTTACAGCTGCATCATTCATTTACAGAGATCTGTGAATGAAGAAGCTACAAGTCCTGTCTGCCACTGCAGCAGACCGACTTGTAGCTTTTCAATGGACTGCAGTCGTTTAGTCCATTCACAAGTTCCAAACAAAAAGTCTGTGGAGGTACTGTACAGACAGAAAGCCGGAGGACTTGTATGCAGTAGCCTTATATTACATCCATTATCAACTGATCGCAGGTGCAATACTTTGCAGATTCCTGTGGGGGGGGGGGGATAATGAACACACATTTTTTTCTCTTGCAAAAATATGTACATGTATTAGTTTTTCTTTAAAGGGGAACTTAGCCTTTAATTCCTAATATTAAAACAATAAGACCCCTTTCACACTGAAGCGTTTTTACAGCGTTTTAGCGTTAAAAATAGCGCTATTAAAACGCTCATAAAACGCTCTCCATGCATCTCAATGGACCCTTTCACACTGCAAGCAGCATCTTTGGAGCAGCTTTTGGGCGCTGAAAAAAAATGCTCCAAAAACGCCCCTCTCCATTGAAATGAATTGAATGTGCTGTAAAAACGCCTTACCCGTTCACACTTCAAAAACAACCTAAAACGTTAGGGTCTTAGCGGCGCTTTACCAGCACATTGGGATTGCAGATGAGGCTTCACTCGAAAAATGCTCGAAAAACGCCCCAGTGTGAAACATTTTCATTATATTGAAATCATTTTGGGGCATCCTCTCTACTCGTGTAGTTTAAAAGTTGTCTTTCTATCTGCCATTGTAAATTCTATCCATATACTTTGTGTAACTGACATCTACTCTGTGGTCTGCAGTGTTCTGGAAGAGAAGAGACAGCTGATAGATAAATGTTATCCGTAATAGTGGAATGGATAATGTGAAGATTTTTCTGATGGAAAATGATGATGATTAGCCTTGATGTAAAATGGATGACAGCGTTCTGGTTATGGTGAATCTGCCAAGTCTATGATCATGGCTCTACCACTGTCAGAGAGGGAAGGCATACAGTATCTATATCTAACAGATTCCCCTGATGGGCTATTATATTCTGACATGCGCTGTCTGCGGCTGTCAAAATACCCTAACAGTAGCAGCATCTGATTGGATACAACCACTGATTGGCTGACAATTTTCAATTCAAAGGATCTTGGGCAGGAGGGAACCCGATAGGGCCACCCACTAAACAAATGTTTGCCTGTTGATCAGGAAGAGGTGGAAATTCAAACAGTTTTTGGTCAGCTTAAGTTGGTCGGCTTAAGTTCCTTCCTTGATTGTCGGAAGAGAGGTCTTTTCTGTGATTTAGCCAAAAAGCATATATAAACTTAGTCACCAAAATCTCATATAGGGCCAGATTCAGAAAGAATTACGTTGCGCAGCGGCGACGTAACGTATACCATTTACGTTACACAGCCGCAGGTTTACAGCGTAAGTGCCTGATTCACAAAGCACTTACCTGTAAACTTGCGGCGGTGTAACGTAAATCCGCTTGGCGCAAGCCTGCCTAATTCAAATGGGGCGGGCACCATTTAAATTACGCGCGTTCTCGCGCCGAGCGTACTGCGTGTGCTCCGTCAGTCAAATTACCCAACGTGCATTGCGCTAAATGACGTCGCAAGGACATCATTGGTTTGACGTTAACGTAAATGGCGTCCAGTGCCATTCACGGACGACTTACGCAAACGTCGGGAAATTTTTAATTTCGACGTGGGAACGACAGCCATACTTAACATTGCTTAGAACACCTAGGAGGCAGCCCTAACTTTACGACACGTATCGCTACGGAAACTACGTAAATTTAGATCGACGGGCATCGCCACCTAGCGGCCGGCCTAGAATTGCATCCTAAGATCCGACGGTGTAAGTCAATTACACCTGTCGGGTCTTAGGGCTATCTATGCGTAACTGATTCTATGAATCAGCCGCATAGTTACGACGGGCGGATCACAGATATGCGAAGGCGTGCTGGCCCTCATCCCTTTTGGCTTTTATCTGCCATCTCCGGCTCTGTTGGGCCCCCCCCCTTCCCCCCTGTGCCCCTTCCCCACCTCGCTTTGTCCTCCCCCTTTCCGCCCCCCTTTCTGCCGGCCCCCTTTCCCTCCTCCCCCCCCCCCCCAGCCCGCCTCGGGGCGCGACCCTTTGGCGCGCTATCTGGTGACCTCTCGTGGGCCCGGGCGGTACCTCTCTTGTTGGTGCACCGGAATTCGGAGTCCTTCTCCACACTGACCCAGGGGAGCTCCTCTCCCCTTTCTCCACCCCTCTGATACCCCTCCAGGAAGTTTGATGGTGTGGTATTGGTTCATCTGGTCCGGGTCTACGCCTCCGAGTGGACGCTTTGGGTGAGTGGCAATGGAATTTTCTACATTAGTCCATTTTTGTAGGAGGAACACCCGCATCCCGCCATCTACCTATATGGCTGTGGTTGGCGGGCCCTCTTTATATTCTTCTGTTATTATGTTCTACTTATCTGCATGTATCTTTTTGTATGTGTTTCTTTTTTATAGAACCTATGGCAGCGTCTAACTAATACTCCCTGAAGAAGACCGCTACTTTTAAAAGGTCGAAACGCGTAGGGGTGTTTTTCGCCCATAGTATTTGTATACTTCACAGTACTGTTATGCTATGTTTGTACTTGTTCCATCTTGTGTTTTTATTTTCCATGTATGACTTATGTTTTTACTAAGCTCATATCTTGAGTCCCCACTGTTTGGGGCTTTTTTCGAACTTTATATTTAAATAAATTTATACTTTTTTATTTTTTGGTACGTTTCTATTCTTTGCTGCAGCACAAAGCCACTAGGGGTAATTTTCTCTTTTCTCAAGATCCCACGGTGTAAGTCAATTACACCTGTCGGGTCTTAGGGCTATCTATGCGTAACTGATTCTATGAATCAGCCGCATAGTTACGACGGGCGGATCACAGATATACGACGGCGTATCAGGAGATACGCTGTTGTATCTCTTTTGTGAATCTGGCCCATAGTTTTTTACATGACAGGGTATTTCCAAAAGTAATTACATTTTTTTGTTAATCTGAAGCTTCCACTCAAATAATACCTGGTGGTTTTGCCCATAAAGGTCACTGTGACATTCCCAGTAGAGACTATAAGCAACTGTGTGTAACCATGTGAAAGCCCAACCTAAACAATACCATACAGCCCACATGGGAGTGAGTAAATGTAGTCAGGAAGTGGCTTTAAGAGGCTGCCAGATATCAGCAGCAGTGTGATGCAAAAAAGCTGAAATAAAAGGGCTGAAAACATAAGTTTCCAAAACGAAAATAATGGCAATCAATTATGATACACAGAACTTTCACAGCCAAAGTTCCTGCTTAGGCCTTAACCGCTTGCCAACCACCGTCCAGTAGATATACGTCGCCCAGAATGGCACAGCTGCGCAAAGCAACGTGCAGGTACGTTGCATTTTCGATGTCCGCCCGTGTCCCGCGATCGTGTCACGGAGCTGCAGAACAGGGATCTCCAGGGAATGCCTGTGTAAACAGGGAATGCCTGTGTAAACAAGGCATTCCCCTGTTCTGCCTTGTGACAGGACACTGATCTACTGCTCTACTGTCATCGGGAACAGTGATCAATGTCGTGTCACTCGTAGCCCAGCCCCCCCCCACAGTTAGAATCACTCCCTAGGATACACTTAACCCCTTTCTCGCCCCTTAGTGGTTAACCCCTTCCCTGCCAGTGTCATTTTCACAGTAATCAGTGCATTTTATAGCACTTATCGCTGTATAAATGACAATGGTCCCAAAATAGTGTCAAAAGTATCCGATGTGTCCACCATAATTTCGCAGTCACGATAAAAATCACAGTTTGCCACCATTACTAATAAAAAATAAATAATAAAAATGACATAAAACGATCCCCTATTTTGTAGACGCTATAACTTTTGCGCAAACCAATCAATATACACTTATTGTAGACATGGTACAAGAGATCAATGCAGCCTCACTGTGCCCATCAATGCAGCCTCACTGTGCCCATCAATGCAGCCTCACTGTGCCCATCAATGCAGCCTCACTGTGCCCATCAATGCAGCCTTACTGAGCATATGAATGCAGCCTTACTGTCCATGAGAATGCAGCCCAGCCTTACTGTCCATGAGAATGCAGCCCGGCCTTACTGTCCATAAGAATGTAGCCCAGCCTTACTGTCCATGAGAATGCAGCCCAGCCTTACTGTACATGAAAGCAACCCAATGCAGCCCAGCCTTACTGTCCATGAATGCAGCCCAGCCTAACTGTACATGAAAGCAGCCCAGCCTTACTGTCCATGAATGCAGCCCAGCCTTACTGTCCATGCATGCAGCCCAGCCTTACTGTCCATGCATGCAGCCTTACTGAGCCCATCAATACATACTTGCCTGGAACACATATACAGCACATATCTCCTGCGCTGTGTGTGAGAGCTGGGTCTGTGTTCAGCTGCCTGTAGGAAGGTCCAATCAGTGTTCCATGATCCATCTACTATCACACGAGCAGGTCTAGAGGGGTGGGACCTTCCTACAGGCAGCACAGCCGAACACAGACCCAGCTCTCACACACAGTGTGGGAGATGCCCAATATATGACACATAGGAGAGAGAGAGGGAGTGCTGCATTCAGCTGCAGCTCAAAGCAGCCCCAGGACAGGCAGCCTACCGGGAATTATCCCGCTATCCCAGTGGGCCAGTCCGGCCCTGCTCTATGGCCATTACATTAGCTTGAGTGCCACTTTGAGTTATTTGTCACAATGTTTCAACAATCTTGTTTTGCCAGGGGGAGTCCTACATTTAAATTGTCTCTTAATTTATCAGCAGAGTTTAGGACTTAGCGATAAACATTGACATATTTCTATTTTATGGGCTGGAGGTGAGAGCACTTGTCTTGCTTATATCTCATATGATTAAATAGCTTTCTTCCAGACTGTGTTTTCATGGGACACTTAGGCAATCTTCTCAGACATTTGTCTTTTAAACACCAGACTCCACATAAAGTCAGTCTCAGCGGCCGAGCGTCAGCAAATTAAACAATTGCTGTGGGCCTTAAAAAAAAAAAAGGTTGCATGGGCCAAATTAATTCCTTTATATTTAGCAAACATCAGATTAAATCTTCAACTGCAGTGCAAACAGTGCAGAGTGGTAGGCGTAAAGATACGACGCAGAAGACGTGTGCCTGAGATATCTGGGACGAGCGGCAGTGTTTTGTGAATGTAAAGTAGTTAGGCTCGCTACATAAATAAATTAATACACTTACAAATCTGTCAGACTCACTTGGCAGAGCTTGTTATAAGCTGCTTCCAGTACATCACCTGTCACCCAGAAACACTTCCAGCTTCACCTCGGTAAAGAACAGTGGTCCCATGCGGGGAATAGCTTTCACTCAGACTTGGCTCGTTCACCAGCCAGAAGGCTGCACTATAATCTTTAATAACAAGAAAAGTGCTGTCCATACTGCAAATAAAGCCAAGGTGTACAGTGTAAAATAAGGTAAGTAATAGTCAAACAACCAGTGCAACTGCATGGAGCCTAGAGGACATAGTAGGGCCAGACTGAAGCTGAACTCCAGTCAAACAGGTAAATACACATGTGAAATACATAATTTGATGAAAAACAATTATATATGAGTTGATTTATCTGCCAAAGGATGTATTTTTGTCCATCTGATACATCTGATACTGAGATTTACACAGATCTTCCACCCAGCACAGTTTTGTCTGGTAGGGCGGTAGACCTAATTTTTCTCTGCTTCAGTTAAAGTGGTTGTAAAGGCAGAAGTTTTTTTTATCTTAAAGCGGTTGTATACCCTCAGATAATTTTTTTTTTAACCTGTAAGGCAAAAGGCATAATGAGCTAGTATGCACCACATACTAGCTCATTATGAAATACTTATCTTAGAACAAGGCGTTGGGCAGGTGATCTCGGTCTACGACAAGGGGACTGACATTTTCCCTTGGCATGTCTTCCGGGTATCGCAGCTCTGGTGCTGTGAGTGGCCAGAGCCACAATGTTGTCACTCCCGCACATGCGTGGGAGACTCCTTTCCGGCAAGGTCCAGCAGTTTCTGCCGGACCTTCAGCTGAGGACTCAGAGCGCATCCGCTGCTCAAGTCAGCGGCTGCATGCAAAGGGAATATCTCCTAAACTGTACAGGTTTAGGAGATATTCTTTTTACCTACAGGTAAGCCTTATTAAAGGCTTACCTGTAAGTAAAAGTGAAAAAAACTGCACCGTATTTAACTGCACTAATGCAATCTGTGCATTAGGATAAAAAGCCCTCTGTGTGCATCAGTCCCCCTAATACTTACCTGAGCTCCGTCTCGTTCCAGCAATATCCACAAGTCCCTCGGCTGTCCAGGACTCTCCCTTCTGATTGGCTGAGACACAGCAGCGGAGCCATTGACTCCCGCTGCTGTCAGTCAAAGTCAGTTAGCCAATCAGGAGAGAGAGGGGGCGGGCCCGAACCACAGCTCCATGTCTGAATGGACACACAGAGCTGCTGCTCGGCTCGGGTGCCCCCATAGCAAGCTGCTTGCTGTGGGGGGCACTCGACAGGAGAGAGGAACCAGGGGCAGCAAAGAGGGACCCGAGAAAAGGAGATCCAGCCTGCCCCGTGCATATCAACTGCACAGAGCAGATAAGTATAATATGTTTTTTATTTTTAAAACTTTTTTTGTAAATAATTTTTTTATTGTGTTTTTATACAACATACAGTAACAGTCCACACAACGTGGAAAACAACCGGCCACATATCCACATATCCACAGGTACACATTACATAAAAAGGTGCGGACTAAAAAAAGGACATTGCATGTGATTTGCACTGCAGTGTGGTGCGAATTAAATGCGTTGGCTAACACCGCACCAGTGTGAACCCAGCTTTAAAGTGGAAATTCAGCCAAAACTTTTTCAGCGCTAAATAGACCTCCAACGGTTAAAAACTCTGCCATTATTATCCGTGCCCTCTGTCACAGTTGACACCAGCCGCTAGGACAGAAAAAAATTGGAAATATCCGCAAATGGTCACAAACAGTAACCAAACTCTGATAAAGGCTTGAAATTCTTCTCCCACTACTGAAAATGTTTTTATTTCTGTTTTTACACTCATTTCCTGTCCCATCGTACACTGATAACTATGACTGGAAGTAATGGGGAAGTTTCCCCAATGGGGACACAGACAATTGGAAGTTAATCATTTGAATATTCTTACTATCAAAACAAATTGTATTATATTTGGCTGGATGATGCCCTGAGAATTTTGATAAAGTGCAACAGGTGAGGCTTGTGTGCCCCAATACCACCCTGTCCTAGATGATGAGCATTTACAAATCATAGCAGTAGCTCTTACTATGAGGCCCCGTACACACGACTGAGTTTCTCGACAGAATTCAGCCAGAAACTCGGTCGGAGCTGGATTCTGCCGAGAAACTCGGTAGTGTGTACAGGAACTCGTCGGGCCGAAAAGAGAACATGTTCTCTATTTCCTCGTTGTTCAATGAGGAAAGTCGGCCCGCCGAGATCTCGGCGGCTTCCACACTGAACTCGACGAGGAACTCGATGTGTTTGGCACGTCGAGTTCCTCGGACGTGTGTACGGGGCCTGAGAGGAAATTCACTCCCTTCACATTCCAGATACAGAACTTTTTTTTTTTTTTCACCTCAGACTCAACCACAGCAAGAGACTTGCTCATGATTTTATTCATAATTCCGTCTCCACTTTTGGTTTTGCATCATTTGTGGTATTTCAAATGTTATTTTATATATTTTTACTTTTTTTTCATTATTATTAGTTATTTTACATAATCTCTTAATTCAGTTAATATAAACCTTACCCACCCTCTTCCACCCCCTACCCCCCACCCCTGATGGTTTGTCCCTTACTTTTTTATTTCAGATACAGAACTGAGTCAGTTTATAATGTCTTCTCCCCCCTCTATCATTTATAATGGCACAGACATAGAGGGAGCAGACTCATTTAATGGTTTTCTAGTTCTCATCTAAAACATGTTGTCGTTGATTGATTACTTAAAAAAAACGACAAGACTTCACATTGGTAGTGATATGTCAACTCATAATTTATATGAAATTCACCTATGTAACATGACTGATATCCCCTTCTACTTTCCTTCATTACATTTTAGGTTGTGTGCATTTGTTTAGCGGTACTGTGCAGGAAAGAGTCTGGTAGCATCCTTTGCATTGGATCAAATATCACTCAGTGGTTTATTTTCTCAATAAAACTTTCTGTTTTTGATTGTACCCGTTTTCTATGCTATCCCAATCATAAAATGGTTTTTGTTTCACTTTCCGCCTTATTAAAGTTCCTAAACCCTCAGTTTAAAATGCAATGTATAGCAGCATGCTAAAGGAATTACCATGTTTTTCCTTTGCTTTTTGTCTTCAGCCTGTCACTTGTGTTCATTCTGCCTTAAAAGTTTCTCCGTAGTTCATTTTTATTTTGAGAGTGGCTCCACTGGCTTGCAGGGTCCCATGGAACCATCCTTTTGAGTGCTATTCAGCCTGTTATGGGGCATACATGCACTTTGTTATCAATGTGGGAGAGTCCGGGCAGGGTGTACATGGTCTGTGCCATTAGTAGGCTCTGTATTGCTATAGGCTAATAAGGCCCCTTTCACATTGGGCAGTGGAGGTGCGGTGACGGTATAGCCGCGCTATTTTTAGCGCCGCTATACCGTCGTATTTACCCGCTAGTGGCCGATAAAGGGTTAATACCTCTGTAGAGGCGCATTGCGGGCGGTATTACCGCGGTTTCCCATTGATTTCAATGAGAAGGTGCGGTATAGGAGCGGTAAACACCCCGCTCCTATGCCGCTCCAAAGATGCGGCTAGCAGGACTTTTGGAGTGGTCCTGCTAGGGCACCGCTTCAATGTGAAAGCCTTTGGGCTTTCACATTGAAGCCTGCAGGGCACAATTTTTCATGCAGTATAGCAGCGCTATTTTTAGCGCTTTACCGCATAAAAAACGCCTCAATGTGAAAGGGGCCTAATATAGCACGCAGTTACAGGCAGAGGTATCTGACACTTCTGGAGCTGAGCTGTGGGATGGGCAGAGCCTGATGTTGAAACACTAGTTTTCCATCACTTCCTCCTCCCTAAATTTACAGTGGATGGGGCCTGATGGGGATGCTGAGAGACTAGTTCCCCATCAGGTCCGTCTCCCTTGCGATTGAAAGGGGATGGCAGAAGGCAGATTCCATAGATGCTAGAGAGCCCAAAATGACTACAGGATTCTTCCACTGAAATTTCCTGTCAATCACAATGGAAGCAGACCTGATGAGGAATTAGTCTCTCAGCATCCCCATCAGACTCTGCCAACTGTCAATGTTCAGCCCCGTGTCATTGATTACTAGGACGCTGGTGTCTGGCATCCTACCAACCAATGAAGCTATGTGGCTGACAGCCAACAGCTTCTAAGCTACCAGTGACAGTTTGGGGGGGTACTGTTGGCACACACAAAATGCCGTGCTCTTTATGACACAGAAAATGCATGCTGCTCTTCCTTTTTTAAAAGCACTGGAATTGAACGCAATGGGGTAAACTAGGATGATTGGAAAACATTGATTTTATTGGGCATGCATTATAAAATGCATCTGAAAGCATCTGACGTAAATTGTTGCAAAGCTTTCTGGAATCAAGTTTGGTTCACACTCCTGCGACTTAGGATCTGACTTTGAAACCCAAAATCACAGGACACGTGAAATGTATCTTTATGTATCTCTATGAGAGCCGTTGCAATTGTAACTACTGAAGCTTCTGCGACTTCAGAAAAGGTTCCTGCACAACTTTGATCCAACTTTGACATGACTTTAATGCCAGGGAATTCTTATTTATTGTTATTATTTTATAAAAGTCAGACTTCAAAGTTGCACTGAATGTCACGCATTTTTGCAGTAGGCTAGTGTGAAGGGAACCATGACCGCTTCTGGACTGCGCCACATATATTTCCTGCGGGAGCGGCCTCTCTGCACGAAATAACGTACGTGTATGTGATTTTGCTCTTCATGGTGTGGCACGCACTGCCAGTGACCAGCTCCTGCTGTGATTGGACACAGTGGGAGCCAAACAGCGGGTAGTCCGCCAGGACCCACCGGTCGTTCCACGCCAGATCACCATTCTGTGACAGGAGACGACAGAGATCTTGTGTTTTTGCTAAGCAGGAACATGGATCTCTGTCTTCTTACAGTACAAGCACCGCCCCCCCCCCAGTTAGAAAGCACTCCCTAGGGACACATTTAACCTTTTGATTGGCCCTGATGTTACCTCTTCCCTGCCAGTGTTGCTAGTACAGTTACAGTGCATATTATTTAGCACTGATCACTGTATTGGTGTCACTGGTCCCCAAAAAAGTGTCAGTTAGGTGACCAATTTGTCAGCCTCAATGTCACAGCACTGCTATAAGTCACTGATCACCGTCATTACTAGTAGAAAAAAAAAGCGGTGACGTAATGTTCTGCACCTTGTAACTATGTAAAAATATTACATTATTATTATCATCTTTAACCACTTCCTGCCAGCCATATAGCATTATGAAGTGGTTCTGTTATCCTGACCGGACGCCATATGACGTGATCAGGATAACCCATGATCGCGGGGGTGTGCAGCATGGCGCATCGTGGATGTGGTGTGTCATTCTGACACACCACATCTCCGATCTGGGCAAAGAGCCTCTGATGGAGGCTCTTTACCACATGACCAGCTGTGTCAAATCACAGCTAATCATGGTGTAAACAGGAAGAACCATGTATCGGCTGTTCCTCTATCGTGTCTGACAGACGAGAGTAGATGATAACCGATTGGATGCTCTCCTGACAGGGGGGTCTGCGGTGATTCATTATCGGTGCAGCCCCCCTGAGGGTGCCCACCCAGGACCACCAGGGATGCTGACCAAGGATGCCCACTCAGGGACACCAGGGATGCCACCCAAGACCACAAGGTATGAACTTTAGAGGTGCGAATCAGTGCCCATTGTAGACGCCAATCAGTGCCCAGCAGTAAAGCCTGCCAGTGCCTCCTCATACGTGTGGCCATCAGTGCCACCTATGGGTGCTCACCAGTGCCGCCTATCAGTGCTGCATATCAGTGCCACCTATGAGTGCCCATCAGTCCTGCAAATTAGTGCCTTATCTTAAGTACCCATCAGTGCCCCCTCACCAGTACCAATCAGTGCCCGTCAGTGAAGCCTCCTCAGTGCCCATCAGTGAAGGAGAGAAATTACTTATTTACAAAATGTTATAACAAAAACAAAGAAAAACTTTTTTTTTTTTTCAAAATTTCCAGTCTTTTTTTATTTATTTAGCAAAAAAAAACAGCAGTGATCAAATACCACCAAAAGAAAGCTCTATTTGTGGGGAAAATGTTGTTTGGGTACAGTGTTGTATGACCGCGCAATTGTCATTCAAAATGGAGCGGCGCTGAAAGCTGAAAATAGGTCTGGGCAGGAAGGGGGGTAAGTGCCCAGTACTGAAGTGGTTAAGAACTTATATGTAGGAAGCCATTGAGTTGGTAATGAACAGAAGCGTGATGTATTTCTGCGAAGAACATCTTACCTTACCTCTCCCTCCACTTGTGTCTGCTCACCCAACACTTAGTTACTGCTCAAACAACGTGACATGAAGAACAGGATTCCCATGTGCTCCCATGGAAACCGCCATCGATCTGCATAATACTTTCCAGTCTCCTCCAGCCATGGATCGGGTTAAAATATTAAACTGTTTGACTAACCCACAAAGGAATATATGAAGTTTCAGTGTAATTACTATTCAGCTGTACTGTGAAAAAAAAAATGGAATAACTTAAAGTCATGAAATCCCGCCGGAGGTTTTCTGCGCCTGAAGCGATCTAGAGGCTGCGTGTTTTTTTACCTGCTTATTACCAGTCCTGCTGTAAAAGTGCAGCTATTGCAGCACACTCACAGCCTGCCTCCTGCTAGATCACAGTGAATTATTTCCATGTATTACTCCCAACAAATGTATTCTTCTCTGGTAATCTATAGATCTGTGTTTCTGTATGGAGAAGCGGGATGTTAGACATATTAGCCCCCACACACACATTGTGAGGAGGGGACAAAGGACAGGAACACATATATTGGCCATAACGTGTCTGTATTTAGACAACAATGGCTTGCCGATTCCTCATCACCTATTCAAAGCGACATAAGCATCCGTATGTTCTGTATTCAGCGATGATCATAACCTATACACAATTACAGACATAATTCTATGGAAACATGGCCTGGAAGATGACAAAAGTATTTGACTGGCAGTGCGTAAATGGAAAAATATACCCGAGGAAATGCTTTAAGCTTAGTGTCATTTAAATAGCATACAGCTGAATCTACTACTATTGGCCTGGATTCAAGAAGCAATTGCGCCTGTGTAACCATAGTTACACAGCGCAATTGCTTACTTGCCCCGGCGTAACGAATGCTCCTGATTCAGGAACCTCGTTACGCAGACTGCAGCCTAAGATATGCGCGGCATAAGGCTCTTATGCCCGCATATCTTAGGCTGCATTCTTGCGATGGCCGCTAGGTGGCGTTCCCGTTGTGCTCAGCGTATAGTATGCAAATTGCATACTAACGCCGATTCACAACGTTACGCGAGCCCTGCGTACGCAGTTTACGTCGTTTCTGTACTGCGTTTTTCGCGTAAGGCTGCCCCTGCTATTAGCAGGGGCAGCCAATGTTACGTATACACGTCGTTCCCGCGTCGAGAAATTTCAAATTTACGTAGTTTGCGTAAGTGATTCGAGAATGCCGCTGGATGCCATTCACGTTCACTTTGAAGCAAATGACGTCCTTGCGACGTCATTTGCCGCAATGCACGTCGGGAAAGTTTCCCGTCGGAGCATGCGCTCTACGATCGCCGCGGGAACGCGCCTAATTTAAATGATTCCCGCCCCCTACGGGATCATTTAAATTGCGCGCGCTTACGCCGGGCATTTTGCCGGCGCGCCCATGCAATTTACGGAGCTACTGCTCCGTGAATCAAGGGCAGCGCAGTAAATTTGCGGGGGCGCAGGGCAAAAACTTTGCCCTGCGCCTCCGTAAAAAAAGCGCAATTGTACCTGAATCCAGGCCTTTATGTTTTCTTTTTTTTTGTGTAGAGCTGTTTTTCCCAATTATTTTATGTTTATTGTCAGAATGATATGGATTAGGCAGAAAAAAGTTCACTAAGGCAGGGGATAAATAATTGTTTTATGAAGCTATGGGTCTGTTTAAAGGACAGACTAACATGGGAAAAAAGCTCTCCAGCCCCCCTCCATAGCCCCTAAACCTGGTCTAAGCTCAGAGCTCTGCAGAGGATCCCTTTTCAGGGGGTAGTACAGCAGCAGCTGACAGATTTTGTAATAAAATACCAACCTGATATTTTGAGCGTTTGGCTTGCAGTTGTGACATTGCGGTAGTACTCGCAAAGTAGCTGGAGAGGAGTAGCTGGAGCGGCTCCAGTTTGACTGTTTACTACTTGTAGCCACCACTCCTCCTCCCATTTGTCAGCTAGAAGAACAGCCGTGATCCCGGGGTCACGTGACAAGCCCTCTCTCCCAGCATCTTGCCCAGGGGTCAAGTCCTGGGGAAAAAAGTGTGGAAACTCCCACCCAAAAAAAAAAAAAAATGATACGCTCATATGCATAATTACTAAACCGCATGTGTTTTTTTTCCCCGATCCACTGTACCTTAGTAATCCTTTATGTTACTGGCCGCTTCCTGTATATGGGTTCTTTCTAAATCCTGCGATAACTTGCGGCAGACCTCCGCAATGTCTCCTGGGAACAATGACAAAAGCTCCCAGGAGACATTGCAGTATGGAGGAAGTGACGGAATACCCGCACACTACCCGATAAATCCATATACAGGAAGCGGCCAGTAACATAAAGGATTACTAAGGTTCGCCTGCCCCTGACAGTGACTCGAGCTGGGCATCGCCGCTTAGAGAAGGATTGGCTTGGGCGGCTCGGTTGCTCTAGTTCTGCAAAGGGAACTGAGTTCCTGCTGTGAAAAAAAGTGCAGAAACTCCGTTCCCACACGTTCCCGCAGGACTTGAGCCCTGATCTTGCCCTTCCCCTCCTACCTCTGCTTCCTTCTCCAATCACTCGCCCGACAGTGGCAATATATAGAGGAGAGAACAGAGCACAGCATTCCACCCCCTCCCTCTTGCACAGAACTATGGGTATTGTAGTCCAGAGGGGCGGGATTGCCTGGAGCTAGAGTGTAATGGCCACAAGCACAAGAAGGAGGTGAGTTTCTATTATAACATTTTAATAAGTCATTTTTCTCTTTCACTGGTGGGCACTTATGCTTTGGCACTGACAGGTGGCACTGATGGGCACTAACAGGCAGTGTCACTGATAGGCAGCATTGACAGGCAGTGGCACTGATAGGTGGCACTGATGGGCACTCATGCACTGGCACTGATAAGCAGCACTGATGGGCACTCATGCGGTGGCACTGATGGGCGGCACTGACAGGCAATGGCACTGATAGGTGGCACTGATAGACACTGACAGGTGGTACTGATGGGCACTGACAGGCAGTGGCACTGATAGACAGCACTGATGGGCACTCATATGGTGCCACTGACAGGCGGTTAAATCATTCTATAAACACATACCACATACACTGCATATATAATTTGAGGAAAATATGCTTATAAAATAATTTACCATTTGCAAAAAAAATAAAAAAAAGATGTCCCCGGATTTCATTTAAAAAATCTTGTCACCCTTTAATACACGCTTGAAATGTTTTTTTGTTTTTTTTTTAGCCTGTCTAAGCAGCTCAATGTTAGTCTATTTGTCCATGCACATTAGCGAGCTTATAGGCATATTTGCAAAGAAGCATTTTCAGGCAAAAAAAACAGAATTGCATTTTTGAGAGAATCTTTGGGACAGGAAATGCTTGACGTGCATAAACGCTTGTAAACGAGCATAAACGTGATGTTTAGGAGCATTCTGTGTTTTCAAGTGTACATTGATTATAGTTAAAAATTAGCAGAGGGGAATGTTTTGAGAAAAAAAAAATGCTTATTAAGGCAAATGCCCATAAACTTGTGTGCAGTATGAGCCGCTATGAATGTTTTTTTGCTGCTTTTTCCGATTCAGGTTCTGGTACTTTTTCAGCTGTCTAGTGTGCATGGACCCTTAAAGGAGAAATGTATACTTAGAAAAAATACATACTCACCTCCCTCTCCCCAGATGGCTTTAAGCCTGAGATCACAGGACTGCTCAGTTCTCAGTCTGCTAGGAGCTGAGAGTGGTGACTGTCAGTCACTGTTCTTTACTCTGTCCCTTCAGTGCTCACTGGAGTGCCAGGCTGGGGAGGGGGTGGAAGTGGCTGGCTCAGGCTCTCAGCAGCATGTTTAGAGGCTGAGACAGCTGCCAATCAGGCATCTTGGTATATCTCCACGTTATTGGCAGGATCCTTTCCAGGGCCGTCTTAATAGCATCATGGGCCCCTGGGCAAAGTAATGCTCTGGGGCCCCTATAATGATGACAGTGCAGGTAAACAGACATTAAGTAGGTAGGAGGCAGACTGCCTCCCCTGTGCATCTATCACTCTCAGTGCCATCATGGGGCCCCCAATTTCAGGGCAGTGTGGGCTCAAGGACCAGCTGCTTTGGGGAAAGTGCAGGGGCCCCCCATGCAGCTGGGGCCCCTGGCAGTACCCAGGTGTGCCCTCTCATTAAGACAGCCCTGATCCTTCCAGAGCCTGGAGCGGCTCTGTGAGATTTTAGCCCACTGATTCTGAATCAAAAGAGAGTACAAGTGCATGCCTGCGACCCACATGAAGAGTATGGCCGAGAAAACTTTGTCCATACTTCTCTTATAAACCACTTTTTATAGAGTGACTACTCTTTCCCAGCTGCTCTACTGAGTTGTCACCTAATAACACGCACCTTGAATTGAGACTATACATTTCCCCATTGTTACTATAAGAAAGCCTGTCCTAAACAATGATGTGCTGCTACTGCCTGAATGCATGCATGCAGATCCGCCGCCGCAAGTTTGGAGGTAAGTGTTTTGTTAATTACCCACTTGCCTCTTAAACTTGCGGCGGCGGATCTTAAATCAGATAGATTACGCGGATCTAAAGATCCGCTGATCTATCTGAATCTGGCCCGATGTTTCTAATCAAAAATACAGACTGATGTGTAGAGTAAAAACATAGTCAGTTATAACAAGGTGTCATAATAGAGCGCTACCCATACAAGCTCATGGCCTAGAGAAATGGCATTATGTTTGTAGCTCTAATTTCCACCAGTACAGCTGTAAAATGTTTTATAGCACAAGGCAGCAGATGATACGATGTCTACGGCACATAATATTCTGCTAGATCTACAAGTTATACGTGACATTCACACTTACTGATCACACTCCCATTACTAATTGCTGCTGTCTACTGTTTGTTTGACAGCTGCATGGCACAGTGAGGGGACGATTGGGGAATACATTTAGCATATGAGTAAACTAATGGTGTCTGTAAACTTGATATTTTATTATAATTAAAAACCAGTGTCATATTCAATTTGTTACAATCATTACATTCCATCAGAGCAATCCTACCTCCCTCTAAATTAATTATTTCTGCTAATTTTTTTTAATTCCAGAGCTGCTGGGATATGAGCTATTGACAGCTATACATGGATGTACACAAAAACAAGTTTGCATTACTGTTTTTTTAACTCATAGACTCAAATTCATAACATTTTCAGGTCTCGTCTCTCCCTCGACCTCTGACTGGGCACTAATAGGAGAAGCAGCAGACTGATGAGCTCATCTTTGTGTCGCGCCCTATGCCTTTTGCTCTTATCAACATGTTCCTTGCAAGCACATGAACACTGCGGCACAGCTGATTGGCTCCTTATGCTGCTTCTCCTTCTCCCAATTGGAGCTGTTTTTGATTGGTATTTGCTCCCACTTCCTCAATCCTCGCCATGGTGAGGATCAAGTTTCTCATCCCTGCCCGCATTCTCCTGTGACACATCAGAGGAGGCTGCAGGACCAGTCTTTTATTCTCCACTGCAGGTGGCGCTCGTTCGCAGTGGCAGTGCAGATGGTGGAGGAAGTCGATTGGTGGAGGAAGTCGAGAGGAACTTCCTCAGTCACTGGGAGGCAGCTATCCAATTGGATGCTGGTGCCCCATGTGACTTTGGTCCTATCTTGGGTCAGGCAAAGACTATTGAAGACCATGGCTTCTGGGTTTGTTGCACATTTTTGCGAGAGGCAGTGTAGGGATGGGTTACCCATCTGTCAGGGACAGTGTTTAGCGCCAGCAAAGGTTCCAGGGGAGAAGGGAAAGTGCAGGGGTACACCATCCTTCCAGGAAGCCTCCCCATTTGGGTACCGACTGGCCAGGCTGAATTCTACACCTTGAGACAGACGATGTCGGCACCGCTGAGTCTTCAATCTACTGTAGACATGTGCAGACTGAAATATTTTGTTTCGTTATTTCGTTTTCGTCTGGAAAAAAAATTTATTTTGTTACTCCCGAAAATCGTTTTCATTTATTTTGTTTTCGTTGGGAAAGTTTTCGTCCGAAAATCCGTCGATTTTCAATGCTTTGTCGAATTTTCGTCGTTTAATTCCTACCTATTCACTGTATTCACTGAATACAGTGAATACTAGGAATTGAACGACGAAAATCCGACGATTTTCGATGCTTTGACGAATTTTCGTCGTTCAATTCCTACCTATTCAATACAGTGAATAGGTAGGAATTCAACGACGAAAATTCGACAAAGCATCGGAAATCGTCGGATCTGATCAGCGTCATGTCTTACCGCAACGAAAACGAAAATAAAGCATTTTTTATGTCGGATCTTTCGGTTTTCGTTTCTTGCACTTTCGTTTTGTTCGTTAAAACGATAACGAAAATACCCGATTTTCGGACGAAAATGCATTCTAACGAAAACGAATGCACATGTCTAATCTACTGTTCCATCTCTGTATAACCTGCGAGTGTTCCCGGGTGGGTAACCTTCCTCTCAGGTCTGCTGTGTATTGCTGGACTGTTACACTATATTCCTGTTACTGCATTGGACTCTTTGAGTTTTCTGGCCGCCGCATCACACTGCACCTACCCACAAGCATAGGGAGCAACTGGTTGTGATTCATCAGGGAGTCACAGCCAGCTACCAAGTTTAAGATGGCAGCACCTGGGACCCACATCAGTGAGAAGAATTAGCTGTGGGAAGACAACGCTGATTTTAAAAAAGTCAACAGTATTGGTAGCTGCTGACTTTTTTTTTTTTTTTCATTACATTTGCTGAATTTTAATTAAAAAAAAAAAAGTTAAACTTTCTCTTTAGATAGCCATAGGCCACATTACTTACAATTTCAGTTCCAGTTTAAAAAGCACTTGAACTTCTGTCGGTGTCCATGCAGGAGGGGTTACCCCTGACTTCCTATCTCAGTGACCATTGCGGAGCAAGTGAGGGAAATTGTCTACAGTGGGTCCAAGACTGCTAAAAAAAAACACTCTATCCAAAACAAATGAGAACATTTTGGCTGGAATCCCACTTTGTCAAACATACTTAAAAGGAAGAAAACAAAACCCTTAAATGCTTATTTAATGCACTTTAATCTCCAGCAGGGAAGGCCTATGGGAAATTGCAAAGAAAAAAAATGGTCAGGTATTAGGGTTAATGAGCTTAGCAGAATTGTGCTAATAAAACTGTAATTTTGATTGTTTGCTGTGGATTTAACACATTTGTGTTGTTCATAACGTGTTATTTAATCAGCGATTGTACATTGTTGTAATAGCTTCAGATGAGTAAAACAAAATACAAATAATTCATTATAAAAAAACGATATTGATGAAATTATAGTATAGTGTATAGTATGATCATGGATCAAAAATAACTTTCTGTTTCCTTTTAACTTGAGCCTAATGAATTAGATTATTTCCATGAGTGCTTTTTTGTTTTCATTGTAAAATACAGTATTTTACAGTGCTATTTACCTTCATAAAGGGGAACTCCAATATGGACACATTTGGAATCATTGAAATTCTATGCATTAAGGGCCAATAAACTGAGTAGTATTTCACCTTGTAATTATTTTGCATTCTGATTAACATTTCATTTAATAAATATCAATAAGGATAAAATTACAAACAAAAAAGTAGATATTACAGTAAGTAGTGATTAGTACAGTGCAACTGAGCTCCCGCCACTGCTGTACCTGCCATACAGACAGTGCAGCAGGCAAGTGCTTTTATAGCTGGGAGCCTCCTAGAAACCATTGGTGCCAAAAGTGAGCAAAGCTGATGGGGATTCAAAGACACTAAGGGCCAGATTCGGGTACAAATGCGGCGGCGTAACGTATCGTCTTTACGTTACACCGCCGCAAGTTTTTCTCATAAGTGCTTGATTCACAAAGCACTTGAGTATAAACTTGTGGCGGAATAACGTAAAGACGTCCGGCGCAAGCCCGCCTAATTCAAATGGGGCGTGTACCATTTAAATTAGGCGCGCTCCCGCGCCGAACGTTCTGCGCATGCTCCGTTAGTAAATTTCCCGACGTGCTTTGCGCAAAATTACAGCGCCCCGACGTGTTTGTGAATGGCGACGTGCGTAACGTACTTACGCCGAAAAATGTTTTAAAAAAATTTGACGCGGGAACGACGGCCATACTTTAACATGGCTTGTGTAAAGTTAAGCCATGAAAAAGATTGCTTAACTTTGCGACGGGAAAAAACGACGTAACGCACGCAAGTAGCTTCGTGGATCGCCGCAAAAGCTAATTTGCATACCCGACGCTGGAAAACGACGCAAACTCCACCCAGCGGCGGCCGAAGTATTGCAGCCTAAGATCCGAAGGCGTACGAAGCCGTAAGCCTGTCGGATCTTAGCCAAATGCCGTTGGTATCTTGTTTGTGAATCACAAATTAAGATACGACGCGGCAAATTTGAAAATACAGTAGATACTCCGGCGTATTTCTTCTGTGAATCTGGCCCTAAGTCCCCAGCAGGTCCACTGCTCTTGGGATTCACAGCAGGCAGTGTGCCAATCCATAGCTATTGATAGCTTTATGTTGGCTATGGAATCTGCTAACTGCCCTGTGTTAAACACAAGGACAGAGTGGACCTGATGAATTAGTCCCTTAGCTTTCCAATCAGACTTTGCCCATTGTTGGCATAATTGGTTGCTAGGAGGCTGTCGGTTGTGAAGCTGACAGTGTCCTTGACAGTCAAAGACAGGTGGGGAAGGGGAGGGGTAGTGGTGGCAAGCATGCTGCCCTGATACTTAGTGTACAGAGAAAGGCACTCTGTCTGTCTCTGTATGCCCACTTTGAGTTGCACTTAATTACCTCCAGTTTTTTTTTATTTACAACCTGGAGGTAATTCTTTTTTGAATTTGGTTCACGACTTTTTAAAGGGCTTTACCTCAAGTAAAGTGGCGCAAACACTTTATTGAACTCTCCCACAGCTCAAATATGCCCAGGCATCATACGTTATACTTTTAAAATTAGTTATGAACCCCACACATAGACATAGGTCCATATATATTTGGACACAATTTTCATAGTTTTGGCTCTGTATACCACCAGAATAAAATTAGAACGAAACAATCCAAATGAGTTTGAAGTGCAGACATTCATCTTTAATTAAAGGGGTTGAACATAAATACCAAGTATAAATTATAGGAATTGCAACTATTTTTATACACAGTACCCCCATTTTCAGGGGCTCAAATGTAGTTGGACAAATGAATATAATCATAAATAAAATGTTTATTTTTAATATTTTGTTGAGGATTCTTTACTGGCAATGACTGCCTGAAGTCTGGAACCCATGGACATTACCAAAGACAGGGTTTCCTCCGTTCTGATGCTTTGCCAGGCTCTAACTGCAGCTGTCTTCAGTTGTTCTTTGTTTGTGGGTCTTTCTGCCTTTAGTTTTGCTTTCAGCACGTGAAATGCATGCTTAATTGGGTTGAGATCTGGTAATTGACTCGGCCATTGCAGAATATTCCACTTCTTTTCCTTCAAAAGCTGGGTTGCTTTTGTAGTTTGGATCATGTTCTGTCCATCTGTACTGTGAAGCGTCAAATCAACTTTGCTGCATTTGGCAGAATCTGGGTTAACAGTATATCTCTAAACACTGCAGAATTCATCCATCTGTCTTCTGTCACATCATCAATAAACATCAATGACCCAGTGACACTGAAAGCCATGCAGGCCCATACCATCACTGTACCCCCACCATGTTTTACAGATGACATTGTGTGCTTTTCAAGCCTTCTCCACACTTTTTTCTTCCTGTCATTCTGGTACAGATAAATCTTAGTTTCATCCATCCAAAGAATTGTTTTCCAGAACTCATTTGTCTTTTTTAGATGTTTTTTGGGCAAAGTTTAATCTGGATTTTCTATTCTTAAGGCTTGTGAATGGTTTGCACCTTGTGGTGAACCCTCTGAATTTGCTTTTGTGAAGTCTTCTCTTGATTGTAGACTTTGATAATGATACGCCCACCTCATGGAGAGTGTCCTTCACTTGTCTGGATGTTGTGAATGGATTTTTCTTTACCATAGAGGATCCTGTGATTATCCACCACTGTTGTGTTCCGTGGACGTCCAGGTCTTTTTATGTTGCTGAGCTCACCAGTACGTTCTTCTTTCCTCAGTGTACCAAACTGTTGATTTGGCCACTCCTAATGTTACTGTTATCTCTCTGATGGATTTGTTTAGTTTTTGAAGCCTTACAATGGCCTGTTTCACTTGCATGGACAGCTAATTTGAACGCATGATGTAGGTTCACAGCATTAGATTCCAAATGCAAATACCACACTTAGAATTCCAGACCTTTTACCTGCTTAATTGATGAAGAAATAACAAAGGAGTAGCCCACACCTGGCCATAAAACAGCTTTTGATTAAAATTTTTACTTATCGGTTTACTCACTTTTGTTGCCAGTGGTTTAGACATTAATGGCTGTGTGTTGAGTTATTTTGAGGGGACAGCAAATGTACACTGTTATACACTCACTACTTTACATTGTAGCAAAGTGTAAGTTCTTCAGTGTTGTCACATGAAAAGATCTAATAAAACATTTACAAAAATGTGAGGGGTGTACTTACTTTTGTGAGATACTGTAAACACAATTACAAAGATAAGCAATATTAGCAATCGTGCAGGGGAAAAAGTTTTTTTCCAATACAAAATGCATTGTAGTGCTTTAGCAAGGTACATTGGGTTGGTAAGCTTAAAAAAAAAAAATATGACAGTGCAGCACACTGTACCGTTTTATGCATTACCATGTGTTGTTTTAACGTACAGTAAACTGCATTGAACCACAATGCACAGATGAATCAGGCATTACGAAAAACCATTACAATACATATTAAAATCATATGTGTTTTAAATGCAGAACTGTATATGGGCTTTTTCCAAGTTTTTTTTTTTTACATCAGAATTTTTTCATCAGAATTCCGATGGTCTAAAAACCGATACATTTTTTCATCGGAAATCCATTGAAGCTGACTTTCATCAGTCTTGCATACACACTATCAGACTAAATTCCCGACCGTCCAAAACGCGGTGACGTAAAACACTACGACGTGCTGAGAAAAATGAAGTTCAATGCTTCCGAGCATGCGTCAAATTGATTCTGAGCATGCTTGGATTTTTCTATGATGGAATTCCACACAGACGATCAGTTTTTACTATCTTTTTTTTTTACATCGGAAAAATTTAAAACATGTTCTATTTTTTTAACACCGATGGAAAAAAGACCGATAGGGCCCACACGCGATCGGTTTGTCCGATGAAAAAAGTCAATTTGTCCCAGACAAAAAAACTGTTTTATAAATCTATAACTCCTTTTGAACAAACCTGCCTGGCCGGAGTTCCGGTACCTAGAGCCACCTCACTGGCGTACTCATGGCTTCAACTAGACAGGGGGAGTATAGCATCTGGAATACGAGTACAATGGGAGAAGGCGCTGAAAATAAGAATTACTGAGAAGCAATGGAAACGTGCCTGTGTTTTCGCCCATAAATGTTCTATTGGCACGAAAATACAGGAAACATATTTTAAGCTTTTAACACAATGGTACGCTACGCCGGATAAGATTAAAAAATGGTACCCGTTGACATCAGATCTTTGCTGGAGATGTGAGCAAGACCAGGGCACTACTATCCATATTTGGTGGGAGTGCCCTCGTCTAAGACCCTTTTGGGATAAGGTGGTCGAGTTGATCAGGGTCGTTGCGGATACCACAATCTCTCTCACTCCTGCATGTTGCCTATTACATATTGCAGACTGCTCATGGCAGCATTATAAAAAATCACTCACTAGACATCTGCTGAACGCAGCGAAAGTTTTGATTCCCAGACACTGGAAATCGAGGGATACTCCCTCTATCCCCGAATGGTTCAGCGCCATAGAAAATATCTACCAAATGGAGGAAACCGTAGCTATCGCCAGGGAATCGACTAAAAAATGTAACCTGATGTGGTCACCTTGGGTGGCGTTTAGGCATTCGGATCAATACCTGCAATTAGAAATGAGATGAGATTGCCGTTGTGACTCTGGTCCTTTCTTCTCCACTCTTCCTGGTAATTTAAGATGGGCCGTTTTTGCACGGTGTCAGCCTCCCCCTCCCCTACCCCCCCCTTTTTCTTTTTTTCCTTTTTCTTTTTTCTTTGCCTTTCTTTAATTTTCTTCTTAGTATTAGATAGTAGTGGGCTATATCCTAGGTGTGATGTGCCCTGTGCTATCTTTTGTTATAAGATAAAAAGTTGTTTACTTTCAGAGTATGTATTGTCAGGTCTTGACTATGTGTCTGTTACTCATGTACCCTGGTTGTATTCTGTACTCTGATTTTCTTTTCTATTTCAAAATAAAAAAAACTTATACATAAAAATAAAAAAAAGTCCATCTGACTTTTTTCATCTGTAAAACCGATCGCGTGTACACGGCATATTATTTCACTTTTTACTTTTAATAAGGTGTAAAATGCTCATAACCCAATAGATGTGCATCATCATTATTAATATTATTATTATACAGGATTTATATACAGTTTGCGCAGCTCTTCATCATGATATTTATTGTCTACATCCTATTTTATCTTTACTTTTTATATTTGTTTAATAAAGGGTAATGTCCCCTACAACTTATTTCCCTTTATGTCATATACTCCATCTATTAATACCTTTATGTTTTAACGGCGTAACACAACTGTGATATTAACACTCATTACTGTCAGACACAGAGCAGTCACATGTATGCTGAGCACATGCAGAACAGGGACCACTGCAGACATCAAGCGACTCTAGTGCCTCCCAAGCTATCTTCTGCTTAATTGACTTTTCCAGAGAGATAATTACAGACACCAGTTTGTTTATTCATACAATATAAACTGCAATCTCACAACATTTGTCATCTGTGTGACAGCACGCTTACACTCTGAATGTAGGAATGTGTTCCAGTTTTCCTACTGGGAAGTGAACTTGTCACCTTTAGCCACAAAAGCAGAAACTGAACTACATTGTAATGAATTTGAGATGGGGAAACTCATCGTTATTGTGTTTCTTCTATAAATCTGTGTGCTGGTATGAAGTACTAGTCTGTTAAAATTAACTTGACTTGTATGAAAGTAAAAGGAATAATGAGCTTTCTCAATAAAGGATGCATGGAGCAAAGCGCAATAGCTCATCAATAACAAATCCCGTGGGCATACCAGTCCAAGATGGATTTGCACTGGCCAGTGTGGTTACTGCTCTTTGCACTTTCCGTTGGGAGCCTTGAAGTGTTTGGATGAGTGGGCAGTTTTTTTTTTTTACTCTAATATTTCACTTTTTAATTATAATAAGGTGTAGAATGCTTAAAACCCAATAGATCAGTTCATAAAAATACAGCTGTTTTTAAAGGTTATCTACGAATGGATGTTTGCGTGAAGAAAACGGTCTTTCAGACTAGTAGGAAAAAAGTTCACATTCTCATTGTCAAACTATGTTACAAACTGAAAGAATAATTATTTAACCCTTTCGAGACTAGGCCTATTTCTGACATTTGTAGGTGGATTCAGAGAGAGTTAGGCCGGCGTATCAGTAGATACGCCGACCTAACTCGGAATCTGCACCGTCCTAAGTTTAAGTGTATTCTCAAACTGAGATACACGTAAACCTAGCTAATATACGACAGCCTGCACTGTCGTATCTTAGGGTGCAATATTTAGGCTGGCCGCTAGGTGGCGCTTCCATTGAGTTTGGCGTAGAATATGTAAATGACTAGATACGCCTATTCACGAACGTACGTGCGCCCGTCGCAGTAAAGATACGCAGTTTCCGTAAGAGATACGCCGCCTAAAGATAAAGATGCCCCCTAGGTGGCGTAGCCAATGTTAAGTATGGCCGTCGTTCCCGCGTCGAAATTTGAAAATTTTACGTTGTTTGCGTAAGTCATCCGTGAATAGGGCTGGACGTAATTTACGTCCACGTCAAAACCAATACGTCCTTGCGGCGTACTTGCCGCAATGCACACTGGAATATGTACACGGACGGCGCATGCACCATTCGTAAAAAACGTCAATCACGTCGGGTCACAGTTAATATGCATAAAACACGCCCCCCACATCCTCATTTGAATTAGGCGCGCTTACGCCGGCCTATTCACACTACGCCGCCGTAACTTAGGAGGCAAGTACTTTGTGAATACAGTACTTGGTGTTTACAAGTTTAAATCCATATTTCTTGCTAGAAAATTACTTAGAACCCCCAAACGTTATGTATATTTTTTAGCAGAGAATCTAGAGAATAAAATGGCAATTGTTGCAATATTTTATGTCACCCGGAATTTGTGCTGCTCCTTTTACACGCAACTTTTTTGAGAAAAATACACTTTGATGAATTTTAAAAAAACGAAACAGTAAAGTTAGCCCAATTTTTTTGTATAATGTGAAAGATGATGTTACGCCAAGTAAATAAATACCAAACGTGTCACGCTTTAAAATTGCCCACCCTCGTGGAATGGCGACAAACTACAGTACATAAAAATCTCCATCGTAGATGCTTTAAAAAAATTAACGGTTACCAGGTTAGAGTTACAGAGGAGGTCTAGTGCTAGAATTATTGCTCTCACTCTGACGATCGCAGCGATACCTCACTTGTGTGATTTGAACACCGTTTACATATGCGGGCGCGACTTCCGTATGCGTTTTCTTTGCTGCGCAAGCTCGCAGGAACGGGGGCTCTTTATAAATGTTTTTATTAGTTTTTTATTTCATTTATTTTTTTACATTGTGTGTTAAAAAAAAATGTGATCACTTTTATTGCTGTCATAAGGAATGTAAACATCCCTTGTGACAGTAATTGGTGGTGACAGGTACTCTTTATGGAGGGATCAGGGGTCTAAAGGACCCAAAATCCCTCCTTTGCACTTCAAAGTATTCAAATTGCCAAAAAAGTCGATTCTAAATACTGTATATTTTATTTAAACCGGTGCTATTTGGCAGCCGAGTAAACAGGAAGTGACGTTGTGACGTCGCTTCCGTGTTAACAGAGAGAAGACTGGAACAAAGCCGTTAACCGACAGTAGTGGCAGATCGAGGATCGGGTCTCCGGATGAGACCCGGTATGAGTGGGGGAAAACGACGTGAGGGGGGATGTCCCCTCCCACACCTTCGGGATAACAACCAAGCGGCTTTTAGCCGCATTGTTTGTTATCCCTGGAAAGCTGACCACTGGCTCTAAAAAATGGAGCTGCGGGCATCATCCCGGTATAACCCCCTAAAACTGAGGCCTCATATATGCGTACGCTCGGCGGAAAGGGGATTATTGATATTGGAATACTCAAGAGGAATGAAAACGAACAAACAAAAGACCATTTGAGGATTCTTAAAGGATCACTAAAGGAATTTTTTTTAGCTAAATAGCTTCCTTTACCTTACTGCAGTACTGGTTTCATGTCCTTATTGTTCATTTTTGCTTTGAAGTTGCTGTAATTCTGCTGTGATCTCCACACTTCCTGGTTGTCTGGCTCCTTATAACCACAGTACTGGGAGCTTTTCACGGTGGTCTAAGCGGTCATCACTGTGTGTCTAAAACTCCTCAGAACCAATCAGATTCATTTTAAAAACAAAACACTGCCCTGGATTTGTTTGTTTTTGTTCTGTGTGTCTCTCTAGTTCACAGGAACATGAAACCAGTTTAAAAGTGAAACTAACCTGCAGGCACATTATAGGATTGATTTTTATCTATTTGTAATCATTTTTAAAAGGAATCAGTTAACGTTTATGTCTCTATACCCTGTAAACAGTCATTTCAGCTAAAAAAATGTTTTCCTTTAGTGACCCTTTAAAGGTTCTTAGCCAACTGGGACTTCTGAAGGGTTTCCGGAGATTCAAAATATTTATCAGTGCAGTTTACATGTTTAGCCAATTGTAAAAAAAAATATAAAAAAATAATAATGAGTATTGCATAATGTATGACTAATGTATGTAAAGTAATGAATATATTTATGCATTTAAAAGAAGGAGTTACTTGCAGAGCAACATTACACAAGAGATAGAGCTAAAAATGTAATTCTGTGAAGGATACTGGAGATAATGTAATAACCCTCACCAGAGGACATAAGTCAATCACTGACTTCTAAAAGGAGCACCTGAGATATTACAATTGTCATAGTGTACCTGAATCTTCCACTGTCTTAAAAGAGAAGTTCGGGAACACAAATTCCAATTGTATAATCACCTAGGTCAGTGGTTCTCAACCTTTCTACCCCTTAATAAAATTTCTCAAGTTGTGGGGACCCCTAAAAGTAAAAATTATTTTCGTACCGTGGGTTGTCAGTACCCAAGGCAAAATGAGTAATTTGCGCCCCTAACCCACGGATATTTAGTCCTTTCCTCTTGTACAGTATTAAAAACCCTTATGGTACATTTGAGGATGTACCACTCTTTCTCTTTCTGCTCCTTTCTTTCTCTTTTATCCCTCTCTATCCTAATTTCTTGTTTTTATTTTTTCCCCATCCCTCTCTCTAGCCGTCTTTTTAGCTCTTTCTCTTAGTCCCCTTTCACATTGAGGAGTTTTTCAGGCGGTACAGCGCTAAAAATAGCGCTGCTATGCCGCCTGAAAAACTCCTTCACTGCAGACTCAATGTGAAAGCCCGAGGGCTTTCACACTGAGGCGATGCGCTGGCGGGAGCCAAAAAAATCTCCTGTCAGCAGCATCTTTGGAGCGGTGAGAGGAGCGACATGTATACCGCTCCTTCACCGTTCCTTCCCATTGAAAAAAATGGGAAACCGCGGCAATACCGCCCGCAATGCGCCTCTATAGAGGCGCATTGCGGGCGGTATTAACCCTTTATCGCCCACTAGCGGGGGTTAATACCGCACCGCTAGTGGCTGATTCCCGCAGCAATCCCGGCGGTATAGCGCCGCTATTTTTAGCGGCGTTATACCGCCACCGCGGCTCCCGCCCCAGTCTGAAAGGGGCCTTATTCTTTCTCTCCCTTTTTCTTTGATCCTCCCCCTCTTTTCATCTCCCTTCCATGTAGGGTTGCCACCTCATCCCTTTAAAACTGAACACATAGTAATTAGGTTCTGTGACTGATTAAGGTGGTAATCAAACTCACTTGGTGCCTTACCTGCATTAAATTAGCCATAGAACCTGTGTAATTCATATGTGTTCGGGTTTAAAGGGATGAGGTGGCAACCCTACTTCCATGTATTCTCTATTTTTATTCCTTTTCTTACTCCTTGGTTGGGAGGGAATGGGATGAGTGGCAGTGCTGTTACTCACTGTGTCTCCAGCTCTGTGGTGTCTCGCAGCATTGACACCTATGCCAAAATCAGGATATGGGGTCTCCTCCAGCCCCTCCCACTTCACATTCCTCACCAGTCAGCTGACCTCTAGTCTGTGCCCCCACCCATGCTGTGAAGTGGCTGGCTGCGGGCTCCAGGGACAGCCCTGATAGGCAGCCACGAAAAGATTGGGAGAGCGGTGCAGGCTTTAGGAACAGCCCAGGATTTGGTGACCCCTGGAAAATCATCATTTGACCCCCATGGGGGTCCCGACCCCCAAGTTGAGAACCACTGACCTAGGTGGATGCAACATTTATCTGAAGCTGCCTTTGTCCACCACCACCTCTAGAGCGAGAACTAAGCGATTAAGGACAACTGATCGCTCAGTTTTCTCAGTCTTTAGTGAGCAGAGAGCTGGTGACTGTCAGTCAGCGGTTTGCTGTTCTGGCCCTCCAGCAATCACTGGGGTGCAGAGCTGAGCAAGGGGCGGGAGCGGCTGGCTCAGTCTCCCAGCAGCTTACTGAGAGGCTGAGCCAGCTGAGGGTCGGGCATCTGGGTAGACCCCAACATTAATACAATGCATTGACTTCTATGGCATGCAATACCGCATGTGGCCAGAGGTGGGGGGTGACGGAGAGACGCAGAAAGGCTCGGGGACAGCTCGGCTGAACTCGAAAGACAGCGGAAAGGCTCGGGAACTGAGTATTTCCAAACTACTTTGAAAGGCTTCGATCGACTCTGGCACCCCCGCACCTCAGGCCAAATGCAGTACTGCACACCGCTGTGGCTTGAATCCTACTCGTTTTGCGGGACAACACTCGCAAACTGAGTCAGGATTTTCAAAAAAGCAGTACTCGTATTGCGAAACGCTCGTTAACTGCATTACTCCCAATCCGAGGTTTCATTGTACTCGTTTCCCTCAGTGGATTGTGAAAACTCTCGTTACCAGCGTTACTCGTAATACGAGTGCAGTCCGCCATTTTAAATACTTACCTTCCTCCGTGTTCCAGTAATCTTCTTTGTGTGGCCCTGCCTGGCACTGCATAGCCTTTTTCCGAAAATACCCACCACTGCAAGAGGCTTTGGGGAAACGGCCCTATAGACCTCTATGAAAGGTTACTGTACAAATGCTAGCACAAACACTCTCTGTAAATATACATCTTGGAGGGCACTTTGGTTAACCACTTGCCGACCGCCACACGTCGATGTACGTCAACAACATGGCACGGGCAGGCATATTGGCATACAGGTATGTCCCTTTAAATTTGCCGCCCTGCCTTGTAAACAAGGCATTCCCTTATTCTGCCTAGTGACACTGTCACTGATGACCGTTCCCTGTGATCGGGAACGATCATCAGTGACATGTCACATGTAGCCACGCCCCCTAACAGTAAGAATCGCTCACTAGTACTGACTTAACCCCTGCAGCGCCACCTAGTGGTTAACCCGATCACTGCCAGTGTAATTTTTATAGCACCGATCGCTGTAAAAATGACAATGGTCCCAAAATGGAGTCAAAAGTGTCCGATGTGTCCGCCATAATGTCACAGTCACGATAAAAATCGCTGATCGCCGCCATAACTAGTAAAAAAAAAAATATATTAATAAAAATGCCATAAAACAGTCCCCTATTTTGTAGAAGCTATAACTTTCAATAAACGCTTATTGCGGATTTTTTTTTAACAAAAATATGTAGAAGAATACGTATCGGCCTAAACTGTGGAAAAAAATAATGTTTTTTTTTTATATAATTCTTGGGGATATTTATTATAGCAAAAAGTAAAAAAAAATTTTTTTTTCAAAATTGTCGCTATTTTTTTGTTTATAGCACAAAAAATAAAAACCGCAGAGGTGATCAAATACCACCAAAAGAAAGCTCTATTTGTGGCAAAAAAAGGACGTGAATTTTGTTTCGGAGCCACGTCTCACGGCCGCGCAATTGTCAGTTAAAGCGACGGAGTGCCGAATCGCAAAAAGTGACCTGGTCTTTGACCACAAAAATGGTCCGGGGCTGAAGCAGTTAAAGCACTTTACTGTCCCTCTATCCTTGAAGGGGTCAGCTTAGATATAAAACTAATTATTGGAGTTCTTCTTTAAAACTGTCAAAGTCTAATTGCCAAGAAGATTTTTTTTAACAGAAATCAGTCTTAGCTGTGACAGTTATAAGTCATAAGTGCCATGTCTATTGGAGTTTATAATGAGGATTAGTTTATACATGTACTCAGATGTCTTTTATTGTTTTGATGATGTATGGTAGTTTATCATTAGTAATATTGTTTTCTTTACTTTAATAGCAGTCTTGCCACATTTTGTTCAAGTTGGCAAGGCCGCCATCAGGGGGGTACAGGCAGTACACCTGTAAGGGGCCCGGAGGTCTCCAGGGGCTCGGATGGCAACCCCCTTTTTTTATATTTATTTTTTATAAAAAAAATAAAAAAAAATAATAATATATTTTTATTTTATTTTTTATTAAAGGGCCAATATTTTTTTTTTTTTTAGGGGTCCAGAGGTCCCCAGGGGCCCGGATGACAACCCCCCTTTTTTTATATTTTTTTTTTATATTATTTTATTTCTTTTTTGTTTTTATATATATTATTAAGGGCCCTTTCACACGGGGCGGATCAGTAATAATCCGCCTCCGTGTGTCCGTACAGCTCAGCGGGGATCCTCCGTAAAATCCCCGCTGAGCTGGCAGCTGACAGGGCAGTCCCCGCACACTCTTTGCGGAGGCGGACAAATTACGGGTGTCAGCGGATGGTCATCCGCTGACACCAGTAATTACATAGGGACCCATGTATGTCCGTTTTCATCCGCAACGGACGGATGAAAATGCAGACATACGGTCCGTACGTGTGAAAGGGCCCTAAAGGGCCCAGAGGTCCCCAGGGCCCCGGATGGCAACCCCCTTTTTTTTTTATAAAAACATTAAATTTTTTTATATTATTTTATTTCTTTTTTTTTCCTTTTAGTTCCTTTATATATATATATATATATATATATATATATATATATATATATATATATATATATATATATATATATATGTATGTTTTTATTAAAGGGCTCAGAGGCCCCAGATGGCAACCCCCCTCTTTAAAATATATTTTTCTTTATTGAGATAAGCGCCCCTTATCTCAACTGAGATAAGCGCTTCTCAATTTGCGGCAGCCCTCCCCCCCCTGCTTCTCAATTTCAGCCGGTAGCACCCCCCCCCGGTTCTCTGCTTCAGGGGGCCCATGCGTGAAGCTGTGTAAGGGGCCCCATAATTCCTGATGCCGGCCCTGCAAGTTGGCATTGGCATTGCAGCAGAAATAGTTCAGAATCCTGTGTTATCAGGTATTGTTCAGCACTGTGGACATACAGTATAGTAGGTGGTTGTTGTTGAATTTTATAAAACCATAAATTAGCAACACAATTATTCCAAAGAAGCAAAGCATATTTCATAGCAATGAAGAAATTAATCCATTTGAAGTCAGATCTGATCAGAGTTGTTGGTTAATTGGATGTAGGATTACCTTTAGATGAAAACGAGTTGGGTTTGGAGTGTCTCTTTAACATTTTCCTTTAGCATTCCGTCTTCTTAGAGCTCTTTAATGCTTTCTTTGTACTCTTTCCCTTCCTCCACATCATGCAATAGCAGCCTGATTTTCATTCATCACATGACCGAGCTTCCAGATTAGGCTTGGAAATGGTATTTATGCCTGTCAGTATGAAAGAGGCAGTAGGGGGACATCATTGACTTAGCAGCAGTGGGTCACAGCAGTGCACAATACACAGATAGAACGAGGACAAGAGAACGTGGGATGGCAAGGTGGATTTAAAAAAAAAAAAATGTTATTAGAAATTTATGATTAACATGATGGAAAAATAGTACACAATTTACAAAAAAAATATTTTATGTTTTTTTTTTCTTGTGTTTCCTATACATCTAAATGGGTGTGGGTCCACTGAGATTATTGGGAGCAGTGTTCTTATACTAGTTGAAATTGTGACGCTTCAACACAGTTTGAAGGCAAAGAAAAGTAGATGTAAACCCTATCTAGAAGTAAAGTAGTTAGCACTGCATATCATAAACAATTCCTTTGTTTTTACTGTTTACATCTTTATAAATATTTTTCAATTTCATGTAACAACCGTTGTCAGACACGTTTTGTCCAGATGCACATGCATTGGCTGCACGTGATTGCTCTAGACCAGTTTCCTGATTGTGATAATGTCTGACCATGTCAACTGTAGTGTCTCATCCAGAGATGCACGTGGCATGGTGACAATGCAGGGGCACAGCTGGGTGGGAGGCGGATATCATCACATAATAGGAAGGGTTTGAAAAAAGATCTTCATGGCAGAATCACCAGGTATCCTTTTAGTGAAAGCCGCATGCTTAAACTAAGGAGGAACTTCATCTAATTTTTTTGTTTTAGATTCCATCCACTAGTTTTATCTACAATAAACATAATTACATGCCCGGTGAATCGAGAATGATCCTGCTGTAATCCACAGTACCGTTGGTCTCGTGCTGCTATTTTCCTTCTATATGTGATCAGGACTGTCTTTTTCTGGTTCTTGCAGCCTACCCATTGATGTGCTGCAGGATCCTTCCTCCTCTAGCTACAGTATGGAGGCTGATGCATTCTGGTCTTTGTGATGTGCTTATCCCAGGAGACCACAGGGGAAGCATGCATGCTACTCTTGCCAAGGTAGGAATGGAGTCAGGGGACGAGAGGGGCTAAAAAAAGATTGCAGAGGGGGGTCAAATCAACAGCGGTGATATTCCCTGAGGCCTTGTACACACGAGCAGACATGTCCGATGAAAAAGGTCCGCGGACCGTTTTCATCGGACATGTCTGCTGGGAGCTTTTGGTCTGATGTGTGTACACACCATCAGACCAAAATCCCCGCGGACAGAGAAAGCGGTGACGTATAAGACACCGACGTTCTCTAACATGCGAGTTCAATGCTTCCACGCATGCGTCGAATCAATTCGGCGCATGCACGGGATTTCGGTCTGCTGGTTATACGTCATAACCAGCGGACATGTCCGATGAGTCGTACTAACCATCGGACATGTCCGACGGACATGGTTCCAGCGGACAAGTTTCTTAGCATGCTAAGAAACTTTTGTCCGCTGGAAACCTGTCCGCTAGGCCGGAAAACTGTCCGCTAGGCCCTACACATGGTCGGACATGTTCGCGGAAACTGGTCCGCGGACCAGTTTCAGCGGACATGTTCGGTCGTGTGTACAAGGCCTGAGAACTATTATTGATTTGAGCCTTGAACATGGGAAATACCGTATGACTGAAGACCCTAATGCCACGTACACATGATCATTTTTCGGGTTGTAAAAAACGATGTTTTTTAAAAATCTCATTTAAAACGATCGTGTGTGGGCTTCAGAGCATTTTTCGGGTTCTGAAGAACGACAAAAAAATCATTCGAACATGCTCTATTTTTTAATGTCGTTTTTCGGGTTGTAAAAAATGATTGTATGTGGGCTTTAACGACGTGAAAAACCCACGCATTCTCAGAAGCAAGTTATGAGACGGGAGCGCTCGTTCTGGTAAAACTACCGTTCGTAATGAAGTAAGCATATTCATCGTGCTGTAACAGACAGAAAAGCGCGAATTGTCTTTTACTAACACGAAATCAGCAAAAGCAGCCCCAAGGGTGGCGTCATCCGCATGGAACTTCCCCTTAATAGTGCCGTCGTACCTGTTGCTTTTTTACCGCGCTTTGCTAGAGCTTTTTTTTTTTTCCACTATTGTGTGTAGGCAATGTCATTTTAATGATGAAGTTGGAAAAAACGTTGTTTTTTCAAGAGGCTGAAAAACATAGTTGTTTACAACCCGAAAAATGTTGTGTGTACGCAGCATAATAGTTGCAGTTTGTGTTTAGCAGTGGTCTGGCTTTCCGTCATGCTGCTAAGGCAGGGTAGTTTAACCGCTTAAGGACCGCCTCCTGCACATATACATCGGCAGAATGGCACGGCTGGGCACAAGCACGTACAGGTATGTCCTCTTTAAGTGCCCAGCCGTGGGTCGCAGGAGCGCGCCCGCGACCCGGTCCTAAGCTCCGTGACCGCGGGACACGCAGACCCCATCGCCGCTGGAGTCCCGCGATCGGTTCCCGGAGCTGAAGAACGGGGAGAACTGTGTGTAAACACAGCTTCCCCGTTCTTCACTGTGGCGCCGTTATCGATCGTGCGTTCCCTTTTATAGGGAAACACAATCAATGACATCACACCTACAGCCACACCCCCCCTACAGTTAGAAACACAAATGAGGTCGTACTTAACCCCTTCAGCGCCCCCTTGTGGTTAACTCCCAAACTGCAATTGTCATTTTCACAGTAAACAATGCATTTTTAATGCATTTTTTGCTGTGAAAATGACAATAGTCCCAAAAATGTGTCAAAATTGTCCGAAGTGTCCGCCATAATGTCGCAGTCACGAAAAAAATCGCTGATCGCCGCCATTGGTAGTAAAAAAAATAAATAAAAAAATGCAATAAAACTATCCCCTATTTTGTAAACGCTATAAATTTTGCGCAAACCAAGCGATCGGCCTAAACTGAGGAAAAACAATTTTTTTATATATATATATTTTTATATATATATTTTTATTTATTATAGTTATTATATTATAGTGAAAAATATTGTTTTTTTTTCAAAATTGTCGCTCTATTTTTGTTTATAGCGCAAAAAATAAAAACCGCAGAGATGATCAAATACCACCAAAAGAAAGCAGTGCCGAATCGCAAAAACTGGCCAGGTCCTTTAGCTGCCTAAAGGTCCGGGTCTTAAGTGGTTAAAGGGGTTGTAAAGTCAGATTTTTTTTATCTTAATGCATTCTATGGATTAAGATAAAAAGCCTTCTGTGTGCAGCAGCCGCCCTAGCACCCCCTTATAGTTACCTGAGACCCATCTCTGTTCAGCAATGTCCATGATTGACTCAGCCATCCAGGACTCTCCTCCAGATTAGCTGAGACACAGCAGCGGTGCCATTGGCTTCTGCTGCTATCAATCAAAGTCAGTTAGCCAATCAGGAAAGACAGGAGGCGGGGCAAAACCAAGGGTCCATGCCTAAATGGACACAGGGAGCTGGGCCTCGGCTCAGCTGCCCCCATAGCAAACTGCTTGCTGTGGGGGCACTCAACAGGAGGGAGGGGCCAGTAGCTCCGAAGTGGGAAAAGGAGAATCCGGGCTGCTCTGTGCAAACCCACTGCACAGGGCAGGTAAGTTCAGCTGTTTGTTATTTTTATGGGAAAAATTTTACTTTACAATCACTTTAGTTAAAAAACATAAACACGCCCACATTTATTACTGTATATACAGCCTGACTGCATTACCATAATAAAAAATGAAGCTTCAGCTTGCCATTAGTAGACTGACTGGCCAACATTTTTATTTTTAGTATCCTGAATACAGCCATATGTGAGCCGTAGATGAGAATGTATAATTTTCATATCCTACATTCTATCCAGTGCCGCTAGATGGAGAGGATAAGGCAAACCTCCGTAATTCAATTCCCATCCTAAATCACCATCCAGCAGGTATAAAACAGCTCAGCTGTGTGATATGCCTGACCCATAAAATTGTCTTTATAGCAGCAGATTTTCTCAGTAACTCAAGAGTGTATTTAGTAACATGCTTGTTTAGCTTCTAATTACGCTACAACTGTCAAGTGTACAGCGACCGAAGACACGTTTTGATTGCTGCCCCATCATTTTAATGCTAAGTAATCAAGCCATAGATCTTCTTTATGTGCTAGGGGGATTGTGAATATTTTGGGCAGAAGTACTTGCAGACTTGGAATGGCTCATGTTTGCATTCATTGCTCATCCCTTGAACTTAAAAGAAAATTAAGGGAGCCATGGATTGTTAAACAGGTAATGTATTAATAACTCGGTCACCAAGCCACATATTTATACAGATTTTTATAACTGAACTTTAATATAGTTAATCCCTCTGCGGCACATGCAGTATACTTGTATGGTGATGAGAGCAAAGATGCCTCTTGCATTAGAAATTCTTATTGTTGTGCATTGCAGGCTGTAGGTCTACAGGCAGTCATTTTGCCTTTATTAAAGGAAAGTTTTCTTGTGCTCTGGTGTCTTTACACAGCAACCCCAAGGGGTTAAATTCCCACAAGTCTCTTCTTTGTAGATACAGAGAGCTTTATATACAAAGTGCAGTTACGTTTTATACAACTCCAGTCAAAAGAAAAAAAATCGTTTTTGTACAGTTATTACGGACATTGTTTACCTGATTTATTTTTTTCAGCAGCCAGTCCTTGGTTCCATATGTGAACTATGTGCAATATGTCATATTTTCTAGGAATATTGCTATTTTCTTGCTCTCCCTCATAAATTAGACATTCGTTTAAACCTAAACAAAAATAGAAACATTAGGATTAAAAAGTACAAAATACTAATTTTACACTTCAGCTTCTTCTCACAAAGGTTATGTGATTCCAACTTGTTGAGGGATCTGGAAAAGCTAAGGTTCTGTAATGGCAGGCTGTTGTCGGAAAATACGACTGTTTGTATGCTCCATCAGACAATTATTGTCGGAATTTCCACCAACAAATGTGGGATAGCACGCTTTAAAATTGTCCGCCAACAATTCTGTGTTGTTGGATTTTCTGATTGTGTGTACACAAGTCCATCGGATAAAACCCCAAAGTACAAACAAGCATGCTCGAAAGCAATGCTCGCCATAACACAACATTAGCAGAAGTTGCCCAAAGGGTGTCGCTAAAGAGCTGAAAAACCATGTAGCCAACAATTCTTTGCCGTTTGTATGCAATACAAGTTCACGGCCAATGCCCTTCAGACCAAATTCTTTGTCCGCGGAAAATCCGATCGTGTATACGATGCTTTAGTCTGTGTTTTTTTTGCTTTTTGGAAAATTTCAAATAAGCATAGTGAACATGGAGCTAGATTCAGCAAGAATTTACGCCGGCGTATCTATAGATACGCTGCATAAATTCAAAGCTGCGCCGGCGTATCTTCTTTCTGTATTCAGAAAGCAAGGTACGCCGAAATTAGGCTAAGATCAGACTGGCGTAAGTCTCTTACGCCGTCGTATCTTAGGGTGCATATTTACGCTAGTCGCTAGGTGGCGCTTCCATCGTTTTCAGCATAGAATATGCAAATGACCTAGATATGCCAATTTACAAACGTACATGCGCCCGGCGGAATTTTTTACGTTGTTTGCGTAAGGCTTTTTCCAGTGTAACGTTGCTCCTGCTTCTATGAGGTGTACGCAATGTTAAGTATGGACGTCGTTCCCGCGTCGAATTTTGAATTTTTTACGTCAATTGCGTAAGTCGTTCGCGAATAGGGCTGGACGTAATTTACGTTCACGTCGAAAGTAATGACGGTTTGCGGCGGAATTTCGAGCATGCGCATTGGGATTCTTTCACGAACGGCGCATGCGCCGTTCGTAAAAAAAGGTAAAATACGCGGGGTCAACAATAGTTTAAATAAAACACGCCAACATCATCCCCATTTGAATTAGGCAGGCTTACGCCGGCTCACATACGCTATGCCGCCGTAACTTAGGGCGCAAGTTCTGTATGAATACGGAACTTGCGCCCTAATTTACAGCGGCGTAACGTATCGGAGATACGTTACGCCCGCACAATGTTACGCAGGGCTACCTGAATCTAGCCCATGGTCTTTACGAGCCAGTACATGGATACTCATGGATACTTAGTGATAACTGAAGCAAGAAAACTCCAAAATGTTATGCCGGGTACACACGATCAGAAATTCCTTCAAGAAAACCGTGGATTTTTTTCCGACGGAACTTTGGCTCAAACTTGTCTTGCATGCACACGGTCACACAAAATTCAGACCGTCAAGAACGCGGTGACGTACAACAATACAACAAGTCGAGAAAAAGTAAGTTCAATGATTCTGAGCATGCGTCAAATTGATTCCGAGCATTTATGTTTTTTTGCACGTCGGAATTGCATACAGACAATTGGAATTTGCGACAATAACTTTTCCCGTTGTAAAATTTGAGAACCAGCTCTCAAATTTTTCTTGCCGGAAATTCCGACAGAAAAATTCCGATGGAGCCTACACACGGTCGGAATTTCCGACCAAAATCTCACATTGGACTTTTCTTGTCGGAATTTCCAATTGTGTGTACGCGGCATTAAATTCATCAGATCTGTTCAGTCTGGGGGGGGGAGGGGGGGTTTAATCGATTAACTGCATTTAGGTAACTGTGAGGCCCCGTACACACGACCAAGTTTCTCGGCAGAATTCAGCCAGAAACTCGGTCGGAGCTGGATTCTGCCGAGAAACTCGGTCGTGTGTACACTTTTCAGCGAGGAAGCCGACGAGCAACTCGTCGGGCCAAAAAGAGAACATGTTCTCTATTTCCTCGTTGTTCAATGAGGAATGTCGGCCCGCCGGCCCTTCCACACTGAACTCGACGAGGAACTCGATGTGTTTGGCACATCGAGTTCCTCGGACGTGTGTACGGGGCCTTACTTTTGAACTGTATGATTTTCCGGGGACAAGACGTGTTAATGAGATATAATCCAACATTTTCACGATTTGCCTGATTTGTGATATCAGTCATAAATACTTGTATCTTTTCAGATTGAAGGTCCACAAACTGTGACTTAGAACTCCATCTCAGATTCAGGTAGCATTCCAAATAGAAATTTAGAGTTTTGGCATCACAGAGCAGAGCTGGATATGTTTATGCAGGAAGGCTGATAGCTTGTTTGTGAGAACGTGGAGTCAGATAAGTAGATGATTAAACAAAGGATAGACAATGGATAGTTTCTGAAATCAGAGTATCATTTTTTAACAAATATGCGTTATTGAAGATTTTACAATACAGAGGTACAATACAGGTAGGGTTGTACAATATGATAACAGAACCAAAATTCCAGATTTAAATTTCCACATAAGTACAAGTGGCGCTGAGAATCAGTGGTGTATTGCAGTTAGAAAATAAAACAAAAATGTCCGTTAAATAAGTCCTTAAATGTATAGGGATAAATAATTAAAAGATGAAGAAAAATATTGCGCATACCAAATTAACAATAAAAGTGTGCTAGCTGCGTCTCAAAGATGTCATACAACATCAAATAAACATATAGAAAAAAAGGAGTCGCGCTTATTAAACCAAATGTGAAAAAAAACAACCTGTGTAGTGTGAACCAATCCCTATTATGAGCGAATCGGTTAAATCGCTTGTGACAATATAACGCAGTGACGCGGTGACTCGGAGCGTCTCCTTACCCCGTGAACAAGTCCCTGTTGAGACGAAACGTCGGGAGGCGGCGCTCTGACGTCACTGCGTTACACAAGTGAGGACCCGGAAGTCTCGGGCACACGCTTCACCTTACAGTCCGGCCGGCTGTTTTTCGATGCTTTTATACATGCTGATTGATGTAAGTGCGCAATCTTCTTTTGATTTGAATAAACCGTTATACAGTAATACGCTATGAGCTGCTTTTGATTCCTTTTGCATACTTTGGAATTTCGAATCGTTTGCTCATTGGCTTTTCTTTGCTGTGGTGTTGAGTGAGGGTGGATGGATGATCATACCCATGTCTGTTGAAGGAGGATAAAGAGGCTTTTATTCATATTGCTGGTTTATACTGCCCTTCTGGTAAGAGTCAGTGTTACCTGTTGGTGGAGGGCTCACCGTCTGTCATCATTCACCATACTGTGGATCTGTCTAAATCACACTTGGGATCCATCACCTTTTCCACTATTTGGGACTATTTTTATTTTATTTTATTTTATTTTATTTGTCATTTTTGGAATGGACTGTTCTTGCACTTTTTTTCTATACATAGATTCATTGTGAGAATAAGTGTATTTACATTGATCCTTCATAATTGGGATCTTGTATTTGTCACAAGTGGTTTAACCCCTTTCCCTCTAGGGATTGGTTTACACTCTATGAGTTTTGATCAATAAGTGTATTGATTAATTTTTGCACTGATCCTCTTAAAATAAATAATTAAAAACCTGGAGGTGAAGGGGAGCGATGGGGAATCAGAAGGGGGACACTGTCCTGTATGCAGCTGATGATCCGGGTCTTTGGTCCGCGGCAAGCCTTCCAAAGAGGGGGAGATAAAAGCAACACTCCAACATGTGCAGAAGAAAAGAAAGAAGAGGGCGCCTGCGGATTAGCAACAAAAAAGCTTCAATGATACAAGGGTGACAATATCCACTTACATATGAAATTATGGAGATCCGGCATGAAGATCCTAGGTTAATAGTTCCTGATGTGGCCTGCATCCGCTCTAGATGTTGGCTGTAGTGTTGCTCCAGAGCCTCAGTGTATCGGATCGTCCGTAACCAAGAAGTCCAGCTGGTACGATGAGAAACTCGAGGGGGAGGCGTGGAGCGCAGCGTGAGTCGCGGTGGCACTCCCCCATTGCTATATATAGGCATCCAGTTCCTTTTAGTCCTCTATGCTTGAAAAAGGAGCACTCTTAGCTACAGGCAGGCGCCAGCTCTGAAACGTCGTCGCATTCAAGTGACGTCACCGCGACTCACGCAGCACTCCACGCCTCCCCCTCGAGTTTCTCATCGTACCAGCTGGACTTCTTGCTGATGTAAGTGGATATTGTCACCCTTGTATCATTAAAGCTTTTTTGTCGCTAATCCGCAGGCGCCCTCTTCTTTCTTTTCTTCTATATAAGTACATATAGGGTGTGCATAGTGAGTTTGGGAAGGGGAAGTGTTAAGAGGAGATCGGGATCCCAGAAATTGAAGTACGTACAGATATATGAGAAAGGGTGGGTAATGGACCTCAAGTACCGTATTTTTCGGACCATAAGATACACTTTTTCCCCCCTTATGGGGGGAAATGTCTCTGCGTTTTATGGAGCGAATATACACCAGGCACTGCCCCCCGCCGCTGCCACCAAGCTAGTATCGGAAGAGAGGCAGAAAAGCAGAGGACAGACATCCCAAGCCCCGGGATGATGACAGCCGACTAGCAGGGAAACCAAGTGTAGTACTGGATCATTAAGTGGGAGCATAGTCAGCTGGGGCAGACACTTGAGAAGACAGAGCAGTTTGAGTGATGGCAATAGCAAGGCTGCATTAATTGCAATGGTCAGGCTGCATTTATGGCACAGGTCAGGCTGCATTTATGGCACAGGTCAGGCTGCATTTCATGGGCACTGGTAAATATTTTAGTACACCATTTGGTTCAGAATATTTTTTTTCTTGTTTTCCTCCTCCAAAACCTAGGTGCGTCTTTATGGTCAGGTGCGTCTTATGGAGCAAAAGATACGGCACATGGACATCCAAAGGGTAGGGCTCAGTAGCATTAATAACATAGGGAAAAATAGACATTAGGCTGTAACATTCATGGAGCAACCTATCACTATATGAATCCCTTCCTGCTGTTGGTCAGGCATAGTAAAATTCTCCTAATTAGAGCTTTCCAGAATTCAATGAGTCTGTTGGATAATTTAGGGACTATGTAGGGAGGGGACTCTGAGGGATCGGGAAGGAATGAGAGTACCATTTTGTAACTAAATAAGTTACCGCTTTTCAGAATGACAAGGGGGTTTTAAAACTAGGATCCTTTTAGATACTATTTGCATTTGAGTCCTTCTTCAGCATTTCTCCATAGTTTATTTCCCCGTTCTGAAGATTTTAATGATAGTTCTACAAAGCCGTGGAGGCTTGCCAATTTTCAGTTAGAAGCTTCTTAGAGACTGCAGCTGCCTCTGATCCCAGACATTCTGTTTCATACTGTTGTTATTGAGTGAAACAAAGTAAATAAATAAAAAGTGATTACAACTCTGCCAACGGTTATTATTCCAGGGTGCCCCTTGCTGGATGTAGTTATCATTCCCAAGGACAAAACTAATTCATTACGAATCACCTCCATGATTGTTTAAATTTCCATCTCAGCACTTATCAGCACTTATTTTATAAATGCTCCACTAATTTTAATGAGAGAAATTTGTTTGGATGCATCTTTGATAAATTACATATAATGCAATGCTGGCATGAATAAGACAGATTACATTAATAAGTAGACATTAGGTGCTAAGTAAAAGGAGGCAAAGCACACAGAAATGTTTATATTGGGTTTAATGTAAAAGGGTATTATAGCAAACCCTGGCTCTAATGAAAAATGTGCATAATTCATAGAAACAAAATGACACTTTAATTGTGTTTAATTGTAAATAATGTTTTTGCCGTAGTTCATTTTGAAGAAGCAGAGTTTAATATTCCTTCGATTTGACTTTTATGCGGGTGTATTTTTGTGTGTTTGAACCTTTAGGCTCCATGCATACTGGACGCTAAAATAATGTTATAAAAACACCAGTAGCTTTGCAGTGAGTCTTTCAACGTTTTTGCAATAGCGTTTATTAGCGTTTTATTTATTTTTTGTTTTGTTTTTTCAATGGGTAAAAAACATAAAAAAACACTGGTGAGCCACGTTTTTGAGCGTTTATTGATGTTTATGAGCGTTTGGCGTTTTTTGTAGTCAGAAAAATGACTCCTGAATGCGATTTTAGGAGGTTCTGAAAACAGCCCATAAACTCCACTGCTGATAAACATCCAAAAACATCCATATGTGCATTGACCCATAGGCCCAAACTCCAGTGTGCATGGAGCCTTAGGAATGAAAACATACTTAAAATTACAGTTGGGGTATGGATATATATCGCTTCAGCTTGTATTTGTTTTTTATTCCCCTATATAGATCTTTAGTTATTACTAGCAGTATCACCAGCAGGAAAGGAGGTTGTGATTCCAGCTTCAACTCTTCTGGGAAGGCTATCCGCAATTTTTAGGATTATGTCTATGGGAATGTTTGAGCATTCTTCCAGAAGCGCATTTGTCCAACATCAGTGCCTGACCTCACAAATGCGCTTCTTGAAGAATGGTCAAGCATTCCCATAGACACACTCCTTAACCTTGTGGACAGCCATCTCAGATTGTTATAGCTGCAAAGGTTGGGTCCACTCAGTAGTGAACCCTACGGACTAAGACTGGAATGCCATTAAAATTCATGTGCGTGTAACGGCAGGCGTCCCAATACTTTTGGCAATATAGTTATAGTGTGTGTGTATATATATATATATATATATATATATATATATATATATATATATATAGTATCTCTCAAAAGTAACTACACCCCTCACATTTTTGTAAATATTTTATTATATCTTTTCATGTGACAACGTTGGCCAAGACCATACAGCAGTTTAACAGGACAGGTTCCATTCAGAACAGGCCTCGCCATGGTCGACCAAAGATGTTGAGTGCACGTGCTCAGTGTCATATGCAGAGGTTGACATTGGGAAATAGAAGTATGAGTGCTGCCAGCATTGCTGCAGAGGTTGAAGGGGTGGGGGTCAGCCTTTCAGTGCTCAGACCATATGCCGAACACTGCATCAAATTGGTCTGCATGGCTGTCATCCCAGAAGGAAGCCTATTCTAAAGATGATGCACAAGAAAGCCCGCAAACAGTTTGATGAAGACAAGCTGACTAAGGACATGGATTACTGGAACCATGTCCTGTGGTCTGATGAGTCCAAGATAAACGTATTTGGTTCAGATGGTATCAAGCATGTGTGGCGGCAACCAGGTGAGGCGTACAAAGACAAGTGTGTCTTGTCTACATTCAAGCATGGTGGTGGGAGTGTCATGGTCTGGGGCTGCATGAGTTCTGCATGAAGTGTAGCACTGGGGAGCTACACTTCATTGAGGGAACCATGAATGCCAACATGTACTGTGAAATTCTGAAGCAGAGCATGATCCTCTCCCTTTGGAGACAGGGCCACAGAGCAGTATTCCAACATGATAACGACCCCAAACACACCTCCAAGATGACCACTGAAGATCTGGTAAACTCCATGCCCAAGAGGGTTAAGACAGTTCTGGAAAATAATGGTGGTCACACAAAATATTGACACTTTGGGCCCAATTTGGACATTTCCACTTAGGGGTGTACTCACTTTTGTTGCCAGCGGTTCAGACATTAATGTGTTGAGTTATTTTGAGGGGACAGCAAATTTACACTGTTATACAATCTGTACACTCACTACTTTACATTGTAGCAAAGTGTCATTTCTTCAGTGTTGTCACATGAAAAGATATAATCAAATATTTACAAAAATGTGAGGGGTGTACTCACTTTTGTGAGATACTGTATCTATCTATCTATCTATCTATCTATCTATCTATATTTATATATATATATATATATATATATATATATATATATATATATATATATATATATATATATATATATATATATATATATATACTATAATCTTTTACACTATTCTTTTACTAAATTTGAAAATGAGTCCGTTATGTTTATTGCAGTTGAAGTGTTATTAGCTTTTTTGCGTTCAGTAAACACTTAAGAGGGCCAATGGGCCCTTGTAATATTTTGCTGGGCAGAGGCAATATACACGACCTCACAGTGATAAATTGCACATAATCCCTCCCCTCATTACCTTTCATCCATTGGTGGACAAAGGCACTGTTGGGGAACAATTTATGGGCCCCTCATTCACAGACGTAGAGGAAGAGTAGACTTTGTGTGAACTTTCTTACAGTGTATAATCAGAAACAGTAGTAAAGCCGTCCATACATCAGTAGAATTTTGTATGAATTTCTTGCCATCATCAACTTAACTAGTTTGATTAAAAAGCCTTTACAATTTCGGGACCCGCTACTTGAATGGAATCCCAGACAAATGAAATGGTTTTCTTTTGTACCTAGAACATGCACATTACAAAATGTACAATTTTTCCCAAACAAAAACCATATTCGTATTTAGAGTTTTATTCATTCGAGAAAACTTTTGTATCCGACTTCTTTGAATTTTCTTGTCACTGTGATTGAAAAAGAAGGAAGCCATTCTTTCAGCTTTCATCTCTAGAAAAACACACAAAACTGAAGGCATACAACCTGGTACCTTCTCATGGTATGGCGTGCATCCTGGGAACTCTTCAGTCATGGGGTATCAAATCGTACGTCTTGTGCCAGGTTGTTATAATTTAGGGTGGGGTGACTTTTAAAACATTTAATTACATGTTGCAAAGTAAAAAAAAAAAAAACTGACAGTACTTAACACCATTAAATTATTTTAAAGGGGTTGTAAAGCCTCATGTTTTTTCACCTTAAAGCATTAGTTTCACCCAAAAATGGAACTTCCGCTTTTCGGAACCCTCCCCCCTCCGGTGTCACATTTGGCACCTTTCATGGGGGAGGGCGGTGCAGATAACTGTCTAAGATAGGTATTTGCACCCACTTCCGGGCATAGACTCCTATGGGAGTCATGCCACTTCCCGTCCCCCCCAGTGTATCCTGGGAAACACACTGGTCCCAGGAGAGAGCGGGGACCAGTGAGGGCGCGCCACGCTACTCACGAATGCGCAGTAGGGAACCGGGCAGTGAAGCCGCAACGTTTCACTTCCTGATTCCCTCACCAAGGCTTCGGCTGCCGACATCGCGGGCACGCTGGACAGGTAAGTGTCCATTTTTTAAAAGTCAGCAGCTGCAGTATTTGTAGCTGCTGGCTTTAAAAAAAAAATTTGGGTGGACCTCCGCTTTAATGCATCCTATGCATTAAGGTGAAAAAACACCTTGCGCTGTCCGGCCCTCCCGAGCCCCCGTTTTACTTACCTGTGCCCCGAACTTCCATGGGTGCAATCACGCATTGTTCTCCCCACGGCTTCTCGGCTCTTCATTGGATAGATTGATAGCAGCGCAGCCATTGGCTTCCGCTGCTATAAATCAAATCCAATGACAAGGCCGCCAGGGGGGCGGGGCCGAGTCATACACTCGGTGGCTGTGTACGCTGAGTGTGTGATACGAGAGCACTCCCGCAAGGTAACCCCCTCGGGAGAGAGCTTCCCAGAGGGAGTTATCTAATGCCATCGGACCCCAGGAGAGGACGATCAGGGCCACTCTGTACAAAACGAACTGCACAGTGGAGGTAAGTATGACATGTTTTTTTTTTTTTTTGTTTTTTTACACAAATCCATAGTATCACTTTAATTCTGTCCTGAAGTTTGGGAAACAATGTGGAATTGATAAAACCCTTTTCAGGTTTTTGTTTCTGTCTGCGTCCTCCTTGGGGGACTGTACCCCCACTTTCTTTACCAGGACACAATAATGATAAATGCCTATACCATTTTCTTGTTTGATGATGGACATAAAATATCCTTTAGCCCTGGTTCAAGCTCTGAAGTAGCGGGATTTCAAAGCAGCAGATTAGTTGCACCTCTGATTTGATTGTGGCTTGCAACTTTATTTAAGTAAAGTCTATGCAAGTTGTAATGATATCGGAAAAAAAGTAGTGCAGGAACCTTTTTCAAAAGTCGCTGTGACATGAGTTGCGACAATTTGAACGGTTCTATTGCCGGTTGGGTGCGAAATGTCATGGGATTTGGAACTGTCAAATTGCATGACAAATCGCACCAGTGTGGACGAGGACTTAAAGGGTAATTCCACTTTCGTGGGAAAAAAACAATTAGCAAATAGAAAAATTAATATAACGACACAAGTCACATTGTAATTAAATATTTTAAAAAATGACCCTTCCTTTTCAATCTGCAACTTTTTTATCTTCTGTAAAATGCAATATAATATGGCTACCTTGAGGTGTTCTGTACACAGCTGCTGTACAGAACGCCCCTCAGAAATGTAATTTCCTACTTGTGTGATTGGCTCACTGATTTTTCCAGAAGTCTGCACTAAGATACAAGTCAGATTTTGAGCATCCCCTGCAAACAAAATGTCATTTTTGGTGAGGTACTCCCAAAGGGAAATCAAATCTAAAGGGATGCAGACCTTACCTCTTTCCTCGTCAGAGCCCTGCAGGTGCAGCAGCTGATTGATAATTATAAAACCGCTCCCATACATGTTCACTTAGCACGTGGACACAGACAAAAAACAGCTATTTCTTAAAAATAACAAAGGGTAGGAATAGGTACCAACGTTTGTTAAAGGGGTTGTAAAGCTATGTTTTGTTATTTTTTTTAAATAACAAACATTTCATACTTACCTCAACTGTGCAGCTTGTTTTGCACAGATTGGCCGCAAACCTTCTCTTCTGGGTTCCTCTGGCCGCTCTCGTGGCTTCTCCCCGCATCAGATACCCTCTAGGAGAAGCGCTCTCCCAGGGGGTTACCTTGCGGGTGCACTCTAGAATTTGCGTCTATAGACACGAATGCTGGACTCGGCCCCCGTGTGATTCGATTTGATTGACAGCAGCGGGAGCCAATTTCTGCGCTGCTATCAATCTATCCAATCGAGAGCCAGGGAAAGAGGGACAGCTTGCAGGGAAATTCGGGGCACAGGTAAGTAAAACGGGGGGGGGGGGGCTGGTGATGCATTAAGGTGAAAAAACACAATCCCTTCAATGTACACAGATCACCCAGAGGGGAATATTTTTTTTTCAAAACAAAAGTTACTCTTTAAACATTCGTTTTGTACACCGGTTATCATTGGATTCAAGTGGCAAAGGATGAACTCAAGGAAAACAACTGAATACACAGATGAAATAAAACCTGCCAAAGGATTAATATTTCTGTTTAGGGAGAAGCAGCACACTGAGCTTGGTTTATCTCTCTGTCACTCTGTTTTCTCCCCCTATCATCATGCTCAGTGTACTACAACACAACTGTTATCCTTGTCCTTCCTGCTCTCTGAGGCCCCGTACACACGACAGAGGAACTCGACGTGCTTGGCACGTCGAGTTCCTCGTCGAGTTTTGGGATGAAGCCGCCGAGGAGCTTGGCGGGCCGCCTTCTCCCATAGAACAACGAGAAAATAGAGAACATGTTCTCTATTTTCTCGTCGAGTTCCTCGGCGGCTCCATCGAGCCAAAACTGTACAGACGACAGAGTTTCTCGGCAGAATCCGGGTTTTGACCGAGTTTCTCGGTGAATTCTGCCGAGAAACTCTGTAGTGTGTACGAGGCCTCAGCTCTACTATGCAGGGTCTGTAAAAGACGTATACCTGGTCACATTCAGGTACTTACAATGCTTGCATTGACAAAAAATTAATTTTGGAATGCATTCACTAATACAGAGCTGCATTATGTTGTGAGTTCTATAGCTGCACAGAGTTAATCTTTATTTATAAATTAAATAGTATGGGTAACACACATTCCTCCAGCTTTTGTACTAGAGAATCTTTGTATGCTTTTACGTGATTTTTTTTCCCTACTGTATAAATATATAGCAATTTTAAGATGAACCTTTCTTTAGAGTAACAAGCTTTGTATTTCACTCATTTTACCTCCATGCTTATATCGCCCACACAGGGAGTGCATCATTGTTCTCAATGAGTCCCATGATTCATAGGCTTACATAGTCATTAGGCAGAACCTGCATATTTAAAGCTGAACTCCAGACAGATATAGATATATATACAGTATATATATATACACTTACACACACTAATGCAGCTCAGTACCTGAATTTGCCATCAAGCTCTTTCAATCCCCTTAACTTCCCATCCCATAGTCAAAATAGGAAGTAAGGAAAAAATCCCTCCAAAGTGAGTCCCAGAATGTCACCAAGATAAGTGTCCTCATTGGAAGATTTCCCCCTTTGTTACTGTTCTGATGTTAACGTGAAATGTGGGATTTTCTTTCACTGTTAATGATAATGGTAAACAGGACAGATATAGAGAGGGTGAATCCCCTAACAGGGACACAAAGCGCAATAAAACCTGACAGGGGTTCTAACCCCCTCCACTCTATCCCCCAAAAAATACAAAAAAAGTTTTGCCTTTAGTGACACTTTAAAGTGGTTGTGAGGGCATTTCTGTTTCTTTTTTTCAATAACCAACATGTCATATTCACCTGCTATTGCTCCGAGCAGCCCCAACTCATCTCTTTTGGGGTCCCACAGCAGCGCTCTCGGCTCTTCCTCTTCTCTGTGGACCCCCATAGAAAGCTCACTCTTGAGCCGGGATGTGTGCTTTTTAACGTCATTAAAAACGATTGTGTGTGGGCTTCAGAGCATTTTTCGGGTTCTAAAAAATGGGCACATTTTTTTCCGAACATGCTCTATTTTTTCACTACGTTTTTCGGGTTGTAAAAAATGGTCGTGTGTGGGCTTTAACAACGTGAAAAATCCACTCATGCTCAGAAGCAAGTTATGAGACGGGAGCACTCGTTCTGGTAACACTACTGTTCGTAATGGAGTAAGCACATTCATCACGCTGTAACAGACAGAAAAGCGTGAATCGTCTTTTACTAACACAAAATCAGCTAAAGGGTGACGTCATCCGAATGGAACTTCCCCTTTATAGTGCTGCCATACGCGTTGTACGTCACTAGCTTTGCTAGAGCATTTTTTTTTTCACGAGGCAAGTCCGTTTTAATGATCAAGTTGAAAATTTTTTTTTTTTTTATAGAGCCTGAAAACTTAGTTTTTTACAACCCGAAACATTATCATGTGTACGCGGCATAAGGCTCTAATTGACTTCTGTGGCCTGAGCCCACCCACTTGTGTGATAATATTTGTTAATGTCTGCCTGCTTTTCCTCCAGGCCAATTAGGAAGCCGGTCCTAAAAACTGATTGGCCAGGAGTCTTAGGATGGGTCTTAGGATCTGCCTCCTGCTCGGCCCAGAGGAGAAGCAAGAGCTCTGGTAGCTGCAGTCTTTCCTAGGAGTCCTACCCCTGATTCAGCAGAGAATTGCCACGTTGTCCTCTTCCCTGCACCTCTTCCGCAGTAAGGTAAGGCCATGGATCACACACAAAGGGGAAGGAGTGGTTTTGGTGTTAGTGCGAGAGGATGGCAGCTTATCGAATGCTTGGGGGGGAGTGTGTAATGCTTGAGGGGGAGTGTGTAGTGCGAGTGTATCGATTGAGAGCCGTGTGGGGGGGTGCAACAGTGAGTGAGGGGGCCAAATCTGTTTGCCGACCCCCCCAAAATTTTGAAAAACAAAATATTTTGCTGGATCCTGGCCCTCAGGGGAGGGAATTATACAGTAACATACAGCTTCCATTAATTCTGAAATCCATTGGAGTTATTCAGTTCATGGACCAAGGGGAATATGAGATAAGCACTTTCTTATAGCAACCAATCCAAAGGCATCTGAGTACATCAGAATAATACAAAATGTATATGATTATTATGAGATGCTTTACTATGTAAATCCTTTTTTTGTTGGCTATGCTTTTTTTTCCTGAATAAGCATGATTGCATTGCATCATACACCTAATTTAAAGTTGCGATGGAGACTCCTAAACGGTGGCAAAGCTCTTGTTTAAAAACCCAGAAATTTCAAGTTTAATCACTTGGAAAATGCCGATTCCCTGTGTTCAGTCGCATTGCTCTCTTCTTTGTCTGATGCACCAGCTCCTTGGAAGACGCAGATAAATCATCTGCCTGAACATGGTAATGTATTCATATGCTATGAATAGTCAACGGGTACTGTTACATTTTTTTAAGTGAGTGTATTTGCATAGGTATATTATTGTACTTCTATCAGTGATGAAACCGTGGCATAGATCCAGCATTTGTTTCATACATCAAGATAGTGTAAATGCCTGGGGCTGCGCTGGATTAGATTGGCTTCTATGCTCTATGTAATTTTTTCCCTTGTACAGATCATTTAAAGATATGCTTACTGAGTTCACACGTTTCACCTGCTTCTTTTTAAATCTTTCTCAAGAGTGAAGGAGTAACTCAGCAGTAACAATTCTAGTCTGGTCTTTGTCCTAGCACAAACTAATTTATTTCAAACAGACCTGGGCTGGAAATCTTGCAACAGAAGCAGAAGTAGAAGGCTGCTGTGAACATTTTACAGGCGAGATGGTAAATATGCCCGTGGTTTGCTGGGAAATGCAATTAAACCCTTAGACCCTTTTCACACTGAAGCGTTTTTACAGCGTTTTAGCGTTAAAAATAGCGCTATTAAAACGCTCATGAAACGCTCTCCATGCATCTCAATGGACCCTTTCACACTGAGTCCTGCAAGCAGCATCTTTGTAGCAGCTTTTGGGCGCTGAAAGAAACGCTCCAAAACGCCCCTCTCCATTGAAATGAATTGAAAGCACTGTAAAAACGCCTTACCCTTTCACACTGAGGCACTGCAAAAACACTTAGTGGTGCTTTACCAGCACATTGTAATTGCAGATGAGGCTTCGCTCATATAACGCTCGAATAACGCTTGAAAAACGCTCGAGTAATGCTCGAAAAATGCTCGAATAAAGCTTGAAAAACGCCCCAGTGTGAAAGTGGCTTTAAAGGTGAAGTTCAGGTAAACCACTGAACACACAGATGAAATGCATATACACTGCTCAAAAAAATTAAAGGAACACAATTTATTCAGAGTATAGCATCAAGTCAATTAAACCCCTGGGATATTGATCTGGTCTGTTCAGTAGCACAAGGGGTTGGTAATCAGTTTCAGCTGCTTTGGTGTTAATGAAATTAACAACTGGTGCACTAGATGGGCAATAATGAGACAACCTTCAAAACAGGAATGGTTTTACAAGTGAAGGCCACTGATTTATTTTCCCCCTACTCATCTTTTCTGACCGTTTTCACTAGTTTTGCATTTAGCTAGGGTCAGTGTCACTACTGGTAGCACGAGGCGATACCAGACCCTATAGAGTTGGCAAAGGCAGTCCAACGCCTCTAGGACGGCACATCAATACATGTCCTTGCCAGAAGGTTTGCAGTGTCTCCCAGCACCGTCTCAAGAGCACGGAGGAGATTCCAGGAGACAGGCAGTTACTCCAGGAGAGCTGAAAAGGGTCGTAGAAGGTCCTTAACCCATCAGTCGGATCAGTATCTGCTCCGTTGTGCAAAGAGGAACAGAATGAGCCCTGCCAGAGCCCTACAAAATGACCTCCAGCAGGCCACTGGTGTAAATGTATCTGACCAAACAATCAGAAACAGACTTCATGGGGGGTGGCCTGAGGGCCCGACGTCCTCTAGTGTGCTCTGTGCTCACTGCCCGACACCGTGGAGCTCAATTGGCATTTGCTATTGAACACTGGTCTGCCTCTGGCGCCCTGTGCTTTTCACAGATAAATGCAGGACCACCTTGAGCACATGTGACAGATGGTACAGTCTGGAGAAGCCGTGGAGAACATTATACTGCCTGAAACATCGTTAAGCATGGCGGGTTTGGTGGTGGGCCAGTGATGTTCTAGGGAGGCATATCCATGGAGGGACGCACAGACCTCTACAGGCTAGACAATGGCACCCTGACTGCCATTAGTTATCAGGATGAAATCCTTGGACCCATTGTCAGACCCTCTGCTGGTGCAGTGGGTCCTGGATACATTCAGCCTGCCCATAGATGGTTTGAAACTTGGCCAGTCCCTGTTGAACCGGCTCAGATTTGAACCACCTATAGCCAGCTTTAAAAAAATCTTGGCATATGGCACACCGAGCCCAGAGACTTGATTTTTACTTACTACAATTATGTAATACAACTAGACCGTTACACCATTCTGTGACTGAACAGTGAATAAAAAGCAGCAGGCGAATGAGCTTATTTGTATGTCTCTTTTCTCTCCTGTTTATCAGCATTGGAACATGAGCAATGCAATACAGATCATTGGCTCCTTTTGCTGCTAGTCTGAGTTCTGCTGTAGAGGAGATTGGAAGAGAATGATAGAAAGTCAAATGTAGGCACTAACCAGCCAGTTCTTAACTTCTGTAAGCTCCTTTACCAAAGCACCCCCCCCCCCTCCTCCCCAGTGGAAGTCCAAGCAATATACAGTACTTTTAGGTGTTGGGTAACTAATGACACGTCCTCTTGCTTCCTACTGTACAGTCCTCATTAACCAAGCAGCCAGTTGCCAGGTTTGTGTAAAGAGGGGGCATGTCTAGTCTTTTGTAAATTTGACTTTTTCAGAAAAAACTTGATGAAAGAGTTCTATGAGTCCTGGAACAGAAGTCACATCAGTAAATTGCATTTACATCCTTTTTGCAGGGCTTTAAAGCCTATTTCCATTTTGGGCTATAAAATTGAAAAATAAATAGTCTCACAGCTATTAACCTCTTAGCGTCTGCTCCAGCTGGACTTTTTATGAATTATTTATGCCAGAGGCATTTCCTTGGTCTCCTAATTATGTGATTACTGTGGTTGGCTGTCACAGTGGTCACATGATTGGCCGCCCATCCTACCTGCGATTGCACACACTCCCAGCACAAAACAGCAGCAAAGGGAGTATTGTGGAATACTGTAATATATCAGTGATTGAATAGAAATTACTGATAGTGTAGTCTTTGCTTCTCAAGGTTTATTTTTAAAGTATAGTAAAAGTATAATATTTAAAGTCAAACCTGTCATTAAAGAAGATCCTAAAGTTTAGATTGTCCTCAGAACAAGAATGGGGGGGGGGTAATTCCCCAATGGGAACACTAGCTCTGGTGACTATGGTGACAACCAGGTATTCCCTCACTTTGGATGCATTTTCCCAGACTTCCTGTTTTGGCTATAAGACAGGAAGTAAATAAAAAAAAAGTTCAGCCTTTAGCTCACCTTTAATGCTAACAACTTTAAAGCCTCACTCCGGACAAAAACATTTTTTTTTGCTATACCTCCCTCCCATCCGCCTCTAAACTACCCTGATCCTCTCCCCCATCCCCCTTACTTGGTGAAGGCAGATATTCTCCCATACCTCTCCAGCCCAGGTCCCTCACTGCTGCCGGATCAAGTGCAGGAGGCTGCTGATCCATTACTGCGATGGCTAGGAGACCACCGGTCCCCTGCCACTCCCCCTTTGATGAGGTCTGTCCTCTTCTCTCTCCTGTGGTGGCCATTTGAAAGGAAGGCTCACAAGCATTGATGTGGACACACAAATAAGGACCAACAGAAGAGGAGAAAACACAGGCCAGCAGTGTCATGTGATCGAAATGTAAAATCACTTACCTTAATTCCAATGGTCGAAGGACCATGAAGTCCCCTGCCAGCACTGACATCTTCTGGGTGCCGGTCTTCGACCCTGCCTTTTCACTATTTTTTTATTTTTTAGCTTAAAGCCGGCCATGGAAGGTGCGTTTTTCCTGCAACCTGGATTGCAGGAAAGAAAAATTGCTAGATTCCCCCATCAACACAGTGTTAATGGGGGAGTCCCTCCTGCAGATCTATTATGTTCTCCCTGTGGAGGGGGTGGAGAGCCATTCCTGCTGGGAGTACACACAGTGATTATTTCTAGCTGCTATAGCTGCTGAAAATTATCGCATGCTACAGTAGTTGTACCCAAGTTGGGCAATCACTCAACTTTGAGATTTGAACTGTCTTTGGCCAGCTTTAGTTCCGCTTTTAAAAAAGGCATGTCGATTTTTTTCTTACTACAGCAATCGGGGTGGTGAAAAGGGGGTATTTTTTTTATCTCAGAGAGGTGCTTTAACCAAATTCAGAAGCACAAGTTTGGTGGCCCGATAAGTCTTTAGTAAGCCATCTCTTATAACTACCTCCGCTACACGCTTAGTCGTTTTATTTTTGCTTGGCAACATCCATTTTGATTGTGTTTATTATTTTTCCTTTAGTATTTTTCATCTAGTCTTTCAGTGCTAATTTTGGATGGCTTTTAAATTCCTGTCGCTAATTATATCAGGTCCATTAGCATAGGCAGCCAGAGAATCAGCCTATTATTTATGCACAATAGGGGTATAGCTCATTATGCCTTTCCAAGGTGGGAAGAAAAAAGAAGGAACCTAAGAATCTAAATAGAAAACGATTTGCCTCATTTGTGGCAGAAGATCACTAATGCACTTTTGCGTTTTAGCCTATAAAAAATAAATACAAATAAGATAAAATGCAAAGTTTCTGATTATTTCGTTCAGGGTCGTAACTCACCAATGAGCTATTTTTTTTTTTTTGTATATTTGAAAATCTGAGAAATCTATAGCAGCTTCTGTATCATTACATCTGGAAAGAAATTGGTTCATTTTTGGAAACTAAGCAATTTTGTGCTGGGTTATCCTGATATTCTTCCTGAATCGTGTGTTATTATTGGACATGTGCTGTATCTGGGGAAAGGATAGAAAAAAATTGTAATGTGTATTATTGATGAAAAGATTGCTTTCTTGACAAGTATTTAAAGCCTCAAAGATCTCTGTCTGAATGGTTTTCTTTCCTGCTATTAAAGAGTGTGATTTGCTCTTGTGCACCTCTCACTTCTTCTCAATGTCAATATTCTGCAGCGCATTGTGAATGAAGCTCCAAAGTTTATGTGTTCCATGAAAAATAATGGAAAATGGATGGGCCAGTTTGGTTGCCATATAGAGTTTTTAAAGTGTCTATAGCTTTTTAAATTGCATGTCATTTTATTGACAGGATCCAGTTGCTGATACCTTACAATATCATATTGTAATTCATTGGTCAGCGGTGGGCTGAGCGTTCACCAAGTACATAACACATTAAAAAAAAATTCCAGTCCTGAATCTAAACACCTGTTATTCTAAATGTACAGATTGGTTCTTAGTGCCCAATATGCCTCAAACCCCTATTTCATTAGAGAATGGGAACGAGAGATGGGTCATACTTTTACACAAATACACAAATACAAGACTGATCAAATCGACTCATTCCACTTCCATACGTTCCCACACACTAGAAATGTCTTACAAATTCCTTGCTAGAAGGTACCGGACCCCTGTCCGCTTAGCACAGATGTATCCGACGGTAGATGCCTGTTGTTGGAGGGGCTGCGATCAACAGGGCACATTCCTCCATTTATGTTGGTCCTGCCCCAAGATCAAACCGTTCTTGGAGGCCCCATGGATTAAACGGACGACTTTTAGACCTATAGAATTCTCCCCTTTGCATTTAATTTTCCATGGGGTGCCCTCCTCTAGCAAACTCTACAAAAAAAGCATCACTCCACAGTTTTTCAGCACATTTTTTGTGTGCTGAAAATGCCCCCCTTGGCTTATACTCGAGTAAAGCCCCTTACTGTGCCCATCTGCAACTTTATGATCTCTTTGTCTGTGATATGCAGTCTAGTCGGCGGCCACGTAGTGTAACAAAGCCCCGCCTTCTCCTTGTCCGTGATAGGCTGAACACTCACACTGTCTCACTACTGGGAAACTGAGTCAGTGTTCCATCACGGACGAAGACAAGGAGAAGACGGGGCTTTGTTACTCTACACGGCCACCGAATAGACTGCATATAACATCGCCGGAGATCATAAGGCTGCAGATGGACCAGCGCCGGTACATGAGGAACAGATCAGGTAGGGAGATTGGCACAGTGAGGCAAGAAATATGGGCACAGTGAGGCATGCAGATGGACAGAGTGAGGCACAGTGAGGCATGCAGATGGACAGAGTGAGTCTGCAATTGGGCACAGTGAGGCTGCAGATGGGCATTGTTTACCCTCTTTTCCACTTACAGTAGCTGCTGCATTTCTCACCCTAGGCTTATACTCGAGTCAATACATTTTCCCAGTTTTTTGTTGTAAAATCAGGTGCCTCGGCTTATACTTGGCTCGGCTTATACTCGAGTATATACAGCAGTTGTATTTGTTAGATGACCTTAATACTAATTTAACTTGTTTACACATTCATGGAATGATCCTGCTTCGATTCTAACCTCAATATGTAGACCTCTTTCAGTACTTGTTGCACTTGAATGAAATTTTCAGCCAAGGAAGCTGCCATCTTGGCCCCTGTTTGATCTTCAGCTTCCATGGTGCTGCACATGTAATCAGTTATGACACCAGCCATTTGATGGTTTGAAAGTGTGGTTGAAAGCACAAACAATGTGACAGTTACGTTCCTGAAACAATACAATTTTTTTTCAACTGTTAAATCAATGGGTTTATTACGGCTTAAAGTTGATGAACTCTGTCTGTCCCTCCTCTGCCAAATTAAAAGGAGCCAGGCATAAAATTATTGGTCAAACACTGGTTGCATCCAATCAGAAGCAGCCCCTATTTGGGTATTCTGATTAGTCCATCCGTGCTATGTAATGTGGATGGAGGAATTTGTTGGGATTTTAGGGTTGAACATGCATGGCCAGCCTTATGCCGCATAAACGCGATAATTTTTCGGGTTGTAAAAAACAAAGTTTTTCAGGTTCTAGAAAAAATGACGTTTTTTTCAACTTGATCATTAAAACGGCCTTGCCTACACACGATCGTGAAAAAAAAATGCTTTAGCAAATCGCGGTGACGTACAACACGTACAATGGCACTATAAAGGGGACGTTCCATTCGGATGACGCCACCCTTTGGGCTGCTTTAGCTGATTTTGTGTTAGTACAAGACGATTTGCGCTTTTCTGTCTGTTACAGCGTGAAGAATGTGCTTACTCCATTATGAACGGTAGTTTTACCAGAACGAGCGCTCAGGTCTCATAACTTGCTTCTTAGCATGCTCGGATTTTTCACTTCGTTAAAGCCCACACACGACCATTTTTTACAACCCGAAAAACGTTGTGAAAAAATTGAGCATGTTCGGAAAAAAAATTGGACGTTTTTCAGAACCCGAAAAATGCTCTGAAGCCCACACACGATAGTTTTAAATGACATTTTTGAATGTTTTTTACAACCCGAAAAATGATTGTGTGTACGCGGCATTAGTCTTTTAGTGTTTTTATTGGTTAGAGTGGAATTGCAGAGCAGGGAGGTGCTTTGAAATGTCCATTCGGGTCAGACAGGTTTTTAATCCTCACACAGGCCTCATAGGGGAATGCAAAACCTGCTTGAAGGATGTCATTTCCTGGTCGACATACCTGTCAATGAATTTGGAATGAAATCAGAAGCTTCCTAAACTGCTGTCAAACTGATGCCATTTACACAAACCCAAAACCTGTCGACACAAGCCCTAATGTACAAGACTTCTGTTTTTATGGTAGATTGGACTGATATTTACATATTGGTAGGTTGAGTGTTAAGGTTTTTTTTTTGTATTTTGTGAGAGAATGCAATTTGGCCCATCAACTACCTGCTATAATGTTACTTTTTCTGTGCAGCACGTGCTTAAGTTTTGTTGTTGTCACTCAAGCAAGGAACTTTCTCACTTAAGCCTCATACACACGACTGGTTTCCCCGGCAGGAAAACTGCCAGGAGAGCTTTTGGCTGGGAAAACCGGACGTGTGTATGCTTCCTCGCAGTTTTCCCATCAGGAAAACAGCGGGAATCCTGGCGGGAAAATAGAGAACCTGCTCTCTATTTTCCAGTTGGGATTCCTGGCGTTTTTTTCCCACCAGATCTACTATTTACCTATGGGAATCACTGTGAGGCAGTGCCGATGGAGCATACACATGGCCGGGATTCTTGGCCAAAGCTCCATGGCAGTTTTCCTGCCGGGTTCTCGGCTTTTCCCTCGGTTTTCTCTGCGAACCTTTACCGCCAAGAAAACCAAGCATGTGTACAGGGCTTGCGAGATTGGGAGCTCTCATTCACACTTAAGCAAGTCTGAAGCAAGCAGATTGTAATGCAAAAATGTAAAGCACACTACTGTGCTGTATGAATGTAGCTGTTTTTATTTTAATGCAGCAGTATGACCAATGTAAGCCCATACAATCGTCTTATATCAGGTCTTTAGTTATGTTTTCACCTCTAATTTAACTGCATGGGACATTTTGGCTCCTATTATCCCACCTCACTAAAGCATGCCTGCTCCATGCCTGTTCCATTGTGTTGGAACTCAGTAGATGTCATGGTTTCCATGCACTGCACAAATGTGCTAGCCAACTAGCTTGAAGCATCTGTATGCAGTTTGATGTACATGGCGCTATGCTGTATCTGTACTATAAGTGGTTCTGGATATGCAGATTGGCCACAAGGGCAAAGATAACTTGCCACAAATTTGTGTCAGTGTTAAATTGTAAGTCTTGTTAACTTGCTGCACATTTTAATTGCCAAGTTGTACACTTGCAGAGCACTAGAAGCACAAGTTTTAGTTGACACTTTTCCAATTTGTAGCAAATTTGCATGCCAAGTCTCTAGCAAGAGCAAAGTTGCATTGGTGAGTCTACAAGTCACAGTGACCCCTGTGGTGGGATGACTATTGCACAACATAACTCAACCAGAACTTATGGTTTGAATCTGAATCAGCAGACTTGTAGAATGTTTGCGAAGAAAGTTGATCTGGAGTCATGCAATGTGGACTTGCTGCAATTGTGCAGCATACTTGTGAAGCCTGGCAAGTCTAGCACTAGCTTAACAAGTCATTTTCAAACTTGCAGCTCAATTGTTTGCTATCTGGGAAGGAATGAATTGAATGACTATGCCCACTAATCTGGGTACCAGACTGCCTGCTAGAGCAATCCTTTGGTTCTCATTGATAGTGTCCATAGTTTGACCATGTTTGTTGAAGGATTAGTGTACTAGGTGGATATCACATTCACCTACTGATAAATAACCAAACTGTAGCAGTGTAGCGTGATAGATTCTGTACTCTTATGTTAGTTAATTCTAGGTGTACTGGCACAGAGTGGCCAAATATCATTGGTTAGCCAGCTGACTAGGTAGTACAGGAGCTAGACATGACAGGTGGTCTGGGGGCGTCAAAAAAAGTCGAAATCTGACCTTGACTATGATACGTATATAAGGAAAATATAGGAACTTGCTAGAAACTCCATGGTTACTGCCTCAATTTATATCCTTCAACCCTACAATTTTCAGGACACCAGGACAATCATTGTCTAGCATTAGAATGCTGGAACATTTAGTTTGATGGCAGTGAAATAGTTACATATCACATATCTTCAATATGTGTGACAGAAACATCAGCACTGAAGTCCCTACAACCATTTGTGTATCTCAATCCTCCCCCCAACCCATAATCATTCGGCACAGCAGAAAATGTCAGCACTGTACGCAGCAAATGATAATAATAATTACGTACTGAATAGTGCACAATGTGAAATCTGTGTTTGTAGGTCATTTGTTTCCATGGTTTCCATATGTAATCCAATATGGTGCAATGTAAATAAAGTAATCTATTCATATAGTTTGGTTTCATGTGAGTTTTCGGCATTAATGATCCACTATTGCGTGTTTGTATTTGTATGTGTTCTCCCGTATGTGTGATAAACCATTATTTAGTCATGTGAGGAATCATGCCTTTTACCCTTCACTTTCCATTACCCTTTGTAGTCCCGCACATGTTCAGTATTAATAAATCAGTCTTCCCACCCAGCGCTAGGCTCAGGATATACGCTGCACATCAAAAACAGCGCTGACACTTCCTGACATCTTTTATTATGATCAGCGAAGAAACGGGCAAACTGTCCAGATTTTATCAGTCCACCTTCCACCCTTCCCCCTGCGTTCTATCTGAAAGGCACATTGCATTAGGAACTGGTTGTATCTTTAGACACGCTTCCGCATTTTCACCCTAGAAAGCACAAAATTCAAAGGCCTAAACATGCACTCGTATGTTTTCTTTAGAATTATAACTTGCTGTTAAATTTCAGTGGGATTTTATCATTTTTATGTCTTGTACGATGTGTATGTTGAATAGCTCAGATTTTTATGTTATATGGGCTGTTCAGCTTGTACATGGTGGGCCAGATTCAGATAGAGATATGACGGCGTATCTCCTGATACGCCGTCGTATCTCTGAGTTCCGTCGGTTGGATCAATGCGCCTGATTCATAGAATCATTATCCGCATAGATCTCCCTAAGATCCGACAGGTGTAAGTGACTTACACCGTCGGATCTTAGGCTGCAATTCCAGGCCGGCCGCTAGGTGGCGTTTCGTTTTTTCCACGCGACGAATATGCAAATGAGGATTTCCGCCGATTCAGAAACGAACGCCCGCCCGGCGCTTTTTTTTTACGTCGTTTGCGTTTGGCTTTTTCCTGCGGATAGTTACCCCTGCTATATGTTAAGTATGGCCGTCGTTCCCGGGTCGAATTTTGAATTTTTTACGTCGTTTGTGTAAGTCGTTCGTGAATACGGATGGCCGTAATTTACATTCACGTCGAAACCAATGACGTCCTTGCGACGTCATTTGGAGCAATGCATGCTGGGAAATTTCGCGGACGGCGCATGCGCAGTTCGTTCGGCGCGGGGACGCCCCCTAGCCGCGGAATTTGAATTTACGATACGAGGATTTACGATACGCCGCCGCAACTTTAGAGGCAAGTGCTTTCTGAATTAAGCACTTGCCTCTAAAACTTGGGCCGGCGTAACGTAAATAAGATAGGTTACGCGGATCTAAAGATCCAAAAGATCCGGAAAAAAGATCTAAAGATCCGCTGACCTATCTGAATCTGGCCCAGTGTCTTTTTATACATGGGGGCACTTGGGGGAAAAAAACATAATGTTGGTAGGATCTAGGGGTGCTAATAGATGACAGGTTGAGAAACAGCATTCAATGCCAAGCTGCAGCTCCCAAAGCAGGCAAAATATTAGCATGCATAAAAAAGGGGGATATACTTCAGGGACAAAACTATAATTCTGCCACTTTATAAAAATCTGGTTAGGCCTCATCTAGAGTTTTCTGTCCAATTCTAGTCACCAGTCCTCCTAAGAGATGTGCTGGAACTTGTGAGAGACCAAAGAAGGGCAAAAAAACTAATAAGGGGACAGGAGGACCTCAAATACAAGGAACGGCTGCAAACACTATATTTATTTTAGCTGGAGTTAAGACGCTTGATAGGGGATGTGATAGCGATCTACAAATCTTTAAATGGGGATCCCAGCATAGGAATTCAACTATTTGGTCCTAGGGAGTGTATAAGGACATGGAAGCACACAATGAGACTGGAAGAGAAGCGGTTTAACCTTAAACTGCGTAGGGGGGTTTTCACTGGCTATAAGGATGTGGAAATTTCTCCCACTATTGGTGGTGACTGCGGGGAGTATGGGTATTTTTAAAAGACTCTTATGCCGCGTACACACCATAAGTTAAACCGATGAGAATGGTCTGATGGACAAACTTGCTTTAAATTTAACCGATGGATTCCTAACCGATAGGTCAAAACCGATCGTTAGTAGGCACAACCATCGGTTAAAAATCCACTCTTGCTCAGAATCAAGTCGACGCATGCTTGAAAGCATTGAACTTCGTTTTTTTTTTTTGCATGTCGTTGTGTTTTACGTCACTGCGTTCTGACACGATCGTTTTTTTAACCAATGGTGTGTAGGCGCGACGGATCAGTCAGCTTCATCAGTTCATAGGTCCGTTCTCATCAGATGGACTGATCGTGTGTACACGGCATTAGACATACATCTAAAAGGACACAACATACAGGGATATGGGGAATTATTATAGACACTCATACACATACACCTTCACAGGTTGAACTGGATGGTGGACTATTGTCTTTTTTCAGCCTTACCGACTGTGTAACTATGTAACATCGTAACATCGTACTTATCTAAGCACACCTGAGTGATCTGCACCTTTTGTTTTAGTGCCAGTCCTTGAGGTTGATTAACTAAAACTGGAGAGTGAAAAATCTGGTGCAGCTCTGCATTGAAACCAATTAGCTTCCAGGATTTATTGTCAAAGCTTAATTGAACAATCTGAAGTTAGAAGCTGATTGGCTACCATGCACAGCTATAGCACAATTTGCACTCTCCAGTTTTAGTAAATCAAACCCTCTTGTGTCATGTGATTACTTAATAGAAGCTACTTCTAGGATCTGCAGTGCAGACAGCATGGGGTTTTCTTTATTTATTTACAGGACCGCGTTTCAACCAAGCGCAGCATCACACAAGAGAAGAACAAATGATTTTTGTGTATCCCGAATAAAAAGGGCTCTTTCAGAGCTGAACCTCACTTAGATCAGCTGATCTCTGCAGTTGCTCAGCTTGCATAAATCAATGATAGGCGGAGAAGCTCAATAGCTGTCAACATGTAATCACGCATGAAATGATTACCTCCAATTAAGAATAGATGAGTGGCCCTGGACACAAACAGTATGTGTACGCATGTAATTGCCGCATTTAATTGCCCAAGAAGCCTTGAACAGTGTTAGCCTATCACTGATTTATATAGGTAACTAATTGGAAACACCTGACCTTACTCGCCGAAGAAAAAAGCTGATCTCGGTAGTGTACATGAGCACAGTAGGCCTGCATGTGTATTTTAGCGCACCACAGCACACAGATGTGAACCATAAGTGTGTTGCAGTGTGTGGTGGTGAAAAAAAAATGCTGCAGGTCTATTAAAAAAAACATTGAGGTGTGTGGGCAGTCCATTCAAAAAGAGTTGGCCTATTTACCTCAGTGCACATTAATGTGTGAAATAGCACACATTAAAGCCTAATACACACCACTAGTTTTTTCTTTGGGTTGGACGGAAAAAAAAAACTGACAGCTCAGATCGGCCGCTGTATTAACAACCTGATGTTAGTAGAAAAATCTCCCCTTCTGTTGTGTTCTGACATGGGGATGGCCCCCCTGTCAGAACACTCAGCCATTGGCTGAGAGCGCTGTTCAAGAGCCGGTTGGCAAACCTCTTTTGGTCATGAGCCTTCAACAGAAGTCGGCTGAATGGTCAGCTTTTGTTGGACCATTTGTCCTATGTATGGGTCGAATTTCGACATTTGGCTCGTGTGTACTAGGCTTAATAGATCTAAGGGGACGATGCGCAACTTTCCTTACATCCCCTTCTGCCTAGAAATCAAAATTTCCAGAGGTCGACAGAAGAGGCGAAAAAAAGAAAATTATTATTACAGTGCTTATACCCTCTCTAACCCTGCTGACCTGGGTACTGCTCCATGAGAGCCATTATGAAAAATACAGCCACGTCTACATGTTCTCTTTTGAGGCACTAGTTGATTTACTAAAGGCAAACAGCTTTTTGCTTTGCAAAGGAATTTGACCAAGAGCTTAGTGAATGAGGTAAAATGCAAGCAAAAATTCAATTTTGTTTATTTTCCTTGCACATGAATTGGTATTTGTTGTAAAGCAAAATGTCACCACATTCACTAAGCTGTGGGGCAAATGCTCTTGAAAAGTGAACAACCTATTTGCCTTTAATATATTAACCCCGCTGTGTATGACTGGCAGTTACAACCAGGTTAGGATAATTTCAGAAGATTTTTTAAAATAAATTTCATTTTTGTTAAGGGTTTCACAGAGACATTGAATATTTGAAGTATTTTTTTGCCTTTATGTTAGCCAACGGAGTTGATTTTCTAAAACCGGAGAGTGAAAAATCTGGTGCAGCTGTGCATGGTAGCCAATCAGCTTCTAATTTTAGCTTGTTCAATTAAAGTGGAGGTTCCCCCGGAAATACCACTTTTTACCCTTAGATTCCTGCTCATTTTGTCTAGGGGAATCGGCTAGTTGTTTTAAAATCGAAGCTGTACTTACCGTTGTAGAGAGCAATCTTCTCCGCCGCTTCCGGGTATGGGCTGCGGGACTGGGCGTTCCTATTTTGATTGACAGTCTTCCGACAGGCTTCCGACGGTCACATCCATCGCGTCACGATTTTCCGAAAGTAGCCAAAACGTCGGTGCCGAAGTAGCCAAAACGTCGGAAGGTTTTTCGAAAGACTGTCAATCAAAATAGGAACGCCCAGCCCTGAAGACCATACCCGGAAGCGGCGGAGAAGATTGCTCTCTAAAACGGTAAGTACAGGTTCGATTTTTAAAAAAATTGGCGATTTTCCTAGAGAAAATGAGCATCCATCTAAGGTTAAAATTTTTTTTTACGGTGAACTCCCTCTTTAAGCTTTGACTAAATAAAAAACTGGAAGCTTATTGGTTTCTATGCAGAGCTGCACCAGATTTTGCATTCTCCAGTTTTAGAAAATCAACCCCTATGTGTCTTGCACACATAGGTATTTACAGGCCTTGGCAGAAAAAAAAAACAGTGCCAGCACGTCCAGGGAAAGGAGGTGCGTTTTGACAAAAAAAAAAGCCGGAGACACCCAAAGCACATGTAAATTCGTCTAAATGCCCTTGTTTGTAAAACCAGAAAGTTTTTTACTCTTCTGTGTACAGCAACTTGCATGTGTGAATGGACACACAGAGCCGTGGCTCAGGAGCGCACCTGCTTGGGTGCCCCCAAAGAAAACTGATTGCTGTGTGGACACCCGGCAGGGGGGAGGGGCCAGGAGCATGGGACCTGAGAAGAGGAGGATCCAGACTTCTCTGTGCAAAACCACTGCACAGAGCAGGTAAGTATAACAGGTGTGTTATTTTAGAAAAAAAAACAAGACATTAATATTGCTGTGAAGATGAGTTCCACCCCCAGCAAAAACTCAAAGTTAGCAGCTACAAATACTGTAGCTACTGACTTTAACTATTAGGGAACTTTCCTGTCCAAGCATCCAGTGGTGTCTTCACCTGAGCTGATTCTTGAATTGTCTCTCGGGTGCTGGCGCTTCCATCTTGGCTAAGATGCTGAGCATGCACTAATCACGCTGCGCTCTGTGAATGATCTAGCTCCTGGGGGGGGGGGGGGGGGTTCGCCGCTAGACTGCTTCGACAGACGGAGTAGTGCCTCATGAGACTTATAGTTCCACAACAGCTGGAATGCCAAGGCTGCCTACCCCTACCATAAAACCTCAGGAACTTTCAGCATAGTACAGTACATGAGACACAGTCTGTCTATTATCAAGACGAAGTTGTGAATCCTATTCCCATCAACCCAAATGTATCCAGCAAACAGATGGTTAAAACTGAGAAAGGGAAATATAGAGACAGGTAGTGACATCACTAGGGGGTGGCTAATGGGCCTATAGCCCCGAATCTGGGGCCCATAGCCCTGAGTCCTGGGGCGGCCCTATCGTGAGTGTCACGGGCTGCCTGTCACAACGCTGTCCCGCACAGCCGGGGGACTTTCACAGAGTCCGCACTTGGTGGTTCACTGACAGTCAGAGCCAGAGATCAGTGTGAGAGCGGGTCTCCTGCTCTGCCCAAATCATAAAGTCGAGAGGAACTTTCTCACACAAGCTCCTGAGCTGTGGAGGCAGCAGGTAAGTGCAGAGATAGGAAACTCTGTTCTACACTAGCCTGTCTTATATATACACACTAGCCTTTCTGTATACACTAGCTTGTCTTCTATATACCCTAGCCTTTCTGTATACACTAGCCTGTCTTCTATATACCATAGCCTCTCTGTATACACTAGCCTGTCTTCTATATACACTAGCCTGTCTTCTATATACACTAGCCTCTCTGTATACACTAGCCTGTCTTCTATATACACTAGCCTCTCTGTATACACTAGCCTGTCTTCTATATACACTAGCCTCTCTGTATACACTATCATGTCTATATACCCCAGCCTCCTTGTATGTAACAATCTACATCTGGTGGCAGGTAACGTGACAAGCTCTTTGGGGACCCTGATGTAAGGGGGAGGCTCTCTGGGGACCCTGATGTAAGGTGGGCTCTCTGGGGACCCTGATGTAAGGGGAGGCTCTCTGGGGACCCTGATGTAAGGGGAGGCTCTCTGGGGACCCTGATGTAATGATAATATATAGGGGCTCTAGCCCCAGATCTTTTGTAGACCTAGCAACGCCCCTGGAGACAGGGATATGGAGAGGTTAGGAAGTAGGGGAGTAGGATGGGGGTAGCAACCTTCAGTACCGGACAAGCGTGGAGATAGCAGCCTTTTTATCGCATTGACATATCATCCATACAACCATCTCCTATAACAACCAACATCTATATAAAAGGGAGGAGATTAGAACACAGCAAAATGAACACTTGTTAAGATGGGAAAATAAATGTCATCCTGTTCATATGAGAGAATGCAAAGGTCCAGAAAATATATTACAGATAGAAAAGCTTGGATATTAAATACCCCAAGATGTTTATGATTCTGGTCATGTGACCATGTGTTTAAAGCGTGTGTAGAATTCTCTGGGTTGTAGAGTATATGGCGTGCTGCAAGAAGCTCCGGGGCTAAATTGACCTTTACTTCCATATAAAAGGTAAAATACATCTATGTTCACATGTATGACAGCTTTATTTTAGTTACAATTTACAGCGGGACACTATACTGCTCAGGGTGATTTTTGTTATCAGATGCCAAGTATTTTAAAGGTTGAATTTATTTTTCTAAATGTCTGCCAGCTAAAAGCAGGTGATAGAGGCAAATACATTATTCTACGCAAGACTTTAAAGACTTTAAATTGCAATGCAGAACAACGGCTTTCTGCTTGATTGTTTGAAGTAGAACTAAATGCTCACAAAAGAATACTTGGTTTTGTAGCGTGCTGTAAGTAAAACATTATTAAAGATGCAGAGCTCTCAATAGAAGCAATCCAATCCTAGTGTGCAGTCTGCAGCACAGGTGCCAGGGCTCAGTGTGTCATAGCCAAGGCTCACGCCAAAACGCGTCAGTTGTTTGCTTTTTAATGCTCAAATGTAGCCAATAAATGTTTGCATCAAGGATTTGGAGTAGCCAACTCTTGTCTCTTATATATTTTTGTTATTTTGTTACAAAACACAGCAGTTGATTTACTAAAACTGAAGAGTGCGATATTTGGCTCAGCTTTGCAAAGAGACCAATCAGCTTCCAGTTTTTTTTTTCCCCCTCAAAGCTTAATTGAAAAAGCTGAAGTTAGAAGCTGATTGGCTACCATACAAAGCTGCTCCAGATTCTGAGTGCTCCAGTTTTTATAAATCAACCCCTCTGTCCTCTACCTACATTGTGCGTAGATTCCCACCCTGTGCTGTGCACGTCCTGTAGACTTTGCGGTTTATTTAAAGCGGATCTCCACCCTAAAGTGAAGTCGCACTGATCGACACCCTCCCCCCCTCCGGTGTCACATTTGACACCTTTCAGGGGGGAGGGGGGTGCAGATACCTGTCTACATACAGGTATTTGCACCCACTTCCGGCCACACGATACGGGCAAAGGACGGGTTTTTTCCTGGCATCCCGTCCGTCCCCCGTTGTATGCTGGGAACACTCGGCTCCCAGCACACAGCGGGAGCCAATCGGCGGGCGCAGCGCGACTCGCGCATGCGCCGTAGGGAACCGGGCAGTGAAGCCGGATCGCTTCACTTCCTGGTTCCCTCACCGTGGATGGAGGGGGGAGCAGCAGGGTGACGAGCGATTGCTCGTCATCTGCTGCGGACGGCGCTGGACTCCAGGACAGGTAAGTGTCCTTATATTAAAAGTCAGCAGCTGCAGTATTTGTAGCTGCTGGCTTTTAATATATTTTTTTAGTGGCACATCCGCTTTAATAAAGGCAAATAGGCTGTTCACTTTGCAAGGGAAGCTGCACTTCCCAGAGCCTAGTGAATATGTTTTTTTTTTTTTTCCACTTTGCAAACAACACCCAATCACGTGCAAGGAAACGAAAAAAACATAATTTCTGTTTGTGCGTTATTGGATGATGGAAGTCGCCAGAGCTTCATGTAATTATCTAAATTATGCAGACGTTTCCCTTGTAAAGTGCAATTTCCTTAGCAAAGTGAACAACCTATTTGCCTTTATTAAATCAAGCCCTTTGTAGGAACTTCGGGTGTACATCTATCTGTATGCGCGCTAATAGCAGCAGAACATCGCCATTTTGCTGCACCTACTACAGCTGAACATTGCAGAGCGCTGTGAGCTGACATGGTCATATATATATTTGTACTTTCTGCTTTAAAACATATCCAATAAAAAAAATGTAAATCTAATTTCTTCAAACATTTAGGCCAAAATGAATTCTGATCATATACGTTACGCCGCCGTAAATTAGAGCGCAAGTTCCGTATTCAGAAAGAACTTGTGCCCTTAGTTACAGCGGTGTAACGTATGTGTGTCGGCGTAAGCCCGCCTAATTCAAATGTGGATGATGTGAGCGTGTTTTATTTAAATTACATGTGACCCCGCGTATTTGACGTTTTTTACAAACGGTGCATGCGCCGTTCGTGAAAAAATCACAGTGCGCATGCTCGAAATGACGCCGCAAATCGTCAATGCTTTAGACGTGAACGTAACTTACGTACAGCCCTATTCGCGAATGACTTACGCAAACGACATAACATTTTCAAAACTCGACGCGGGAACGACGTCCATACTTAATATTGGCTACGCCTCATATAGCAGGGGTAACTTTACGCCGGAAAAAGCCTAACGTAAACGACGTAAAAATATGCGCCGGCCGGACGTACGTTTCTGAATCGGCGTATCTACCTAATTAGCATATTCCTCGCGTAAATATACGGAAGCGCCACCTAGCGGCCAGCGTAAATATGCAGCCTAAGATACGACGATGTAAGACACTTACGCCGGTCGGATCTTAGGGAAATCTATGCGTAACTGATTCTATGAATCAGTCTCATAGATACGACGCCGCACACTCAGAGATACGACGGCGTATCCGGAGATACGCCGTCGTATCTCGTTTCTGAATCCGGCCCATAGTGTCTACAAACTATGAGATATATACTGGAATTTTTATTCTCCGTCTCCAAAGTGACACTTATGCCACGTACACACGACCATTTTTAATGGTCTAGAAAAAACAACGTTTTTTTCAACCCGATTCTTGTTAAGTCTGCCTTGCCTACACACGATCGTGAAAAAAAATGCTCGAGCAAAGCGCGGTGACGTACATCACGTACGACGGCACTATAAAGGGGAAGTTCCATTCGGATGGCGCCACCCTTGGGGCTGCTCTTGCTGATTTCGTGTTAGTAAAAGTTTGGTGAGAGCCGATTCGCGCTTTTCAGTCTTCGTGCTTTTCAGTCTGTTACAGCGTGACGAATGTGCTATCTCCATTACAAACGCTAGTTTTACCAGAACGAGTGCTCCCGTCTCATAACTTGCTTCTGAGCATGCGCTTTTTTTCACGTCGTTAAAGCCTACGCACGACCGTTTTTCACTACGTGAAAAACGACAACGTGAAAAACAACAACATGAAAAATGCTCTGGAGCCCACAAACGATCGTTTTTAATGACATAAATTTATTTTTTATTTTTCACATCGTGAAAAACAGTTGTGTGCACGCGGCATAAAACCCCTTTCACACTTGGACGGTACTAGTTTTAACAGCGCTTTACCACTGGTATAGTAGGGCTTTTTGGCCGCTAGCAGGGTGCTTTTAACCCCGCTAGCGGCCTAGGAAAGGGTAATAGTGCTCATGTTGCGGCGCTGCCAAAGCACTTTGCAGGTGCCTCAGCAGCACTGCCCATTTATTTCAATGGGCAGGGCGTTTTGGGAGTGGTGTATACACTGCCCCAAAGATGCTGCTTGCAGGACTTTTTTTCCCCATCCTGCAAGCACACCGCCCCAGTGTAAAGGCACTCAGGATTTCACACTGGTCTGGCTTGAGAGGCACTTTTCAGGCACTTTACAAGCGCTATTCTTAGCGCTAAAACATCTAAAAAGCGCGCCAGTGTGAAAGGGGTCTTATACAGTGCTAATAATATACACTGAAACTGTACTAATAATACTGGCTGGGAAGGGGTTAACATCTGGGGCAATCAAAGCGTTAAATGTGTGCCTAACAATGTTTACTGTGTGGTGCTTATACTAAGGGATGTGGCAGTTTTTATTCCCTGCAGGGAAACAAAAAACGGCATATCACCGCTGTCAGAAGAGAGCTTTGCGTTGTTTACATACACAAAGCTCTCTCCTGTCACTCGCTCTGATGATCCATGGATCCTGGCCATAAATCATTGGCTGGGAACTGGTGATTGGCATGTGCTGGAGCCAGTGACAGCACAGCTGGGTGGGTGGGCACACATGTGCCCCCTACCTGAAAATGCAGAATATATAAGCAATTCTGCACAGCCGGCCTGCACTGTAGCAGTAAAACTACAATGTGCAGCAAGTGGTTACATACCATTTATTCAGGTAGGATATAAAAGGGGATTTGAAGATGGCACACAATGTAAACTTTTAATACTGTAGGTTTCAAGGTGTGGGCCTGTGAGCTTTTTTTTTTTACAAAATTGCAGACTCAGCATTGGTCAATATGTTAAAGAGGAGCTCCAGTCTGTAAAAAATAAAATAAAAGTCAGCAGCTACAAATACTGTAGCTGCTGACTTTTAATATAAGGACACTTACCTGTCCAGGGATCCCTAAACCAATTCTTCAATAGGCTACGGGTGTCGGCGCCAGCATTGTAAGTAAGGGAAACCGACAGTGAAGCCTTCAGGCTTCACAGCCGGTTTCCTACTTCACCTTTTGTGAGTCGCGCTGCGCTTTTTGAATGGTCCCGTCATCTTCTGGGACTTGTGTATGTCCCAGAAGGCAGCGGAGGGGGGGGGGGTTGAAGGAGGGGGTGGGAAATGTCGTAGATCACCAATCACCGGATCTTATCTGAAAGTAGGAGGGGAAGCCCTGCTTCTTCACACCCTTCCCCTCTACTGCCACATTTGGCACTTTTTGTTTGGAGGAGAGGGGGGAGCAGTTACCTGGTTTTGACAGGTACCCACTCCCCCTCTCCTCCAAAAAATGCCCAATGTGGCAGTAGAGGGGGGAGCACCAGAATAAGCGGAGCTACCCCTTCTGGGTGGAGCTCTGCTTTAAATTAAAGGAGCTGTATAGCTTTGGTTATACAACTAGAGCCAAGAACTAATGACACATAAAAAAAATTGGCAGGCTTGAAAAGTTTTTTTGGAGTGCCTCTTTATAATTAAATGACAACTAAACATTATTTATGAGTAGAGCGAGGAAGGGGTAAATCTGGGTATGCTGACCATATATGTTGCAGTCCTATTCAGCTTTTGTGAAATTTCTTTTAGATAGATGAAACCCATGTAATGTGACGACCTGCCTAATCAATACAAAGTTGTTGATAAATTTGAATTTGGTAGATCTAAAGATAGTACAATCAGTTTGTCATACTGGATGTATGGTAAGCTTTAGGGCAGGGCTTGACAAATTTGCTTGGAATCTAGGAGCCAGCTAAAAAAGTTAGGAGCCAGGAACACACCCCATCACGCCAAGCTTGCGTGCAGAAGCGAACGCATAAGTGAGTAGCGCCCTCATATGAAAACAGTGTTCAAACCACACATGTGAGGTATCGCCGCGATTGGTAGAGCAAGAGCAATAATTCTAGCCCTCTAGACCTGCTCTAACTCAAAACATGCAACCCGTAGAATTTTTTAAATGTCGTCTATGGAGATTTTAAAGGGTAAAAGTTTGTCGCCATTCCACGAGCGGACGCAGTTTTGAAGCGTGACATGTTGGGTATAAATTTACTCGATGTAACATTATCTTTCACAATATAAGAAAAAATTGACCTAACTTTACTGTTGTCTTATTTTTTTAATTCAAAAATATGGTGTGACAGAAAGTATTGCAACGACCGTCATTTTATTCTCTAGTTAGAATAAAAAATATATACAATGTTTGGGGGTTCTAAGTAAAAGGAAGGAGGTGGGCGGGCAGTGAAAAAACAGGCTGGGGAAGCTCCATTAGCATTGCTGGTTGTCTTGTCATACCAACGGCCACCACAAGAGGGCACCAGAGAAGCATAGGACTGCATAAGGCCGCAAAGCTGTGGCCTCAATTAACGTCCGGCGCGGCCCAACACGATCGCACTGGGGGGGGGGTGCGCACAGAGAGACAGGATAACCCCCAGCTGTGCCACCCCCCAGGCGCCAGGTCGCTAATTCTAGTTGCAAATAGGACCTGGCGCCCGGGGTTTGCCGAGAACCCTGCTTTAGGGAGATTTCCCTGTATGATATGTTCCACTAATGGCACTATATGCTACTACGACAGGATGTAAAGAACATTTTTGAAAACAGAAAAGCAGTATATGTCTTACAAGGGTTCTAACCATTCCCAACTCTGCTAAAATCATGTTATTTTCTATTGCTCCTCATTGGAGAGATTTCACTGGGAATATGACTGTGTTCACCAAGACATTAAGTAACGGGGAACAATCTTACAGGAGACCCATACTTCAATCTCAAACCTTTCCACTTTACCCATAACTAGCTAAATTAGTTTTGTCTGGAGTTTTCCATTATTTGTGGTGATATGTATCTATTAGAGATGTATCTCTCCAGTGTTCCATATTGTGCAATGACCTCAGAGTTCCAGTGATGTCACATCCCCCTAGAACACTAATTTACAGCCATGGAAACCAGTTGGGATTTCTCTTCTGCTTCATGAACCTTGAAGCAGTAAATCCTGATCTCCTCCCAGGTATATATTTTTCTTGGTGTCCATGCAGGCGATAAACCATGATTTATCAGTGGAGTCCACTTACTTTCTCAAGGTGTCCCATGTGTACCGTTCGTATCACAGTAAGCCAAGTGTGGAGATGGTTAAAATTGGTTTAGTATAAGGGACGCTTTCAGCATCCTTATTTACTGCTGATGTGCTATACAAGCAAAGACAGCCAAATAAAAGGACTTCATTGTGTATGAAGAAAGGCAAACATGTATCATTTCAACACAATAAAAACATATCCATTTAGAGCACACGTGGATATAGTCACGGAGGAGTTTCTAATATTTTTAATTGTACTATTTTAAATTACCTGTAATCAATGTTTATATTGCATTCCCATTTATTCATGCATGACAACTAACATTTAAATCAGTCTGACAATGGCAGTATTTTTTATACTCTTTCCCTCCCTCCACCCACTATCCTAAAATGAGAACTAAGGGCCAGATCCTCAAAAGGGATACGCCGGCATATCTACTGATACGCCGTCGTATCCCTGTTTCTATCTTTGGAACTGATCCACAGAATCAGTTTCCAAAAGATAGGCAGAAGATCCGACATGTGTAAGGGACTTACACGGCCGGATCTTAGGATGCAGTACCGCATTCGCCGCTGGGGGCATTTGGAGTCGAAATGTCGCTTCGCGTATGCAAATGAGCACTTACGGAGATCCACGAAGCGGTTTAGCTTCGTGAAATCTCCGAAAATACTTACGTTGCAATCGTAAAATTAGGGCTGCTTTTACAAAGTGTAAACTGTTTACACCTTGTAAAAGTAGACCCTTCTTACCCGCGACGCTGTTATTTTTTTTTTTTTTCCGTCGTATCTTTTTTTTTTCCCGACGCAACTTTTTTTACCCGGCGCGATTCTCAAAACTCGGCGTAACGTAAAACCGCGCTATGCATGTTGGGAAAATGACGTCGTGAGCATGCGCAGTACGTCCGGCGCGGGAGCGCGCCTAATTTAAATGGGATTCGCCCCATGAAAATAGGAACGCCTTGCGCCGGACGGATTTAAGTTACACAGCCGAAAATTTCTAGGTAAGTGCTTTAGGGAACGGGCACTTAGGTAGAAATTTTGCGGCAGTGTAACTTAAATCAGAATATTTAAGTTACGGCGGCTCTTTGTGGATCTGGCCCTAAACCTTTTCATTTTAGGTTTTCGTGGTTGATGTGAGACATGTATATTCCTTCTGTTTTAAATTGGATCTGAATTTAAAAAACAGGTTTGCTACCCAATAGGGAACATTTAGAAATGTTAATTGTGCCTGAGCATTCCTTTTTATCTTGCATTCCTCCTCAAAATAGCAGTGTACTTACTGACATATGACTGTATACGTGTATTTGTCATGTGAGACCTAAGACACTGCTTCCTTTGACTGCTAATCTCATAGGCGTACACTGCTCCCACTGCTGTCTCTGAACCAATGAAGGGGGAAAGAGCAGAGACAGCCTCTACTCTTGTGGACATCTCTTGATAGGGATTGGGCTTAGGTAAGTATAAGGCCGCGTACACACGGTCGGACAAAACCGATGAGAATGGACCGAGGTTCAGTTTCATCGGTCCAAACCGACCGTGTGTAAAGCCCATCGGTCTGTTTTCCTTCGGTCCAAAATTTTAAAACATGCTTTAAAATCGAACCGATGGACCGCTGCCCGATCGGTCCAAACCGATGGTTAGTACAGAAAGCATCGGTTCAAAACCTGCGCATTCTCAGAATCAAGTCAACGCATGCTTGGAAGCATTGAACTTCGTTTTATTCAGCACGTCGTGTGTTTGACGTCACCGCGTTCTGATCTGATCGGTTTTTGGAACGATGATGTGTACGCACATCAGACCATCAGGCCACTTCAGCGGTGAACCGATGGAAATGGCCCGTCGGACCATTCTCATCGGTTTGGAACGACCGTGTGTACGCGGCCTAAGTGGGGTTTGTGGGGGAGTTGTATGCAGAAGGTTTTTTAAGTGGTTCTTCTACAGCATACCTTATTCTCTGCAGCCCCGGCACCCCCTCATACTTACCTGAGCCTAATCTCCATTCTTGGGCACGAGAACAGCGGTTCTCTCAGCTCTCTCCCTCCTAAGACACAGCAGCAGCAGTCAATAAGGAGGGGAAGGGGCCAAGCAGCACTCTGTGTCTCTATGGACACAGAAACCTGGCTTAAGAGTGAATCCGCATAAGTACCACCATAGCAACCCTCTTGCTATGGGGGCACTTAACAGGGGGGAGGAGCCAGGAGCTATGGCGGGAGACCTGAGAAGAGAAGGTTTGGGGCTGCTCTGTGCAAAACCCTTGCACAGAGCAGGTAAGTTTGACATTATTATAAAAAAAAAAAAGTGAATGCATTAAGATACAAACCTTAAGCCTTTACAACCAGTTTAACTTGCATGACTAGATGTTGCTCTTAAAGTGATACTAAAGTCTATTTTTTTTTCCATTAAAAATAACAAACGTTTTACTTATCTGCTCTGTGTAGTGGTTTTGCATAGAGCAGTTCAGATCGTTCTCTTCTCGGGTCCCTCTTTGGAGCTCCTGGCCCCTTCCTCCTGTTAAGCTTGGGGGGGGCACCCAAGCCAAGCCGCTGCTCTGTGTGTCCATTTAAACATGGAGCCACAACCTTGCCCTGCCCCTTTTCTCTCCTCGTTGACTTACTGAATTTGATTGACAGCAGCAGGAGCCAATGAGGATGGAGAGTCCCGGACAGCCGAGTCTCATGTGCAACATGCTTAGAATGCATTAAGACAAAAAAAAAAAAAAACTTTAACCACCACTTTAATGTCTTTAAAAAAAAAGAGAGAGATTGGTCAATACGTTTGATAGAGTGTGGTGGGATCCAGTGGGTTACAGTCTATTACATACTTACATCAAAACTATACTAAGCTTATACCAGCTTTCTCAGCCTGAAGCCTCGTACACACGATCAGTCCATCCGATGAGAACGGTCTGAAGGACTGTTGTCATCGGTTAACTGATGAAACTGCCTGATGGTCCGTCGCGCCTACACACCATCGGTTAAAAAACAGATCGTGTCAGAACGCAATGACGTAAAACACAACGACGTGCTTAAAAAAACGAAGTTCAATGCTTCCAAGCACGCGTCGACTTGATTCTGAGCATGCATGGATTTTTAACCGATGGTTGTGCCTACTAACGATCGGTTTTGACCTAGGAATCCATCGGTTAAATTTAAAGCAAGTTGGCTTTTTTTTAACCAATGGTTAAATAACCACACGATCGGTTTTGACCGATGAAAACGGTCCGTCAGACCGTTGTCCTCTGGTTAACCCAGTGTTTCTCAACTCCAGTCCTCAAGGCGCCCCAACAGGTCATGTTTTCAGGATTTCCCTCAGATGAAACAGCTGTGGTAATTAAAAAGGCAGTGAAACTGATCAAATCACATGTGCAAAATAATGGAAAGCCTGAAAACATGACCTGTTGGGGCGCCTTGAGGACTGGAGTTGAGAAACACTGGGTTAACCTATCGTGTGTACAAGGCCTTAGGCTAGCCCAACAAATACTATGTAAATTACCATAGAGAATTTAGTGCAGAATTGTGTGATCTTAGCTCAGTGAAAAGAGATTAAATGAAGTACATGTATGTAAAAAAATGAATATTACCTATTAAATACACTGTGCAATTACTGTCCACCGTACATTTAATGAATATATTCTGACCATGGTTTAGGTATATAGTGAAGCATTCCGTGCTGTCAGTAAAATCTTAATTTCCTCTCCTTTAGAGCAAATAGGGTTAAAACATTTACATATTCAATAATCCAATTAAGTGAACTGCCTATTGATTCTTTTTCTTTCCACTAACACTGTGCAGAGGATGCTGGACACAAATCTCTTTCTCTTGATAAAAGGGGAAAGAGGCTTATACAGTCTCAGCAGGGAGGCAGAGATGGGAGAGAATCCCGTGGAGCCTGTGGATGGAACAGCACAAGCTTCATTGTATATCTCTAGCTTGCAAGATCAATCTTGAGACCCCTCTTCCCAAGCCAGAGAGGAACAAAAGGTTCTCACCTTCCTTGCCAGCCTCGTTCTCCATGCTGCTGTCTTCAAGGAAGAAGCTTAGGGGCTCACTTTCTCTATTTTGCTATCATTTAATTTCAGCTTAAGCTTCATTCTACCCCTTTTAAGAGTGTAGTAATGGTAAATTGTTATACATTACAGCCAGTAATTCATTAAGAATTGTATGAAATATATAAAACCTAATATTGTGTGTAATGTTTTAATACCTTAATCAATAATGGGTAATAACAGATTTGTATACCACAGCATATATACTTAAATTTTTTTTACAAAACTAATTTTGGAGACTGTAGGCACTATGCAGTTTTTTGGCAATGATAGGAACATGCCACAATTGGAGTGCCAGACACATGAACTTTGTGTGCTGGAATACGCTGGGTGATCTGTTCTAAGGGATGATGCTTGGAAAGAGAATTGTCTGAGTTAAAGCTGAACTCCGGGCAGATATAAAAGGCACAAGGGAGATAGAAGTCTAACAGCGACCAATCAGTTGTGCTGCAGCTCAAGGAGCATGCTGATAGGAGAAAAATACAGAATGATAAAGAGATGAGCTTGTCAATCTGCTGCTTCTCCTTCACTGGACAGTCACAAGGCAGGAAGTAAGGCATGGGTGTTCAACCTGTGGACTTCCAGCTGTTGTGGAATTACAAGTCCCATCATTCCTCTGACTTTGGGAGTTATGCTTGTCACTTTCAGTCTTGCAATGCCTCGTGGGACTTGTAGTTCCACAACTGCTGGAGGGTCACAGATTGAGCACCCATGGTGTAAGGAGACCCTCTAAGTGTTGCAGAACTCCAGCAGAGGAAAATTAGATCTTCTGCCCTGCCAGTCAGGACTGTGTGTGCTGCTTGCCTGGAGTTTAGCTTTAAAACAAGCTGATATTTTTAGCAGTTTTAAAAGCAATGACAAATCAAGGGTGTGATCTGGCAGGATACACACTATAGTTTTTTTTTTTGCTCACCCGAGTAGTTTGAATGAAAAAAAACATAGAGATCGTCATAATAACGCAAGCAATGTTAGTACAGCGAAACTTCCCTGCTGAGCTATTTTGTTCTGACTGGGGAGCTGCCCCCACACCAGAACACACTGATCAGCGCTCGCAGCCATTGGTTCCATAGAATTGTTGTTGTTGCTGTTGTTGTTCAGTCGTTTAGCACGCCAGGCTTTTCTGTCCTCCACTACCTCTCTAAGCTTGCGTAACTTCATGTTCATTGTTTCAATGATGCTATGTATCCAATGCATCCTATGCATTAAGATAAAAAGCCTTCTGTGTGCAGCAACCCCCCTCAGCTCCCCTAACACTTACCTGAGGTCCCTCTAGCTCCAGCATTGTTGTACAAATGTCTCGGCCATCTGGGACTCCCCTCCTCATTGGCTGAGACAGCAGCGTGGCACGATTGGCTCCCACTGCTGTCAAAGTCAGTCAGCCAATGAAAATAGAAAGGGGGCAGGAGCGGGTTGCAGCTCCATGTCTGAATGAACACAGGGAGCTGTGACTCGGCTCAGGTGCCCCTATAGCAAGCTGCTTGCTGTGGGGGCACCCAACAGGAGAGAGCGGCCAGGAGAGCCGAAGAGGGACCAGAGAAGAGGAGGATATGGGCTGCTCTGTGCAAATCCACTGCACAGGGCCAATAAGTATAAGATGTTTGTTATTTGTAATAAAAAATAAACTCGACTTTACAATCTCTTTAATGGGACTCACTGAGAGACTTCAAAACTGAACGTAACATTGGAATCAACAAGAAGAGGTGTCCAGGGTGAGTGCCCTCCCTGCAATGCTTTTATATAATGGTCTGAGGACTAAGCATGAATGCAAATGAGAAATGTAGCTTTGCTTTGAAATTTGGTTTGCTAGATGTGGCTTAAGGAGCATCACCAGACTTGCAAAATTAAATTGGAAGGTTTTCTTAAAGTTGGAGTCTATGTAGTGAAATTAGGGCTCAAATTTGCTGTGAAATGAAATTGGATGAATTTTGTCGGTCATCCCTACTGAGCACAAAGCACTTCCTAATTGACTTTAGGAGTGGGAAGTAAAACACTGGGGATGATGAGAGGACATGAAAAGAAGCATGGATGACCCGACTTGAGGTCACCAACTGAAATTGATGCAAATTTTTTGATGTAGACCAGAAAAGATTTGCAGGTATATGCATTCAGTGGATTGTTGGAATCTACATTTGAGTCTTGATTTATGGTTTACTCATCTCTATTTTTGTCCCTGTAGCCAATTGTGCTCTTAAATAACCTTAAGGCCCGTACACACGATCAGAAAATCGTACAAAAAATACCACTTTCAAAGTGATCGTATAATAATCTAAAGCCTCGTACACACGTCCGAGGAAGTCGACGGGCGTAACGAGTTCCTTGTGAAGCCGCCGAGCATCTCGGCGAGCCAAATTTTCCCATTCCCATCGAGGAAGAAAAAGACATGCTTTCTTTTTGGCCCGCCGAGATCCTCAACGGTTTCCTCGTCGAAAAGTGTACACACGACCGGTTTCCTCGACAAAAAAAAAAAACCAGCAAGCTTCTTGCTGGTTTTTGCCGAGAAACTTGGTCGTGTGTACGAGGCCTTATAGTTAGTACACAGCTTTAGAAAGCCGATCACAACAGTCCACCGGATAATATCGGAAGGGGCAAACATGGAAATTGTTCTCGTATGATACCAGATCGTACGATTTCCATTTAATCAGTACATTTGTCATCCAAAAATAATATACAAATACATTGCAATACAATACATCACTTCCAAATTTTTATTCTGTCGTATGAAAGTTTGTTTAACTTTATTAACTTCTTTTGTTTTCGATATGAGACTAGAATACCAGGCATTAGATTGTAATGTAAGTTAGAAAAGATTTCTGTTGTCCAAAAAATTTAATTTTGCAAAATCAAATGTTTACGTTGTTCATAAACCTATTGTTATAGGCTTACTGAAATGTATGTTGCTTTTACTGTTTAAAAAAAACAATATGTTTAATGCAGGTTAGGTCATCTGGTGATCCTCTAAGCTCCAATCAATCAGGTGGATTGTACAAACCCATGCTTAACTCTGGGCTGGAGATTATCTTTCCTAATAAGAGGTTTCTACTGTGGTTGAATTTATTAAGCTGTTTTTACACCTTCTTTTACTAGAATAAACAGTTCTCAGTCCAAGCCACTTCATCAAAAAAAAAGTGGATTGTAGCTAATCTTTTATAATGAAACTGCTGTATATATCCATAGTGACCGCAGAGAGGTAATACAATACAGTTGTACATTTTATATGTAACACCAATGAATATATTGACACCTGTCAATTGTCAACTGTCTTGCTCAGTTAATATATTCCACTGTTTGTGAGTGTAACTAGTAACACTGCCACATAATATCATTTGTATCTGGATGATTTCATCATGTTACCCTGAACTAGTGACACGCAAGGGTCCCAGTTTCTAACAGTTTTCACACTAAATTGCAGCCTATATAGCGAATGTCTGAATTTGGCAAATGTGGATCCACGTTTGTTAGACCAAATCAGTTAAAGAAATATTTTAATGCTGACGTCTTTTGGAGAATATTTTTTTGCCTAGCTTACTTAGGTGTCTAAACAAAAAACTAATCTAGAACAAGAATGCAGAGTGAGTGATCTGGAAAGTACTGGAGGAATGGGGAAGGATCAGGACTTTGGTTGGGTTTTTACTGTTAGCTAGTGCTCTAATGAATTCTGCCTCCCTTACTGTTCTAAAGTCAGTACTTTTACGAAACAGGAAGTGAGGGGAAATCTCCAACAGTGACACAGACAGTAATACTGGTCTGACATGGGTTCTAGCCTTTACTTACATTACTAAATATGTATTTGTAAATATGTAATAACCATTTTCCACTCAATTTTTGTTGACAAAAGTCGATTGCAAAAGTGGTGCTGACAGGTTCACTCATGGGTCAAATGTCACCAGTTTATCAGAAACAGGCCAAAATGGAGCCACCGATGTCAGCCTTTAGAGCCAAAAATGTTGCCAGCTTTATACTGCTTTCTGCGTTCTTACTGGTGCCATTTTTTCTCGCTTCCTGTCTTTGTGACACAGATGCAATAAATGAGGGGTGCAGGTGCCTCCGGGGCATTAAGGTACACTCAGTAATAAAAGATTTTTAGAAGTTCTTATTCTTCCCAAATCTGATACAAAATGTTTTTGTTCTTATCCATTTCTCCACTAGAGAGATTTTCTATCAATTCCCATACCTTTAGGAAGTAGGGTAATTCTCCCCAAATGGGATGCAAACAGCAGTAAAAATCTGACAAAGGCTCTAACCCCCTCCTTAATCTGTCCAAACCTCAAATACGTTTTGGCTAGTGTTGGGCTTTAAATAAATCAGCCTTTAATACATTACTACAAATTACACCGATATTTGCAAACCTATGAGGCCTCATACACACGACCGAGAAACTCGACGGGTGAAACACATCGAGTTCCTCGTCGAGTTCCTTGTGAAGCCGTCGAGAAACTCGACAAGCCAATTTTCTCCATTCCCGTCAAGGAAATAGAGAACATGCTTTCTTTTTGGCTCGTCGAGTTTCTCGACAGTTTCCTCGACGAAAATGTACACACGACCGTTTTTCTCTGCAAAAAAAGATCTCCCAGCAAGTTTCTTGCTGGTCTTTGCCGAGAAACTTGGTCGTGTGTATGAGGCCTTACTGTCAACCTATCTATATTCCCACAATTCCACTTTAACATCCTAGTCTTTTGTTTCATATGCTACTAATTCAAATTGCTAGAAGAAACTTTTTAGCACTGATTATTTTTCACATGAATCTTTCTGCATGTGTGAGAGAGCTAAACAACTTGCCATGGATGGGTTTGGGATCTCATCTCCTGAATCACAAGCATGGGTTCTCAGACCAACAGATCACAAAAGTGAAAACTAAAGGTTATCTTACAGACCCCAGCTAACCCATATTTATATTCCATGGGGAAACGTTTGGCCTCTGATGAGGGACATCTATAAATCCCTACAGGATGCAGTGGGATTTTCATGCGGTTTGGAGTGCGAATTTGCGGTGTGATAAGTGGTTGACAGAGGCTATTGTGATGCGATTTTAATAGTCTATGGAGCTTAAAATCATACTCAACACTCACAAAACCCCCTTTTCAACCACATCAGAATTGCACTGCATAGATGTGCCTTAATAGAAAATAATGTTATTTCACTTGACAGGTGAATCTATAAATTCTGAAATGCATCTGAACCACATCTGCATTTGTGTGCTAGAAATTTGCTTAGAACCCCCAAATATTATATATATATATATATTTTGGCACAGGGCCTTAGAGAATAAAATGGTGCGTGTTGCATTTTTTTTCATGTCATAAGATATTTGCTTAGTGTTTTTTCCAATAGATTTTTTTGGGAAGAAATACACTTTAGTGAATTTTAATGCACAAAAATACAATATAATACCCAATGATTTGGTACAATATAAAAGATGATGTTACACCGAGTAAATAGATACCTAACATGTCACGCTTTGAAATTGTGCATGCTCATGGAATGGTGCCAAACTATGATACTTAAAAAATCTCTATAGGCGATGCTTTATAAGCCTTTACAGGTTACAAGTTTAGAGTTACACAGGAGGTCTTTTTTTTATATATTTTTTTTTATTTAAAAAAATTATATTTACGCTATCTCTTTATTTGTTTATTTTTTGTTAACTTTATTGCTATCGCAAGGGATGAACAACATCCCTTGTGATAGCATGGGCAGTGACAGGTACTCTTTTTACTGAGACATTTGGGGTCTATTAGATTTCACCAAGATTGGTTTGATCAGATACTTGTTCAAGCCGGTAATGGCTTGTTTACATGAGACCGAAACCGAATATACTGAAATCCTTGTCGCTTCCAGTGTCTGATGTCGTACAATGGGAGGAACAATATCAGTTCCTCTCACTGTGTCCCAGGAACCAGATGAGGCCAGTCGTATCCTTGCCAGTCTCCCCAATTGCACGGTAGAGCCCAGTAAAGGCAGCGAGAGGATGGTGGGAGAGACATCACCCATTCAATCCAGTAGCGCACTGGTACGTCGCTGGTCAGCAAGTGGTTAATTTTGCATGGGAATTTTACAAGGGAATTTTCCGCAGAGCTTATTGAATGAGGTGAAGTTTTGCTGACTTGCATCATCCAATCATTTACAAGCGAAAATTCAGTTTTTGTTTTGGGGGGGGGGGGGGGGGGTTCTTTGCACCTAAGGGTATTCTTTGCAAACTGAAATTTCACATTACCTAAACACGGGGGGAAATTCTCTTGCAAAATGAACAGCCTATTAAGCTTTAGTAAATCAACACATTGGTGTCCCTGCCTATGAGTTGGCACCAAGTTATCATTATGAGAAGTCAAATAGATAGCTAGAAAACCAGTCTAGCTTTGTAAAGAGTAGGGAAGGCTTAGTACCTTTATCAGATTTTTATTCCCTTTTGGTCCCCATTGGAAAGACCTACCATAATTATTATTCTTGGTGGCCAGACACATTTTACGGTTGTCATGAGAAGTAATGTATGGGCGATATCTTGTTCTTGTTCTTGACATCTGTTCTTGTGACAGATGTCAAAGTTTCACCTCCCTTTATCACTACTTACTGTTGAAATTGTGAAATAGAAAGTGAAGGTAAATCTCCCCAGTGAGAGCACATATAGCAATAAAAATCCTTTATTCCATGCTAAAAAAAAAAACAATTAGCTGAAGTTCTGCCATACCTATCCGAATGTCCGGATCCCCTGTGACGCCATTTCTGACCTTCTGGAGGTGCACCAGTGAGAATACTTATGCTTCATGCATAGAAAGACTCAATAATATTGTCTTGTGTGCAAGCCTCCTTTAGTCATTCTTTCTTGCAATGTTTACAAAGTGTTTGAAGGTCTGTCTTTGTGAGTTCAGCTGATAGAATGTTTTCAGTTCAGGGATAAACAGTATGAATGCTTCAGAAAAGACAAGGTAAGTGAAGGGCACGTTCCATACAGCGTGTACCTGACTTCCTCCCTTTTCAGCTCATTAAGGCAGCAATGAAGGCACAATTGCTTGATACTGTAAATTGGCAACATTTACCATGGTTCTTAGGTCAATTTAGTGGCATAAATGGAACGTTTGTGCTTGACATATGGCACAGGGAGAAGGGTAGCCGAGCCAAACTCATTTGCCCTCCCTCTTTACTGGACTCTGGTGGTTTGTTAACCGGCTGTTAGCTCTCTGCTGTAAATAATCCCTATGTGTCCTAAAGTGTCAGACTCATTATTACTCCATTGTGCTACTTAGCCTGGTGCAAGGGCAGACTGGCAGAATTTTGGCTAGAGGCAAATAATAGCCAGACCTCAAGCTACATTCACATGTCCACTGCCTGGATTGGAAAGAAGAGATATAATTGCACGTTTACTCAAGACAGGTGGAAATTGAAGGTGACTGCTGAAGCGAAAAGAGCCTAGCTGTCAATCAGCATTCTCTTTTTTGAGTGCTGTTAGTGTATATAGGCTTTTATACCCAGTGCCCACAAAAGATGACGTCATACAGCTGACAGCAAGTGAGATCCAACAGGCTCTGCTGCTGTAGCAGAGTGAAAGACAGGTGGACTTGTTCCTTCACTTCTAACACTCATTCCAATGCCAGCGAGAACACATAAATACCGTGCAGAAACATATGGGATATCGTTTGAATCTGATATAACCATTAGGTATTTTTGGTATTTGTCAAATATAATTTAAATTCACAACTACTTAGTTCACCCTAAACTAATCAAATCAAAATGAATCAAATCATCCTGGCTGTTTTTATTTATTTATTTACGCTTTATTTACCCTACCCTTTTACTTCCCCTTTACCTTGAAGCCTAATTTCTCTTGCTGAATAATCCTCCATGATATAAGCTGTATTTTTGATATAAACTAAATGAAAAACTTAACGGCATGTCTTAAAGTGTACTATATGTAAAGTCAAACTTTTTTTAGTTTTGGATAGAGAAGGGAATGCTTATGTAGCACTACCCCCAAAGGAGCTGCTGGTTTAGATTTGGGCTTGCCATTACCTTACTGTTCCATATGCTCATCTCAGGGGTTGTCCTTGAAGAGTTGTCCACAAAATTGTCTGCACCAAACACAAAGAGTCAGATTCAGGTACATTGGCGTATCTTTGTGCTGGCGTAGCGCATCTCATATGCGCTACGCCAACGTAACATTGAGAGGCAAGCTGAGTATTCACAAAGCACTCGCTCCTATATTTGCGCCGGCGTAATGTAAATGTTACGCCGGCGTAAGCCCGCCTAATTCAAAGTAGGCAGGTAGTGGGTGTGATGTATTGAAATTAACCGTGACCCTATGTAAATGAATGGCCGATCGAACGTCGCATATACTCCCTAAGATACGACGGCTCAATGCGTACGATGTGAACGTAACCTACGCCCAGCCCCATTCACGTACGACTTACGTAAACAACGTAAAATACGACGATGTTCCCGCGCCCATACCTTAACATGACATACCCCTGCTTTATGAGGGGTAAGCTTACGCCGGACGTACGCCTTACGTAAACGGCGTAGCTTTCTGCGACAGGCGCAAGTACATTCGTGAATCGGCGTATCTAGGTAATTTACATATTCGACTCGTAAATCAACGGAAGCACCCCTAGCGGCCAGCGTAAATATGCACCCAAGATACGACGGCGTAGGAGACTTACGTCGGTCGGATGGAGCCAGAATTCAGGCGTATCTGGTTTCAAGAATACGGCGCATAGAAACCGCGGCGCATCCTAGAACTTACGCGGCGTATCAACAGATACGTCGGCATAAGTTCTCTCTGAATCTGGCCCAAAGTCTCTTTCAAGGTTTTTATTGAACAAAGTTCTCCAACAGAGGGATAGTGGGATAGGGGAAAGACTCGGGTACCTTTGCTTCTATTGTATGCCATCTATTTCACAATATACAGTAACAGATGATGGTGTTGTATAACTTATTCTAATATGGATTGGTCATACTCCCCTTTTTGACTAATTCTGCTTCAAAAAATTTCCATGTAATGCATATTTGTTAAAAGAAAATATATCATAATTAATAGATAATAGTCCTATTATGTTACTTTAGTAAACCTGATTATTCCAAGTTAGAGTTAGATATTTTTTTTCTTGAATTTGAACACCGTCTGTCCACAAATAAAGAGAACTTTGACATGCAGCAGTTCACAATCGAAATGCAAAATATATGTGTCGTTGCTTACAGTAGGATTTTGTATGATTGTCACCATGCTGGATAATACATGATAACTCTGACCCTATAACTTTAGATTCAGCAAAATGTTCCTTGTTGAGCGGTAGCTTTTACTTAGCAGGGTGCCTGTTGGACCTGGCAGAAAGACCAGTGGGGGAGATTTACTAAAACTAGAACATGCAAAATCTGGTGCAGAAACCAATCAGCTTCCAGGTTTTATTGCCAAAGCTTAATTAAACAAGCTGAAGTTAGAAGTTGATTGGCTATCATGCACAGCTGAACCAGATTCAGAGTTCACCAGTTTTAGGTAATCTCCCCCACTGCCTCTACACACAGAGCAAGGGTCCTTCTGTGCAGCATGCTCACTGTAAGGCTGGCCATATATAGCACTATCCCCGAAGGAGCTGCTGGTTTGTTTTGGGTCTACGCTCTGGTTGTCAACCCCTGAAGTTGGCTCAAACCCCTCCCTCGGCACAACTGGTATAATGGAAACTGTGGACCCCAATGAATCGTTGGAGGGCACGTATCCCTTTACACTACAGCAAATGATATAAATTAACGATTACCTTGAATTGAATGGATCCTGCGATATGACAGATAGACTGTGCACAGATATCAGCTTAACCAAAGTGATACTTTACTGGCAAGAATAAAGCAAAGAAACAAAGGTAAAACATTAATGAACTGCTCGCAGAGCCCTGCAGAGTTAGCAACAGTAACAACAAATAGGTGTAAGTTAAACTACAGTGTCTATGCAGACCTGTGCAGGCACACAGCAAGGGGATTCCCTCAATAAAGCATTTGCATTGAAGCACCCCCTTGCCAAGCCTCACCCAGCTCTCTCTCTATCAACAATACTGTACAGTACAATAAACCCAGTTACTCAATCAGAGAATATAAAATGGATATCCGTAATCTGCAATAACTAAACAGTCTTTAAGTTGTATACCTAACTAACGTGGCTTGGTTGATCAGATTATCCCTAGAGTCCGTGCACTGATACGTAGGCATGCGTTGGCGCGCAAGGGGTAATTTGTAATCCAATGTGGTAATAAATAAACTGGCAAAAGAGCCCCAAATAATAAAATCACGCTGGCAAATGTGGACAATCCACCCTCCAACAACACAGTCAGTAGGTTTTGGGCAGGTGCCCGTCTCCCCCAACCAGTTCAGGCCTTGTTCTTCCGTGACGCTCCGTGCGCGATCTACGATCACAGTCTTGCTAGACGGCAGCCTCTGGTTCTCAGACAGGTCGCAGGGATACTGGAAGCCCGTCCAATTCTCTGTTAGAGGTTCTGTCTCTCTTCCTCAATGGCACTTCACCTGGGCGTAGGTAGGCCTCAATTCCGGCCTACTTCCGTGGAGACACTTCCACAGGTGTCCTCCTGTGTTGAAGAGGCGGTCCAGAGAGAGAGCGCCAAATAAGTCCTCTCCCTTAAATTACCTCCCCCAGCAGGCTGCACGGAAGGCAAGGCATTCTGGGGTTGTACAGTTGCTCTCTGGGTAATGTAGTTTATAACAGGCCAGGGCAAATGGAGTATCTTTTCTCCCTGTACTCAATCTCCCAACACTCTCTGCGGTACCAGTACAAAAAGTAAACAGGTGACTCTAAAGCCTCGTACACACGTCCGAGGAACTCGACGGACAAAACACATCGTTTTGCTCGTCGAGTTCCTTGTGAAGCCGCCGAGGATCTCGGTGAGCCAAGTTTCCCCATTGACTAACGAGGAAATAGAGAATATGTTCTCTATTTGGCTCGACGAGTTCCTCGTCGGTTTCCTCGGACAAAAGTGTACACACGACAGGTTTCCTCGCCAGAATATGGCTTCCATCGAGTTTCTGGCTGAATTCTGCCGAGAAACTCGGTCGTGTGTACGGGGCCTAACTCATCTTGGCCACAGGAGGGAGCTGAGATCCTTCTCGATCAGCAGATGGTAGTCTTTTATATCACATGAAAAAGGTGATATCTCGCTACACATACATTATACAATTTTCTCCTATAGAATTCCTTTAGATTTACCAAAACCATATAATATGAGGTCCAATCTAAACACTTTCAATTTGTGTGCAACGGGCAAGCCTTTGTACTACACAGTTGAAGGTAAATCTAAAGGAAATTGAATAAGAAAATTGTATGGTGTATGGCCGGCTTTTGACTGGATTCACATAATTTGCATGTTGGTGCGCTGCTGGGCCATTTATTCTTAATGGCACCACAGCACAACTTCCAAATGCTCCTGAGCAGCACACAATAAGGCCTGGTTCATATATATGTTTTTTTAGTGTGTTTTGCAGAAACACACTACAGTTCATTTAACATAGTTTCCTATGGGTGATGTTCACATCTGTGCATTTTATGGAAAGAGTTAGGGGCCAGCCGATTGTGTCTTTGGTTCCATAGACTTCAATGCACCAAAAACATGTATTGAAAAACGCAAAATGCACCTGGAATATGCAAAGTGCAACCTGCATAGGTGTGAACAAGGCCTGAGACACTGTCATGTGTTGTGGTCCACCATGTTGCTTAAAAAGGTGCATGTTCCCTTTTTTGTGCATTTTTTTTCAATATAGTGCGCATTAACACACCTTTCAGGTGTTAATGGCCTTTATACACATGATCGTACACATGCCCTGAAAATTGGACGACAGATCTTCTGTTTTTTTATTGCATGCTAGTCGTATATCGAACATGAAGAGCTTACTAAAGTTAGGAAAATTCTCATACGACAAAATAAAAAGTGATGTCATATGTAGTGTAATTGTATTGTATTTTCGGACGACAACTGTACTAATTAAACTAAAATCGTACAATCTGGTATTGTACAAAAATAATTTTCCTGCTTGATAATATCAGATATACTGTCATGATCGGCTATCAAAAGCTCTGTACTAGCGATCCAATTATCGTACGATTGCTTCGAAAGCATTATTTTGCATATGATATGCGGATGTTGTGTACTGTTAATAAGACTTGCACACCTTTTGTTTTAATGCACCTGAAATGCATTTAGACGATGTAAACGAAATGTTTAGTTAGCACATGTAAACTGTATTTTTAAACACATGTAAACTGTAACTGAATGATAATCAGTTTGCCAGAGCGCTCTGTATCATACACAATTATCATGTTTTATTCAAAGTACTTGTTTTCACCTTTTTTTTCATTTTGTGTGACAGCCTGTTTGCAGTCACTTCTTGGGCCAGATTCACAAAAGAGATACGACGGTGTATCTCAGATACACCATCGTATCTCGGATTTTTTCTAGTCCTATCTATGCACCTGATTCATAGAATCAGATACGCATAGATAGGGCTGAGATCCGACAGTGTCACACTGTGTTACACTGTCGGATCTTTTTTTTGATTTAAAAATGGCGCCGGGGGCGTTCCCGCTGATTTACACTGAATAATATGTAAATCAGCGAGATACGCGAAATTCACGAACGTACGCGGACCCGACGCAGTGTTCTTACGTCGTTTCCGTAGCGCGGTACCCGTCGTATACTTACCCCTGCTAAAAGCAGGGGTAAGTATTGTTAAGTATGGCCGTCGTTCCCGCGTCGATTTTGAAATTTCCTACGTCGTTTGCGTACGCCGATTCACGAACACGCGCGTCGCAAGTCCCGCTCTCGTCGCAACCACTGACGTCCTATTGACGTCAGTGGGAGCAATGCACGCCGGGAAATTCCCCGGACGACGCATGCGTATTTAAATCGGCGCGGGAGCGCGCCTGATTAAAATATGACACTCCCCTAGCCGCGGAATTTGAATTCCGCTGGGGGAGTTAGGATCCGCCGTCGCAAGTTTGGAGGTAAGTGTGTTGTGAATCTGGCCCTTTCCTCACAAACTTGCGAGGGCGGATCTTAATTCACATAGGTTACACGGATCTAAAGATCCGCTAACCTTTGTGAATCTGGCCCCTTGTCTTTATGTTTGCACTCCAGCAATGGCTGCATGGCAGATCCATTGATAGAGACAATAGTGGACCATGAGTGTATAAAGTGTTTTGAAAAGGCCACTTGCAGTCTCCACCCTGTTTTGACCACTTAGGTGGCAACTCTGTGCAAGCAGATAAGCAGCAGGTTTTCTGTTCTCACTATTGACTCTGCTGTTGGGAAGTTGTGGTCAGTGACGATCATTGCGGCTGTCTGCATTGGTCGTTTGACGTGTCACATGACCCAATAAGGGAACTAATAGGTGGAAGACATTGCTGTATTTGCTGACCAGGCACTACCCTGAATGAAAGGGGTAGGCACCGTTGCGCACATCTTCATTGTGCAGTATTGAACCCAGTGCTTGGAGTTTAAATCTTGGGTTCCAGTCATGCTGATTATGAGGCCGGATTATTTTATTTACCTGCAGGGGTCATTTTACCGGCTCCCCTGGTGGAATAATGGTCATGTAAAATGGTGACAATGCAGGAGCACAGTTGGCCGATAGCAACCGTGACAGTAATCATTCACAGCATGCTTTGAATGTAACTGTTTTGGGAAACAATTAAATTGGGTTATAGTTCAACATTAAAATGATTGGAAATTACACTTGAAATAACACTTATATGAGATTGTATTTGAAATGGCATATATTTTAAGGCACTCCAAAGAATAAAGCAGAGGTGTTGTTTGCAGTAGCCCAAGTTAAATGGAAAGAGTTCTCGCTGGTTCCTGTGGGTAGCTGCACTTTGTTCTAGCAAGCCTGCAAGTTCTACTAAGATTTGACTGGTTAGTATATACAGTATTTTGCATATGAGGCACAGTTCACAAAGCTAACATGCCAGAAAAAGGATACTTATTTTCAAAACAAGACAGTGATTATCAGCTGGGTCCAATGAGGTTTCAAAATCACGGAACGTAACCCATGGATTTTAACAGTTTTCCAAAACAGGTACATTCAAGGCATGCCTTGAAGGATAACTGTCACAGTTGCTTTTTCTCTCAACCATGCTGTCAAGCCATCAAAGGGTTGATGTCATAACTCAACCAAAGGGTTGATGTTCAGCACCATGGCAGTTGAAGGAAAAACAGAAGTTAAAGCGGAGCTATACTTACCTCAGCTCCATTGATGCACCGTATCCGAGTTTCCCACCCGCCACTGACATTTTCAGGCATCTGATCGGAAGCTGCTGTCATTGACCAGGCGGGGATGACGTCACTCCCACGCATGCATGGAAGTTCAGTCAGATTCAGCATTGCCATACGCAGCTCACTGTACTAAAAGGGGGCGGACAGGCAGGCAAGTAACTTTAATGCAGGAGAGACAAAGCATATCTCTTCTGCATTAAAATTCCTACCTGATCACCCATTTTTACATTTTGTACTAAAGTTCCACTTTAACATGGTAGCTTACTTGGCTGTAAAAAGATAGGAAGGTATAGTTCTGCTTTAACCAGTTCCCGACCGCACTTTAGCCAGAAGATGGCTACAGAACAGTCGCCCAGTTCTGGGAGGGCATCCTGTGTCCTGTCACAGCTGATCACATGTAAACAAACTTGACGGTTATCGGCATTCTTTTTCTCACGTGCTGTCACAGTGTGAGGAAATGAGAGCCTGTAACTGGCAATTCTGACAGAGGGCATTTACACTGATAATCAGGGCACCCCATCAGTGCCGCCTATCAATGCCTCCTTATCAGTGCTCATGAGTGCCGCCTATCAGTGCCCATCGGTGCCGCCAATCAGTGCCCATCAGCCTTGCCTGTCAGTGTCATCTCATCAGTGCCCATCAGTGCAGTCTATCAGTGCCCATCTGTGATGGAGAAAAATTACCTTTTTCAAAATTTTATAGCAGAAACTATGTTCAAAAAACATCAAAAGAAAGCTCTATCTGTTAAAAATTATAAAAATTTAATTTGGGTACGGTGATGCATGATTGCGCAATTTAAATGTGCGACAGCACTGAAAGCCGAAAATTGGCCTGGGCAGAAAAGGATTAAAGTGCCCAATATTGTAGTAGTTAATATGGAACTAATGTTGAAAAGTAAAAAACTGCAAACAGGCTATTTAGTGCTGGAGTTATGTGCCTGTTCACAATCTTATTTAGACCTCGTTCACATGGGATATATCAATGCTCTGTGTGAGGGCTGTGTTCTGTGCATCCCCATGCAGGCAGTCACATTAATGTCAATTGGGAGAACAGCAACTGCATGGATATGGCCACTGTTCACAATATGAGTGCCAGCCTCATTTGCAGAAAGTGTGAGTTCGGGGACACGCACCACACCCACGTGGGTATCATATTGGGAGCAGCCACTGTGTCTGTGCAGCTATGTCCCTATTGACATCTATGTTACTGTCTGTTACGGGAATGCACATAACACCTGTGCATCCCTGTGTGGGTTAACATGGCCCTCACACAGGGTATGCATTGATACTTCCCATGTGAACGAGGCCTTAGAATGTTTAGAAACTTGCAAGCTCAGCTCAGTGTACATTCTTGGCACGCCTCAGTGCCAGGATGAATGAACTCCCATTCGCATGTGTGGGAGCTCCGTCATCCCGCGGCGGCCAACCAAGACCCTGTACCTGGATGAGACGGGGGGGATGTTGGCACCGGCAAGGAAGTTCTCACAGACTTCGCATCACTGGATCAGAGGTATTTTTGTTACAGCTTTGTGAATTGAGCCCATAGTGCTTTGCATTGTGTTACAGAATAAGCCTGTATGATAGGAGAAAAGTGATCAGAGCATTATAAGATCATCCCTTTACTGCGTACCATAACATTTCTGCATATTCTGACAATTTCTTGGCCTTGCAGTGGGCCTAACATTGACCTTAACAGTTTTCTATCTGAGGCCCTGAAGGGGATATTTTCCCTCCATTTTTCTATTACATTCACTCTCCAAATTACCATCATGTTCTCCTGCCACTCTGGCTGAAAATGTTAAATAAAAAGACTGAAAGAGAATAAAAAAAAGAATAGCCACGCACAGCTTTTCAAATGAGTGACAAAGCAGATGCCCATTCACATCTCCACTCTAGCTAGGGTCTATTAACAGAAAGGCCTCCACAGCCAATTGCTGTCAGCAACATGTGGAGGTATTGCTATAGCAACGAGTGGATAGGCCATGTGCTGTAGACGGGGGGCTCGGATATAAGGACGGGTCTCAGCCCTGCCTGCACTTTTCTGTCATCGGCTATGACAATGAGACGAGGTAACACATGGGTAGTAAAGAGCACCTGTCACCTGAGCCAGGTTTGGCTTCTCCTAGCAGATCGAGACACTCTCCAGGGTACTGAAAGCACCTGCTGCATGTACTGTATGCTGCTATCCTTAAAATGTCCTTTCTCCATTGAGGGATCATCATCACTTTGAGAGCCACGGGACAGCAGCTGCTGAATGCCAGATTTTACCGGATCTGCCTTGTGAGTTCCTTTTGTCTAACTCCCTTTACTCCCCCTTCTCTCTTTTCTGTCCCTTACTCTCTTCTGCTCAAGTGGAGAGTGCCATGCTCTCCAGAAGTTTCATACAGATGGAGGATTTAGTCCAGATTGTGTTTTGTTCTCCCCAAAAAGTCCAGCTTGCTTGCCAGAAGGAGACATAGACATACTTTGCTATCACTTCAAGGGGATCAGGTAAAAAAAAAAGTGCAGGCTCTGTGGTTGTAGGCATCAAGTTCTTTACCATTATAACCTACACAATAGTGACATTATGTATCATTCTATAATCCTCTATGCTTTATTATGTGTGCTAATATATCTGCAAATGTATGTGAAATTGGAATCTGCTTATCTATCACCATTTATTATATTCATTTAATAATAACTACTACTATATTTTAAAATAATAATTACTACTACTTCCGCAAGTTTTATTTTACTGTTATTATTGCTGCTATCAATGGTATTATTAGCATCTTTATTTATCTGATTATTGTTACTATTATGATTTTTAATTGTATTATTATTTTTGTTATTTTACTATATATTATATTTTTTCCCTTACTATTATGCTGATGTCCACTGTGTGAAGTAAAGCACTTCAGCGTTAATCCTGTATGTGAACATGTCACTTTAACGTTGTTGGAAGTAATAGGTGGAAAGAGAAGGGAGGGGGGATGTTAGGAAGTGATGGGTGCATAGACTTACTAATATCCTTTCTAGCTCATACAGTGTATTAAAGATCTTTTAATTAAAAGGCCCATTAATATTTTATGCATCCTTATTTGTGCTCAGGACTCAGTGTATTTATTTAACAGATTTTCCTCTTAAACTGTCCTGAGCACATGAAAAAATGAACTCTCCTGTTAAGACAAGCTCACGATAAATTGTGATAACGATGTCAGATAGGGGGGAAAAAAAGCATAAATGGATTTAATTTGCCAGCTGCACATATATATATATATATATATATATATATATATATATATATATATATATATATATATATATATATATTTTTTTTTTTTAAAAAGAGAAATGGGTACATTTGTTAAACTGTAATTTTGTAATAAATGAATATAATAATTTCATATTTTACAATGTATACAGACCTTCATTGCAATTTATTGAAACGATAAGGGTGCAGCAATTATGTATATGACAGGCCAATGCTCTGTACCAGAAATCATTTATGTGTTATACAAGGTAGTATATTAAACATTACTATTATTAATTGTTACCTGTCTTTAAATTATTCAGTATCACATTCATGAATTTTCTTCAGAATTCTCTGATGTTAAAGCACCTTTTCTTGATGACACATGGATTTAAACACATTTTTATTAATGTTTATTAGTTTTACATCTATATTCAATTAAAACAAAACCTTGTACTAAATGGAAGGTATTTCTTATTAGAGGCTTTTTTTTAAATAGAGTAGTCTTTGGCATACAAATAACAACATCTAAGACATTTTAAAATAGTATTAATCAGAAACCATCTTGATTACTTTTTTAATAACTAAGGTATATTTATTGACAGAAACTCGGATAAAATAGTGATCCCTGCATCTGCAGAAGTTCCTTTATATGGTTGAAGATTTATGTGTCTTAGGTTCTTGATGTGGTGTTTTTTTGTTTTGTTTTTTTCATTTGAAGCGGGTTCATCAGTCCTCCATGGCTTTGAAGTGGTAGAATTCTTGAAGTTCTTAGCCATTGTTGGGACTGATAATTCCTAGAAGCTGGTTGTGGTGCAATGCAGGAATTGGCTGTGTTCACCATCTTGTAAGTTAGAGAGATATGGACAGGACTGTAACCTTAATACTCACAATCAGCTACCACCTTGGATCCAATAATGTTGCCAGAATCTTAAAAAAGATAAAGGGTGATTTAATATGGTAGTAATCTTAATGCTACCCTAGTGTACCTTCCTTTAAAATGTTATTTATCTTTAACCTGATTGGGTAACTTTAGCTTGGGTTCATTAATCTATTGTAAAAGTAACCCTTTTAGAAAACAAGGTATCTATCTGTGATATAGATGTAGCTTTTTTTTATTTTTTATTAATGGAACTTATTTTAAAACCTCACATATGCATGTCCATAGTTTAGATTAATGATTCAATAATCGTTTTATATATTTTTGTGTCTTTCTTTTTGTTAAGCAGGCCTAGAATGTTATTACATTTATGGTTTTTTTTTTATTATTATTATTATTGTTGTAATATATGCATGTGATCAGCTTGGTGGCCAGATGTGAATTGTAACTTGTACTGAAGATTACTATACGGTATATTGAATTTCTAAGAAGATAGGTGTTGTACAGAGTACAGTAGGCACAGAAAGCATGTTACCAATTGCTGACCTCCCCCATGCCCTTTACTTGTTTGCAATAGCCAGGGCTTGGTGGGGGCCTGTGAATAGTGGATTTGCAAGTACAATTTGTTCTGCACAGCAGAACAATGCCCAGCACAGCACAAAGAAGCTTCACACCCGGGGTACACAGCCTTTCCCTGCCTCCTGCCCCATCTGCTAACAGGGAGGCAGAATACTGAGCCCTAGAGCACAGTCCCTGACACCTCACCTGCTATCTTCCATATGGGGAGTGCTGGGGGAGATTTATTAGACACAGAGTCATTAGTACAAGAGTGACGCCTCTTAATAAACCATGCTAATAAAAAAAAATGTGGCTTTGCCCATGAATAGTGAACGATCCCTATTTAGTATTCTTTAATTAAAGAAAAATCACTCGTATTTACTGTGCCTAAAAGCCGTGCTGTCTTTTTATTTATGTAACATATATCAATATCTTAAATGTGACATTTAGCCTATATCTCTGATTGCAGACTCCATCCATCTCTAATATTGCTGTTATAATTCACCAAATACATAATTCGGGAAAGATAGGATATTGCAGGGTTGTCTGGGCTGTTGCTGGGTGCCAGGGCTAATTTTGAAATACCTTGATGCTTATTAAAAAAAAAATTATTTTTTTTTAAGATTTTATTTAAAAATCGACATTTGAATTGCTAGGAGAAAGATTTAGTACACCTAGAATTTAAGGAAAAAACATAAACTGTTTATTATTGTCACGCTAGTACTGTAAGCTTTGACTAAAAATAAAAGCGGGAACCTTCATTTGAGTACTGAGCCTGTGGAAGCCATGTTGTCTCCTGTGGGGCTTAACATATTTTACTCTATCGCTCTCTCTTCGCCATGATTAGTAGCCCAAAAAGCTACAAGGAACACATACTGTTATAATACAGCAAAATATTCCACATGGTTAGAGAAATAATATATGATTCTATTACCATAATGCTATGAAGCAGGTTGGCAGGCTGACCTAGCTCTGAGGAGAAGTGTTCTACTTTAAGAAAACATCTGACTGTAAATGTCATGTTCATTAATATTTAAACAGGCCTCTCACAATTTTGAGCTGATTCCTGACAGGATGCCTCTAATTAACCCAGGCTTCTACCCAGTACAGTCCTGATTACATGATCCACATTTTACTTCAGGAACATGGGCAAAATGGAGGAGCGTCACATCTTCGCTGACAGAGGGGAGACGTAGGAAAAATGAGACGTGCACTAAAATAATCACAATATTTAGCCGAAAAGATAACACGCATTTGCTTATAGATTTTCATTCCTGTCAGTAATGCTTAAGCAGCCTGGACTGGGTGAGGTAAATTAGATATATACAGAGGGATAGATAGATAGATAGATAGATAGATAGATAGATAGATAGATAGATAGATAGATAGATAGATAGATAGATAGATAGATAGATAGGGACAGATAGCTTGACTGAATAGATGTTGAGTTAGGACTGCAGTTTAAGATAAACTGTCAGTGTTTATACATTCCTTAATTAAATATTAATAACAGTTATTATTATTATTATTATTATTATTATTATTATTATCATCATATATTATATTAGTTATATATAGTTAAAAACAACACAGCAAAGAGTGTTGCCACTATAATTTCTAAATTTGTTATGTATGCAACCTAAAATTAAATTGTTATTGCTATTTATAGGGTTTTGTATCTGTGTTTATAGATGTACATATTCATACCCTGCACATATATCACTGATAAAATGTATCATTGAACAAATATCATGATAAGTCTCCCTCTTGAATTCCTAGGAGAGGTTCTTTAAATCCTGTTTTAAATAATGTATCTTATAGAATATATATATATATATATATATATATATATATATATATATATATATATATATATATATATAAATGTCAAACTCTGGCGTGCTTGGTATTGTGGAACTACAGGTATTAGTCTTGCCAGTCATTGACCCTCAAGGTACTGGTGGATATAGACCACCTATTGTGAAATACTAGTATTAATCTTGCCAGTCGCTGACCCTCAAGGTACTGGTGGATATAGACCACCTATTGTGAAATACTAGTATTAATCTTGCCAGTCACTGACCCTCAAGGTACTGGTGGATATAGACCACCTATTGTGAAATACTAGTATTAATCTTGCCAGTCGCTGACCCTCAAGGTACTGGTGGATATAGACCACCTATTGTGAAATACTAGTATTAATCTTGCCAGTCGCTGACCCTCAAGGTAGTGGTAGATATAGACCACCTATTCTTAACTACAAGTATTAGTCTTGCTAGGTACTGACTCATATCATACGTTTGTTACTCCCATTTCTGGTTATTACCCTTTGCCCATACAATCCCTGGGGAACCCCTTCCTGCAATTTTCTCTTTTGTATTGGGATGTGGCAAAGGTCCCCAGTACCATATCTATAGGGGGTTTTCTTTTATATGATTTTTTCTCAGGGCACTGGTGGAAATAGACCACCTATTGTGAACTACAAGTATTAATCTTGCCAGTCACTGACTCTCATTGTATTGGTGGATATAGACCACCTATTGTTAACTACAAGTATTAGTCTTGCCAGGTACTGACTCTCAAAGTACTGGTGCATATAGACCACCTATTGTGAACTACAAGTATTAGCCTTGCCAATCACTGACTCTTGAGGTACTGGTGGATATTGACCACCTATTGTAAACTATAAATATTAGTCTGCCAGTCAGTGACTCTCAAGGTACTGGTGGATATAGACCACCAATTGTCAACTACAGGTATTAGTCTTGCCAGTCAGTGACTCTTAATGTATAGGTGAATTTAGACGACCTATTGTGAACTACAAATATTAGTTTTGTAAGTCATTGACCCTCAAGGTACTGGTAGATATAGGCCACCTAGTGTGGAACTACATGGATTAGTCTTGCCAGCTATTGACTCTCAAAATACTGATGGATATAGATTACTTTCGGTACTTTAGATGGTAAAAGCAGGATATGTTGGGACTCCTAGTTTCCTAGCATTAGCAAGGAAGAAGACTGCTAAAAGGCTCAGATCAATTGGTTCCACATAGTGTAACTTCCTCAATAATATAATGCCTTGTGGATCTAAATATCAACATTTTATTGGTTAAACTGCTAAACACACCCAGGTCAGATGTCATCTCCTTCAGTGTCTCCAGTCCTCTGTGTGGCTTATGCTGTACCTGCTCTGCTGACATCACTATGATGCGAATAACAGCTGAAGATGCTTCTTGTCAATACAAAGCCAGGATATCATTTTTAAATTACGTTCTGGTTCCATATATCTCTAGAAGTAAGATATTCCCAGCAGAATTCCCAGATCTGTCCAACTGCAGAGACCTTTACAAAGCCAAGACAGGACATTGCTCCTCTCTGATGGATTCTCTATTATGTAAGCTGAGCAATATAAGAGCGCCAACCCACCATTGATGACTGATGACAAGGGTTAGACAAACAAAACTACTTGTGGGGAAATCTTGCTTCAGGGGTTATTAAAGGATATAAAAATCCAGTGATGCAAGCCTTCAATACCCAGCCAAAACTGAAATATCAGTTTTAGAAGGAATCAGCTTTGTGTACATTCTCATCTGAAATGGGGTGATACA